>NW_020954552.1:4132948-4211925 GCF_900497805.2 Vombatus ursinus
AGGAAGAAGTTTCTGCCCTTAAGGAGCTTATATCATACAGAACCATAGCCTCTCTGGGTTAGAAGGGACCCAAGAGGCCCTCTAGACCAATTGTACTGGAATCAGAATCCCCTTATAACATTACCCACACGTGCTCACTCAATCTTTTCTTGAAGAACCCTAATGAAGGAAATCCAGCCTACTAGAACAACCCTTTCCATTTCTGGTTAACACTATGTGTTAGGAAGCTCTGCCACAACCCTTTGTCAACTCATAATACATTTTCCAAAAACCCTAGACTTTTTAATCTGATGAACTGATGCCTAGCATACTTCCTCCACCTCCTATTTATGAAACTGATTTTTCAACCCAGGTATAATACTTTAAATTAACATTATTAAATCACAGATGCTAATAAACATCTGTCTAGCATTCTAGCCAGTAAAGGTCTTTTTTTTAACTCTGATTCTATCATCCACTGGGTTAGCCAGTGGTATACTGGTAAATGTTTAACAACTGACTCTGAAAAAAAAATGCAAATGACACACTTTTAAGTTTAATCTACATTATTTTCATTTTATCCAGTATTTTCTCAAGATTGGACAATCAACAAAACAATGAATCAAGCCCTGATGTGTAGCATTTGCTAAATTTAATAATCACAAGAGCTGGTATGAGACAGCTCCAGCACACTTTTGAAGTTAACTATACTTCCTAGTTTTCCATAATATTTTACTTTGATACTTTATCCAAGTCACTGATAGAAATGTTAAGCAGCACAGAACCAAGGAAAGATTACTGGGGCATTAGAGACTTCCATGCAAGTTAACATCAACCTAGTAATGATCACACTTTGGGTCTGATCATATATTCATTGTCTAGCCTACATCTCTCCATATTTTCCACAATGATAGAATTAGGGAATTGGGCAAATGCTTTGCTAAAACCTACATCATCTAACTGATCTATCAGTCTAGATATACTGACCACTTTTTTATTGAGAATAGTTTAACATGAAGACATTGAAGATGTTGTTTTGAATCTTTTAAGAACATAGCTTACTCTTCCAGGTATTCACTATCCTTTCTTTTGTTGTTTTTGGGGGTTTTTTTGTTTGTTTTTTAGGCAATTGGGGTTAAGTGACTTGCCCAGGGTTATAAAGCTAAGTGTCAAGTGTTTGGTCTGAGGCCAGATTTGAACTCAGGTCCTCCTGACTTCAGGGCCAGTGCTCTTTCCACTGCGCCACCTAGCTACCCCTCACTACCCTTTTAATGCAAGGATAGTATGTGTGTGTAAATATATAAATATATATATATATATATTTACATATATATTCAACAGAAGAGGGCAAAGGACAGAGCCCATTATCACTAGTTCATTCCATTGGGTTACTATAGAATTATTAATCAATATTTTGGGGATATGATTGTTCAACCAGTTGGTAATTTAACCTAAATGTACTGGCAAAAGAGAAAAAGCACTCAGCTTTGAATAGAGACCTGGATTCTAGTTCAGGTCTATCATTAACAACATCTATAACCTTTAGAAAGTTATTTTAACGTGTCTAGGACTACATTTTCTCATCTAGAAAATGAAGGGGCTATACTACATGATTTCTTAAAAGTTTTCCATTTCAAAATTCTATAATTCTGCTCCAAATCACTAATTAGGAAAATACAAATGAAAACACCTTCTTCCCAGCATCCTTGCTCCCTAGACCAAAGACCACGCCCTAGAAAACTTAATCCAAGGGTAGGGAACCTTCGGCCTAGAGGCCACGTGAAGCCCTGTAGGTCCTTAAGTGTGGCCCTTTAACTGAATCCAAACTTCCCAGAACAAACATTCCCTACCCCTGAAATCCTTTCAGCTCTAGGCCTTTTCACTGGTTATATATCCCCTATACTTGTAATGCTTCCTTACCTCTGCCTTTTAGAATCCCTGGCTTCCTTCAAGATATAGTTCAAATGCTACCTGCTACCACAGGTCTTTCCCAGTCCCTCCAGCTGCTAGTGCCTTTCCCTCTAAAATTACCTTGCATTTACCATGTAGGTATCTTTTGTAGCTATACAAACACAAATACACATCTTCCCCCCCCCCACCCCGGTTATCTCCCTCATTAAAATGTAAACTTCGTGAGGGCAAGAACTGTTTTTATTTTTCCTTTGTGCTTACTCAGTACTTAGCCCACGATGTTGATATTCAATCATGTCAGACTCTTCCTAACCCTGTGGACCATACCACACCAATGCAGTCCATGGGGTTTTCCTATAAAAGATACTGGAGCGGTTTGCTCTTTCCTTCTCCAGTGGATTAAGGCAAACAGAGGTTAAATGACTTGTCCAGGGTCACACAGTTGGTAAGTGTCTAAGGATGGATTTGAAGTCAGATCTTCCTGATTCCAATGAATCATCTAGCTGCCTCTAGTAAGTCTTTAATAAAATATTGTAAATTGATTTTTTCTGAAAGTTATCCTCTTCCCAGCATGGACTTCAGCTCCAAGACTCATGGTGCTTGTTATTCTGACCATCTAGAAAGCACAAAGTCATAGACACCTCTAATGTGGTTGTGGTTGTTGTTGTGGTTTATTCTTCATTCTCGAAGAGGATCACGACATCAGGAAGATGATGCCATGGCTTGCAGGTGAATTGCATTTTAGTGAATGAGGGCTGTCTCACTTTCTCCTCCAGAGCCATCAAGGTCCAGTAACCAGATATAGACCAGGAGGACTGGAGATGGCCCCAGACAAAAGGACAAAAACAAAGAAACAAAAAACAGAGGTCCATATTTGTGGGTGCTACGTAGATGCCAGATGGGGGGACATGGGGGTCTCTCCATTGAGAAGCTTAAGACATGCCTCTCTCACCTACACAAGAGTCAACCAGGAACAGGGAAATGAAAAAAGACTTGCCAATTAGTGCCTTTTGGATGCATCTCAGCTCTAGTTCAGCAGCCAATCAATTTGTAGTAGAACAGAACCAGCAAGAGAATGTCTGTGCATATTCCAAATGTCTTTCCCTGAGTAGATTCCCCACCCAGCCTCTTCCATGTAAACCAGCAGCAGGTAGAGTACACTGAGTTTTCTATGGAAATGGAGTTTCCATTGACCAAACCTTTATTATACTCTCATGTTTACCTTTGTCCAATAGGGAATTTATAGGAAAAAGGAGTGGTCAGGGAAAAGTGACCGGTAAAAAACAAAATACAAATAAAATTTTTTATTTTTTTTTTTTGCTTCTACTATCACTGAGCCCACCTGTCTCTCTTATCCAATAGGATATCATGATTAGGGGGAAGACTCATATACTGGCCTGATCCAAGGGGTCAGGTGCTGGTCTAAGTAGGAAATACTGTCAGTCACCTGCCTATTGTTAGCAACTGTACTTTTTTATCATACAGAACATATCAAAACCCATTTTAAAAGTTTCAGTTTCTGCTTGGTTACTATTAACATGAGTGATGATATTTTGTTACCTTGCTTTACAGAAGCTAACATGGCGATATCGTTAGGCAATTCACTTGGGACAAATGGGCTACATGTACTAAATGGTGTCATAGTATTGAATCTCTCGCACAATGTGCTACACCCAGCAGGGTCCAGTGGAATGGCCTGGCAAATATTCAGGTGCTTTCTTGAATGAAAATCATCAGGCCATGGGATTAGGTAATAGCCTAGCATGCATCTGCCAGGTGCACTTGGGGCTGAAGGTCATATCCTTTCTAGGGCAGCCCTGGAGAAAAGGTCAGCCAATTAATCAAAAATAAAGCAGTTATATATGCCCTCAATTCCTGTGGAGGTGGGAATGGAAGGTCCTGCTCGTCATTGGTTCTCTCTTAAGGTGCCCGGATGTCTGATTCTATTTACAGAACAGTCATAGCAGGATTTGATTTGGCCCAGGCTCCCTAGGCCTCTTCTATGTGAAATTTAAATCTCTGAAGCAGTATGCCCCCATGCCTGAAGTTCTATTTAAAGTTCAACTCAATGCCACCTTCTACTTCAGATCTCTCCTGATCCCCCCTAATTGGTAATGCACCACACTCCCCAAAAATTTACTTTCTGTAGATGTTGCATTTATTTATTTATCTGTATAAATGTTATTTCATAAGCTCCATGAGGCAGAGGTTGTTTTCACTTTTGACCTGCCTTCCCCAATGCCTAAAGCTGATGGAATTGAACATCGATGAATCAGGCTTCCTGGTAGCAATCTCCGGACCAGACCTCTGGAAGCTTCTCTGCATCCCTTGGAATTCCCTCTGAATTACTCCTCCCCTTTCCTATAACAGTCTTGCTGTTCAGTTATTTCCCTGACCTCATAGGGTCTGTGGGGTTGTCTCGATAAAGATACTAGAGTAGTTTGTCATTCACTTCTCCAGTATGTCTCCATTTTACAGATGAAGAATTGAAGCAAATAAAGGTTAAGTGACTTACCCAGGGTTACACAGCTAGTAAGTGTCTGAGACTGGATTTTAACTCAGGTCTTCCTGATTCTAAGCCAGTGCTCTCTATCCACTGCACCACCTAGCTGCCCCTTCTATAATAGTCTAAAGATGTTTATTTGTCCCTTTGGATGATAAGCAAATAACTTGAACTACTCTATGTCCAAAAATTCAGTTCCTACAAAACGCATTCATGTATTTTATCTTTTAAGTCTTTTTGATAAAGAATTTGGCCCCTTACCCTAGACTCGACTTTTTGATATATGGGTCATCTTTGAAAGAATAGATCTCTTATTTCAAACGCCATCATGGTGCCCAACCATCCTAAACAGTTAATGTTCACGCAATTACTTTTTTTTTGTAAATTGTATCATATTTCAAGAGAACTAGGAAAGTTTGCTACTTAAAGACAAACTCTGTTGGTAGACTGAATATTTGCCCCTTAAAATATGTTTTGTAAATAAAAATTTTCCCTTATTAGATTTTTCTCAAAGTGCACAATTAGTAGTTTTTCTGCTCCAGACCACGCACGATGTCATCTGACATGGCTCACAGGAGGATCATGACCACAACCACATCTGTATGTCAAAAAATGCTAGTTTGTAAAACAGTTAATACATTGTAACAACACTGTTCTACTGATCAAAATGAATCAAACCTGTGGCATTAATGCAACTAGCCATTCAAAAAACGGCTCATTTAGAAAAAAAAAGAAACCTGAAATATGGTTGATTCATAGGTCAAATAAAGACATAGCTCAGTAAACAAGGTTCAGCACTGATTCTGCAATGATAACCTTGATTTCAACAGAAAACTTTTATTATTTATGCCCCCTAAAAACAGGTCAGAGTTTCCTCTTGGAAGAGCCATTTTCTTAGTCTCTAACATGGGGGTGGGAGGGTGTACAAAGGAAGGGAGGAAGGAAGAGAAAAGTTCTATTTTTTCAGAGGTATTGAAAAATATACATCTTTTATTAAATATGTATATACATATATGTATATAAATGTGTATATATTTATTAAATAGTCATATATGATGTATATATATTTAGAGCCTCAATTTTAAAATATAACTTCCTTTCAGAAAAAAGAATTATATCACTAAACTATCACTAAAAAAAGAGGCAATCTCATTACAGAAGTTCCTTGAAATGAGTAAAAATGAAAAAAAAAATTCTCTCTAGATACAGTAAAACATATTAGTACCTAGTTCATGTAGCGTAGATGGTCTCTATTTCTTATGTAAACCACTAAAAATAATTCTTTTTTTAAATTAAATGCTTTTATTGCTATATTAGGAATTTATTCCCATTACTTAAAAATTCCTATCTAGAAGTGCTTCTCATACTTTCAGATGAAATGCTAGTATTAGACCACCAGATGGCACCAATTCCCACTAAAAATCATCTTGCTCCTAGTTACCTTTCAGTGAAAGGCTAACGCTAAAGAAATTATTCAGTTCCAGAAAAATGTGTGTGTTAATCACTGAAATTAAGGACACACACTGTTGTTAATCATTGAAATTAAGGCAGCAAGTAGTAGAGCCAGTCAATCAATAAGCATGCTTTCCCAATAACCAATGGAGTGAAACAAGGCTGTGTGCTTGCTCCCATGCTTTTTAGCATGATGTTTTCAGCCATGTTGTCAAATGCCTTCAATGAGGCATCAAGGTCAGCTACCACACTGATGGTAAATTCTTTATCTTGAAAAAGCTACATGCCAAGACCAACGTGAAAGGAGGGTTAGTGCATGATTTTCTGTTTGCAGATGATTGTACACTCAATGCAGCCTCTGAACCTGAGTTCCAACAAAGTATGGATCGATTTTCCATTGCTTGTGCTAATTCTGACCTTACAACTAACACCAAGAAAACACAGGTTCTCCACCAGCCAGCACCATACTCCCCATATGTGGAACCATCAGTTACAGCAAATGGAGAAGTTTTGAAAGCTGTGGATACATTCACTTACCTTGGTAGTGTACTTTCCAGGGATGTATACATTGATAATGAGGTTCACAAAAGCATTGCCAGAGCACGCTCAGTGTTTGGGAGGCTCCGAAGGAAAGTGTGAGAGAGAAGAGGTATTAGACTGACTACCAAACTGAAGGTCTACAGAGCCATTGTGCTGACCTCTTTGTTATATGCCTGTGAAACCTGGCCAGTATACCAGCGCCATGCCCAGAAACTGAACTGCTTCCATTTGAATTGTCTTAGGAAGATTCGGAAGATCACCTGGCAGGATGAGATATCAGTCACTGAGGTCCCTTCTTGAACGAAACTGACAAGCATTCAAACCCTACTTCAGAGAGCGCAACTCAGATGGGCTGGGCACATTGTTTGAATACTTGCCAAAAAGACTGTTTTATGGAGAATTCACACCAGGTAAATGCTCACAGGGTGGTCAGAAGAAGCTATAGGAGGAAACTCTCAAGGTCTCTCTTAAGAACTTCGGAATTGATTGTATGACATGGGAGACACTGGTACAGGAACTCTCAGCATGGTGCGCCTGCAAAGCAGAATTGAAATAGCTCAAAAGAAACTCGAGACACACAAATCTAGAGAATCCACCCCAAATGATCATTCACATGAACTATTTGTGCCTGACCTGTGGTAGAACATTCTGAACTAATATATTTCTCTGATCAGCCATAGTCGGACACACTGTAACTTGCCTCTAGCATAGTGATGGCACTTTGGTCTTCTTGTAGAATGAAAGACAACAACAATTAAAGACATTGCTTAATAAACAAGGATTCTGCCCCTACTATGTGACAGGCACTATACTAAATGTCAGGGATTCGAAGAAAGGCAAAAAAATAGAGTCCTCACTTTAAAAGAGTTCAGTCATGGGAATATTTCATAAGATTTAGAGCCTAGTCTTATAATTATACAGTTTAGAAAACAGTCCCAGGGAAGTAAAGTCAATCAGTAATTAACAGGCATTTATTAAGCTAAGTGCTCAGCTCTGGAGATAGCAAGAAAAGCAAAAACAGTCTCTTCCTTCAAAGAGCTCACATAGTAATGAATAGAGTGACTTGCCCATGGACACATGGGAAGTAAAAAAGCTGGAATTTGAACCTAGTGCTTCTTCCAATATTTCATTGAAATGTGGACCTAGAGCTAAAAAAAAAAAAAAACTCAAAAATAAATATAATTGAACCCTCCTATTTTATGGATGAATAAACTGAGACCCACACTGATTCTGAGATTCCATTTCTGGAAGATAATTAAAAACCTATTACTACCATCAAGGGAACTGACATTAATTTAAAAATGATATTTTTGTTTCAATACGTTGTCCATATATAGAATGCATGTTTAAATGTGTATGTGCAATAATTATAGGTATTTAGTCATGCAGTACATTTATGGGCAGAATATTATCAGTAACCTCTCCCCCTCTGAGGTCATTTCATTCATATCTAGAACCCAGTCAAAATTCTAGTAGCTACTGACTGAGGTCAATAGGGGCAGCTAGATGGTGCAGTGGATAGGACACTGGGTCTGCAGTCAGGAAGATTTGAATTCAAATCCAGCTTCAGACACTTACTACCTGTGTGACACTAGGCAAGTCACTTACCTCTTGTTTACCTCAGTTTCCTCATTTGTAAAATGAGCTAGAGAAGGAAATAGCAAACCATTCCAGTATCTTTGCCAAGAAAACCTCAAATGGGGTCATGAAGAGTTGGACAGGACTGAAAAACACCTCAACAACAACAACAATTGTTTACAGACCTCCAGGATACTCCCCTTCTTTCTTCAATAAGTTTAGTCCCCTGGCTAACTGTCTTTCTCTCCTTTCCAATTCCTGACTTCATATTAGCGGACTTCAACATACAAATCGATTCTCCCTCAAACACCCTAACTTTCCAATTTCTCAACTTACTTATTTCCCATGAACTAAACTTCTACCACAGCATAGATACACACAAAGATGGTTAAACCCTCGATCTTGCCACCATCCACAAATGCACCATTTCTATATTCATGAACTCTGAAATTCCCTTATCTCATCACCCTATTGTCATTCCACTTCTCCCTCAGCTTTGTATCACCAAACTCTATTTTTTGTCCACAAAGTGACTTCCGGCCCTTCAACCCTTAAAGTGTTTCCCACGCTATCACCCTACACCAGCTACCCTTTCTTCTATTCCCCATCCTGAATCCTTGGTGAACCTGATCAACTCTATACTGTCCTCTTTTCTTGAGTCCCTTGCTCCCCTTCCCCCCTCAAACTCTCTAACAACTCAATTCCTCCACCTACTCACTTTCCATGACCTACTCCTCCACCCCACCTAAACTACACGAAAACGGTCATATCCTTTATCTTGCCTTCTTCATGTTCAAGAATTCCAAAATCTCCTTAGCCAGTCATAATTTATTGGGTTTTTTTTTATCTCTCCCTCCACCTTTCATTACAAAACTCCATTATTTATCCATACCTTGACCTCTAATCCCTTGACCCCTTCATTTTTTTTCCGAGGCCATCTCCCCTACACTAACCACTCTCTCCTCTTTGGCCCATCTTGACCCCTTGCTGAATCAATTTAACTCTACATGTCTTCTTCTTAAGTCCTCAGCTCCCTTACAATTTAATCGACTTTTCCCAGCCTAAGATAACTTCCATGATCTGCTGCATTTGCTCCTACACAAGTGCTACTCATTGAAGGTGGAAAAAAAAAATCACAAAACCAGGCTGACTGGGTCCACTATAAATTTATGTTACATATTCTCACCTGCATCTTCACAGCTGCTAGGCAATTCTACTTTACTTACCTTTTCAATTCACTATCTCGTGCTCCACAGTGACTCTTCCAAACCTCTTCATCCCCTCTGAAGCCTCCCATGGCTTCCCCTGCCCCTCACCTTCTCAGCTGAGAACCTCACCTCATATCTCACTGAAAAAATTAAGACCATTCTCTAAGAGCTCCCTGTTCTCCCCTCCTCTTTATCTCATATCACTCAGATACCTTCTACCACTATCTCTTCCTTTATTCCTGTTTCACATAAATATAAGGTAACCTTGTGAACAAATGATCCTATTCCATCCTGTCTTCTCCACAGATTGCCCCTTCTATCATCCTTATTTTTTCACTTTAGTCCCAAGCCTGTCTACTGGCTGGGTCCCCTCTTACAAATATGCCCACGTCTCCACCATCCTCAAAAAACACCCATTCCCCAATAGCTATTGTCCCATATTTCTCTTCACTTTTATGGCTAAACCTCTTGAGATGGCCATCTATACTAGGTGCCTCTACTTCTTTCCTCTCACTCTCTTCTTAACCCCTTTTAGCTTCCAACCTCATTATGCAACCAGAACTGCTCTCTCCAAGGTTACTTAATGGTTTCTTAACAGGCCAATCTAATGATTCTCCCTGTTCCTCACCCTTCTTGACCTCCCTATAGTCTTTGACACTACTGTGTCGCCCTCTTCTCCTTGATACTCTCTTCTCTTCAGGTTTTTGGGACACCACTCTCCTAGTTCTCCTCTTACTTAAGTGACTACTTCTTATCAGTCTCCTTTGCCAGATATTCATCCATGTCCCCCCGGGCTCTATCCTTGGGCCTTTTATCTTCTCCCTCTCTACTATTTTACTTGGTGATCTCATTAATCTTATGGATTTAATGATCATCTCTGTGTTGATGATTCTCAAATCTACTTATCCAGTCCTGACTTCTTAGCTGACCTTAGGTCTCATATCTCTAAATGTCTATTGGACATCAAAACTGAATGTTCATATAAATCTTAAGCTCAAGATGTCCATAACTGAACTCATTATCTTTCCCCCAAAATCATCCCTTCTTCCAAACTTCCCTATTACTGTCAAGTGTACCACCATGCTCCAAGTCCTCTAGGCTCACAACCTAAGTGTCATCTTCAACTCCACACTCTCTCACCAACCCCCCCTACCCCCACCATATCTAATTTGTTGCCAAAGTCTGTCAATTTTACTTTTGTGAGATCTCTTACATATGCATAAGAGAATCTCTCTTTTGACACTGCCACCATCTTGGTGCAGACCTGGATCACCTCACGCCTGAACTATTTTATTAGCCTGATGAGTGGTTTCCCTGTCACAAGTCTCTGCCCAATCCAGTCCATCATCTATTCAGCAGCCAAAGTGATCATCCTAAAATACAGATCTGATCAAATCACCACCACCTCTCTCAATAAATTCCAATGTCTCTTTGTTATCTCAGAATTCAAATATAAAATTCCCTATTTGGCACTGTAGCCCCCAAAATGTCCAATCTACAAGAAAAACCACTGAGGCAGAGCTCCAAGCCAATAACCATTTATTAAAAGGACCTGGCCCCTTTTAATGAATAGAACCACAGATCTTCCTCATGATCTAAGATGCCCCCTTCCTCCAGGTTCTTAGTTTTATAGTGCCAGATGATACAGAAGAGGCATAGTAAAATGCAGAATCTCCTTGGTTTATAGATCTTGACCTTGACCCTCCAGGAGGGTCTACACAAAATACAGAATCTCATTGGTCTACAAACAAGCCAATGAGCAGACCTTGACAGATCTATCTTGACCTTTTAGGAGGTCCTACCAAGCCAACAAACAGACCCATGGGCAAGGTTGATAAGCAGATGTCAAAACATCCAAGTGGGCTGAAGGACCAGTAGACAGGCAGGCCACAGGCCAGCAAATGGGGTTACTTGTTGGCCAAGTGCTCATGGCCATCTCCCCATGGTGGGAAATAGAGGGACGATGAAGGGTAGGGGAAAGGGGACTGACGAAACAACTCGGGGACTTTTCATATCATTGAGTCATCTCTGCCACATTGGGTTTGGCTCCTACCCAGCAGGAAGAAAGGATGAAGGTCCTCTAGTTAGCTACCTATGATTAAGCAAGCAAACTTATAGGGAACTTATAATTTAAAGTTTGGGGCCTATTATAAGAAAGAACCCATCTTATTTAATGATACCTTAATGTTAAATATGTGTTAATATGGGCTTTTCTATACTAGTATTAGTTAATTAACCAAATATGTATTGATAGACAAATATAATGCTAATAATTACTAATAATCACTACCCCCAATGGAATCACACTAAACTGATTAATATTGATTGGAGTAAGACAGGGGTCCAATTAAAATCATCTATCTCAGCCTTCAAAGTCCTTCATAGCCTCCTCCCCACCCCCATCTTTCCAGTCTTCTTACACTTTAAATCCCACCAAGTCCTTTGCAGTTCAGTTATACCAGCCTCCTTACTATTCCTGGGACAAGACACTCCATCTCCCAACTCTGGGTATTGTCACGTGGCTATCCCCCATGTCTGTGATGCTCTCCCTCTTAATCTCTGCCTCCTGGCTTCCCTGGCTTCCTTCAAGGCCTAGGTAAAATCCCTCTTTTTACAGGAAGTCTTTCATATCCCCCTTATTGCTAGTGCCTAACCTTTGTTATCTCCAATTTATTCTATATAAAGTGTACATAGTTGTTTATGTGTGATCTCCCTTGGCAGACTGTGAGTTCCATGACAGCAAGGACTGTCTTTTTTCTTTGTATTCTCAGTGCTTTACACAATGCCTGGCACATGGTAGGTGTCTAATTAATGTTTCTTAACTGACTGACCCAAGTCCCATTCCAATACCTTATCATGGTGTATAAATATCATGGGTCTTAAAAGCTCTGCCAGTAAAGTTGCGAGTCACTCAAGGATATAAGTAGACTGGAATATATTTCTCATAAGGCGATCATGGATCTAGATCTGAAAGAGAACTGAGACCCCATCTAGTCCAACTCTAATGAGGAAAATGAGACCCAGAAAAGCAGAGCGATTTGCCCAAGGTGACACAAACAATAAATGTCAGGGGTAAGACTTGAACCCAGGTCTCCTGATTCCACAGCTAATGCTTTTTCCACTGTACCACATTGCCCCTAATCTTGAGCTCTATTAAAAAACAGCAACAACTGTATAAGAAATATCATCCAGGGCATGTATAATCAATAAAGAAGAAGGGACAGTCATGTAGTTAGACTGAGGGATAAATGACTGAGTGCTGCATCCCTGTTTGTGAAATGCAAAAAGACCTAAAAGAGTAATCAGCAAGATGGTGGAGTGGTTGTTTTCAACAAACTTCTCCAAACCTAAAACTCCAAAAAAAAGAAATTATGGCCCAGAAAAAAAGATGTAAGTATACAAAATTTGATGATAGAAAGATTTAAACCTTATGAAATGACATTGTATAATTTAAATAATAGAGTTCCCATTCAATGTCCCCCAACCTACAGCCCACACCATCCCACAACATCCCATAAGGGATGGCAGAATTGATTCTGCCCAGCCAGATTAAAGAAAGGGAGGGCAATGTGGAACCTTGAACAGTGCAGAGGGCAGTGCCATGCTGGGTAAAGGAGGATGAACTGTATCTGAAGGAAAGAGGACTAGACACCCAACTGGAGATGGGTCATCTCCCTGGGTTCATTCTTGGGCCATGCATCAGCTCTTTCAACACGAGCAAGCTGAGAAGGTCAGTGTTGGAACAAATCTTTTCAGCAGTGGAAAGAGGACAGGACAAAATATGAGAGGAGAAACTAGAAATAAGGGACTAGGAATACAAAATAAGGACAAAAGTCTGGAGGGGAAAGTCTAATTAAAAACCTAGTCCAGGTGCAGGCAAACCAGCAAGAAGACTCATAAAGGCAGAAGGTTAAAATGAGTAAAAATGCAAAGAAAGACCACACCAATATGGAAAATTAACCAAATTCCCTGAAAAAAAATAATGCTGAAAATTACCCAGAAATCATGCAATAATAGCTAGCAACTATAGGATGCTTTAGAAGAAAAATAAAATTTTAAATGAAAATATTAGAAATGAAATTAAGTGAGAAATCAGAATCCTCAAAGAAGAATTTAAAAAGAAAAGCAAGATATAGAACTTAGAAAACATTTTGGAGATCTCTTTAAAGGAGAGATTCTGAAAAAAATAGATTTAACACACAAAAATAAAGAAGTGGAAGAAAATTTGGCAGGAGAAAATCAAAATCTTAAAAGGACATGGGACTTCTAAATGTCAAAGTCAAATAACCTGGAAAACAGATGCAGAGATAATTTAAAGATTTCAGGTCTCCCTGAAGAACTGATACTTCAAAGAACTTAAATAACACTGTAGCTAATATGTCAACTGCCCAAATTTTGCATACAGATGTCAAAGTACTTTATCAATAGCATCCACTGAATATTGCTAGAAGACAAACAAACAAAAAAAGACACACACTTAAAAATTCCTAGGTGGCCAAATGTCATAATTTCAACAACAACAACAACAAAAAAAAAAGACAAAAAAAAAAAAACAACAACAACAACAACAACAAATGTTACAAGTATCCAGGAGAAACCTTCAGTGATGAATGAATACCAATTTGAATAACTGGAGATTACTCCTGGTCATAAGAAATTTAGGAAGAGAATAAAACAGTATATTCCAAAAGACTGGGAAGTTTGAACTGTAGTCCACAGTAATATATCCTGCTAAGCTGATAATCAACTATGAGAAATGATGAATCATCAACAAAAGAGAAACAATTGAGTCTTCAGTATATGTTCAGTGTAAGCACAAGTAAGTGCCATATCAGGTAATTTGAGGAGGGAACAAACCCTGACAAATGGTGACCAAGAAAGACAGACTTCATGGGAAAGTGGCACCAGAGCTGAGACAGGAAGAAAGATAAGGACTCTGAGAAGCAGAAATGCAGAGGCAGTGTGATCCAGGCTTGGGAGATGGCCTACTCATTTATCCAGAAGTAGGAGATGAAGTATTAAGTTGGGGGGCAGCTAATTTAATCTGAAACAAAGGTTTGTTTGGTGGTGTTTTTAGGTTTGGGAATAAAAAGAAGTAGAAGCAGAATAAAGAAATAAAGAAGTAGAAGACACTTTGCTTTACTTTCAATGAATTCACAATCTGCTTGAGGAGAGAAGACAAACAAACACACACACACAAAAAAAAATCATAGAATAATGTTATGCGGGCATGGTGGATAAAGTTCTGGGCCTGGATTCAGGAAGACTTATCTTACTGAATTCAAATCTGGCCTCAGACCTGTGACCCCGCGCAAGTCACTTCACCCTGTTTGCCTCAGTTTTCTCATTTGTAAAATGAGCTGGAGAAGGAAATGACAAACCACTCTAAGATCTTTGCCAAGAAAATTCCAAATGGGGTCACAAAGAGTCAAACATGGCTGGAACAACTGAACAGCAAATGCCAATATATAAGCAATCGCAATATCCTTTGGCACACAAAGTACCACACCAGGGTGGTATGCATACATACAAAAAGATATGGTTAGGGAGGGTTAGTCAAAAAAGCCTCCCTTGAAGGAAACAATCCCTTAAACTGGACCAAGAAAGACATTTACAATTTAGATTGGCAGAGTAGGAGGGAAGATATTTCAGACTAGAGGAACAACTTGAGCAGAGATGTGAATAAGAGCAATAATAATACAGTACTTTGAGGTTTACAAAGCACTTTAAAAACATTATCACAGTTGTATCCTCACAACAATTCTGAGAGGGAGGTGCTATAATTATTCCTAATTTACATCTGTGGAAGCTAAGGTAGAAAGTCTAAGTAACTTGCCTAGGATAACAAGGCAAGTGTCTGAGGCTGATTTAGGAGCTCAAGTCTCCTGACTCTACGTCCAGAGCCTTTACCCACTGTGCCACCTAAATGAGCAGGACAAGACACAATAAGTGGAAGGGTCTAGATGAAGCCAAAAAAATTGTTCAGTGGTAAGAGATTTGACTAGGAAAGGTAAATAAAATGGTGACAATTGAAGTTCGTTATAAAACAAGTGGAACAATCTGGATTTGATCGGGCAATAAAAAGTTACTATAGGCTCTTGAACAGAAAAATAATCATTATGAAAATAGCAATTGAGAAAATTAATTTAGCAGCAGTGGTATCCAAAATGGATCAGAGTAAAGACAGGAAGGTAAGCCTATTGGCTGGGGAAATGGAAAGATGCCATGGAGAAAGAATCAATAGGGCTTGTTACTTTGAAATTGTCTTTCTTACTCTCATTTTGTTTTGTTTTGGAGGAATGTGCTTTAGATTTATGGTTTGCAGAATTCACATTTAATTTTCCCTAAGTATAGCATGTGCTCTCTAAATGAGGAAAGTTATGTCACTCTGTCTGAACAAAAATATTCTGAAGTCTCCCATTGGCTAGAGACTATCTCTTAAACCTTGATCTTTTAGATTTGGCCTCTGGGGAATGCAGAAAAATGACCTTGTTTAAGTCATTCTAATCTCTCATTTGTGTTTTTCATTTTACTATAAACCCCTCAAGAATGCTGCCATTTTTAATAATTAAATTCCATTCACTTTAACTATCTTTTTGGAGATTTGTTTTACTTTTTAAAATTATTAGTTAATAATAAACATTCATTTGTAATGATTATGTTCATAACAATAACATATAATTATTAAATGGCTACAATGTTTAGGGTTGCTGAGAGGAAATCAAACATAAATAAATCATGATCCCAAATCTCAAAGAGATTACAGTGTAGCAGTTAAGACTTCAACATTAAGCACCTAATTATCTACATAAGTATAAATCTATTAAGGAAAACACATGAGAGTTAGATGTATATTTCAGAGTATTTGAAAAAAGGGGCATATCTTTGGCTTTTATTATTTTTTTCGGAATTCAAGCAATCTTGAACTCTATTCAAATTGCAATGCCTCCGTTCTTAATTGGAAGAGTTATGTTAAATAAGCTATTTGACAAAGATTTCAAGTTGTTTAAGATGTGAGTATTTATCCTGTACCAATAGACTTTTAATAGTTTCTTGTGTACATTTCTAGGAGAATGAGAAGAGATAAAATTAACTTGGCTTCCCTGCAATGCTAATTGCAAGTACTGTATCATAATGCATATTGTAAGTAATTGTAAGTATAATTCAATGCTTAACAGATACTTTGATGGTACTTTGATGTCATTGGTCTGGAGAAACTCCCTACCAGTGCAGTTTACAACTTTATTGTATCTTCTAGTTGTTCAGTCTTTCAGCCCTGTCCAGCTCTTCACAATCCTGTTTAGGGTTCTCTTGGCAAAGATACTAGAGTGTTTCGCCATTTCCTTCTCCAGCTCGTTTTACAGATGAGAAAACTGAGGCAAAGAGGGTGAAGTAACTTGCCCAGGGTTACAAGTGAGTGTCTGAACTCGGGTCTTCCTGACTCCAGGCCCAGTACTCTGTCTATTGAGCCATCTAGCTGCCCACATCTTCTAGCAGTAGTCCATTTTTCTCCATATCCTTTTAGAAATCCTCCATGATGGATCTATTCAATGAATTGTGAAGAGCTTCTTTTGAACATGGAAATGTTTCCCTGGATATCCGAGGACAAACCAGTTGTCTGAACCAATTCAACTGAACAAACAGTAAGCAGCTAATTAGGCAAAGCCTAATTAGGAAATAGGACAAAACCAAAACAGTTCCTGCCTTCAAGGAGCTAACATTCTAGCTAGGAGGAGGAGGGAGAATAAAAGAAGTCAAAGCAACATGAAATCATTTTAAGGGGAAGAAGGTTAATAACTGGAGGAATAAAAAAGGCCTCATGTAGGAAGTGGGACCTGAGGAATGTTTTGAAGAAAACTAAAGATTCTATGAGACAGGGGTGAGGAGCAAGTGCCCTGGGGGGACTATACAGAGACTAGAGGGGTGAGATGGAATGTCACATACACAGAGGGTAATAAGCCAATGTGATTGGATAGCAATTACCATTCAAACTTATTAGTAATCACTAGTCCAATTATTTTTATGATCATATATGTCCTTGATGATAGCTATATGGTATAGTGGATAGATCCTGGGTCAGGAAACTCGTGGTCAAATCCTTCCTTAGATACTTATTAGCTATATGAACACAAGGAGGTCACATGGAACATCTCCAGATTTTCAATTTCCTTGTCTATAAAATGAGTGTAATAATCATGATCTACCTCATAGTACTGTGAGAAACATGCTTTGCAAACCTAAAAGCACTTTTCTCACAAAATGAAATTATAATGTTATTCATGCCATTTCTTGGGCATAAATCATCACTGGTAATATAGCTGACCTACTGTGTTGATGTTGAAATCTCAATATGGTCTTTATTCTCCTGAGATCATTATGTGCCATGATTTGAAGTCCTATAGCATCACCAGGAGAATACCACTGTTGAAATGATAGCTTCTGTAGAACAGAGAAGCTTGGGACCATTGAAAGTGCTATTCAATTTCCCAAATACAATTTAGGCTTTTATTTTATTCAATTTTGGACCCAGTTCATTGGCCTTCTTAAGTTCTTATGCAAGATACATGTTTAGAAGAGCCAATTTTATGGACTAGCTATACATGTTATGCTTAATGGAATTTATATTCTTCATCTACATTTTTTTTCCTATGTGGAAATTTCCCTTTACATGCCCATGGCTCTACCTGAAGACAACTTGTAATGTTCTAGGCCTTTGATGTAATCAGTACAGTCATTGACAAATGGGAGATGTGGAAAACATCACTACCCATAAGAATTAGTCTTCCCTTTAGACTTTGCACAGAGCATACTCCATAGAACTGGCAAAAATCTTTGGCAAGATTCTCCCTCTTTTATTGCACCCTTTAAGTTCACACTCAGGGGAATCACTGAAAAAGTTAGCTCTATGGTAGCAACCATCCACGAATCTTGTTTGATCCAAAAAAACCAAGGAGTCTTCGTATGACTCCTAACATTTTGATCTAGCAAGTTAGAAGCTTTTTTTTTTCCTAGTAATTAAAAAAAAAACAATAAACACAGTCGAATCTGGTTTCCTTTAAATGCCCCAATCAACTGTGACTAAAGACGTGATCTTTTGTAGAAAATCATCTGTTTGAACCTTGCTGTGGTCCCTTGTCATTTTTTTTCATTAAAGATACCAAAAAATACGTATGAATGGATCATTAATTCTTATAAAAATTTTAGAGATTGAATCTAATTCAACAAGCATTTATTCAGCTCTTACTATGTGTAAGAGACTGAACTAGGCACTTGAGTTCCAAAGACAAAAATAAATCAGTCATTGCCTTCAAGGAACTTACAGTCAACTGGAAGGATCACTAAATATGAAGTCTATATATACAAAGTAAAATACTTGTGTATGGAGAGCACTAACAACTGGGGAAATCAAGAAGGGCTTCATGTAAGAGGTGGCCCCTGAGCTGAGACTACAAAGAGGCTTAGGAGTCCTGAGATAAGAAAGGAGATTCAATCAATCAATCAAGATTTTGTTAAGTATCTACTGTCGGTCAGACCACTGCCGACCCCACCACCCCCTACTTCCCCATCCCTGCATTCTTTCCAACCCCACCACCCCCACCATTCCCACCAAGGTAGGCACTGGGGATAGAAATACGAAAGCAAAACAGTCATTGTCCTTAAGCAACTTCCATACAACAGGGAAGTCAATTATAAAGACTTAGAGGGAAGAGATTTAATGCCATGGAGAGGAACTGCAAGTTGGCTAGAACATAGAATGTGTGAGGGAAAAGACATTTTAAATGTCTTGAAACAGGCTGGAAGTCTGACTCAGAAGGGCCTTAAATGCCAAACAAAAGAGTCTTTACAATTTATCCTAGGAGCTGCAAGGAGCTATTGAAATTTCTTGAGCTAGAGAATGACAATGTCTGACCTAGTCTCAAGAAGGTCATTTGCATAGTTGTGTGGAGAAAGGATTGAAGACCAGAGAGACTGAAAGTTGGGAGGTCAGTTGGGGAGACTATTGACTACTGCAAAAGTTCAGATAAGAGGTGATAAATACCTGAACTAGGGAGTTAACCACGTGAGAGAACAGGAATGAATATAATAGACAGAGTGGAAGTCAAATCAACAAGACTTGATGATATGAGCTATTAGACTGAAAGGGACTGGAGAGTTCAGGATAATTCTAGTGCACCGCTGGATGGTGGAAAGGAGGGTGGTACCTTCAATATAAATGGGGAAGTTAGGCCAAAGATTAATGATTAAGATAATCAAATAAGTTTTGCCTTAGACATTATGAATTTGTTGTTGTTGACTTGTTTTTAGTCCTATAGGACTCTTTGTGACCCCATTTAGGGTTTTCTTGGAAAGTGGTTTGCCATTTCCCTCTACAATTGATTTTATAGATGAGGAAACGGAGGCAAACAAGGTGAAGTGACTTGCCCAGGGTCACACAGCTAGTAAGTATGTGAGGCTGGATTTGCACTCAAGTCTTCCTAACTTCAGAGCCTGCGCTCTATCCATGCACCACCAAGTCACCCATGATAAATTTGAGATGTCTGTCAAACACCCAAGTGATGCTATCCAACAGGCACTAGGGGTCAGAGAGAAATTAGAGCTGGTTCTATAGATTTGAGAGTGATCTGCATCAAGATGATAATTGAGCTCAGAGGAGCTCAGGGGAGAACACAAAGAGAGAGAAGAGGGCCTAGACCAAGGGTGGGGAACTTGCTACCTCGAGGCCACATGTGGCCTCCTAGGTCCTTGAGGGTGGCCTCTTGACTGAGTCCAAGTTTTACAGAACAAATCCTTTTATTAAAGGGGCATGGCATGTTAGTCAACAAGGATTTCTCAAGAGTCTACAACTCTTGCCAAGAGTTGTACTAAGGCTAGCAATACAAACACAAACAGAAAAAAACAAAAAACAAAAAAAAAACAGTCCCTGCCCTCAAAAAGCTTACATCTTGATGAGGGAGTAACAACACATAAAAGAGAGCATAGAGAGGAGTTTGAAAGTATCCTGAAATGGAGACATGCGGAGAAAACCCTGTAGAGACAAGTCAGTAGTACAGCCTGGAGAGGAATGAAGACATGGGTAATCCTGCCAAGGAGACTGATGAATAGCAGTCAGACAAATAGGAAAAGAATATGGGGAGAGAAGTCTAGTAAAAATCCAAGGAGAAAAGAGTTAACCAAGGGGAAGGAAGAGTCCACAATATCGAAAGCTGAGTAGAGTCCAAGTAGGACTAAAAAAAGGCCAAGGACTTAGCATTTAAGACATGAAGAAAAAATCCATTTATACCAATACTTTCAAGCGTTTTTAATAGAAATTAGTGTTGCATTTCATCAAAAGCTTTTTCTGTGTCTACTGATATAATCATATGATTTTTTTAACTTTTATTATTGATATAATCAATTATGTTAATAGTTTTCCTTATGTTAAACCATCCCTGCATTTCTGGTATGAATCCCACTTGCTCATAATGTATAATCTTTAGAATATATTGTTGCAATTTTTTTGCTAGTATTTTATTTAGGATTTTTGCATCCATATTTATTAATGAAATTGGTCTAAAATTTTCTTTCTCTGTTTTTAAAACTGATAAATTTTAAATTGGTAAAAAAAAAAAATACCAAATGAACCACATTATTTGCGGTAGGAAAAAAAAAAGTAGAGGTGGGGAACAAAGTATATGCCCATTGGTTGGAGAATGGCTAAACAAGTTTTGGCACATGCAAGTATGGCGGGATGTTGGACCCCGATGTCCACTGGCAGACAGAAATTCCCTAATGTTTGTCTACTGGAGAACCCAGAGAACCAGGAAACTGTGACTGAAAGATTAGCTTCTATCTCATTCTAAGGGAACAGGGCAGAGAAGAAGTCTCTTGAGACCTGAGAGAATCTCACTGGGGCAACCTGCAGTCCCCAGGTTTAAGGTTACCACTACTGCCCATCTGCCAGCACAAGAGCTGCAAATCAACCAATAAGGGAACAAACACCAAGCTTTGCAGAAGCCACATGAGACAGCTTCGGAGTGACTGGAGTCATTCTTGCTGCTGAGAACAGACCTGGGGAATCTACATTGTCTCATCCTTTTGCTTTACCAGCAGAAAGAAACAGACAGAGAAATCAGCTTATTTCTCAATTCCTTTTTCTTATGAGATTGACCACTTTCTATTTTGAAGTTTTAATGAAAGAAAGCTATTAATCATTGAACTGCTGATCTCTGTGTGTCCTTGTACAAATACTATCAGAGGAACAAGTAAACAGTGGATTGAGAGCTCGGCCTTGAATCAGTAAGATCTGAGTTCAAATATGACCTCAGACACTTCCTAGTTTCATGACCCTGGGCAAATCGTTTATTCTTTGTCTGCCTCAGTTTTCTCAGCTGTAAAATGAGGATAATAATGGTACTTACCTCCCAGGATTATTGTGATTAAGTGAGATATTTGTGAAGTGCTTAGCACAATGTCTAGCCTATAGTTGGTGCTTAATATCTGCTTCCTTCCTTTTTTCCTAAAGTATCCAGGTGGCACAAAGATAGAGTTTATTGCTCTTGGAACCATTCCTGGAACAATGGGGGCTCAGAGCTATATAGAAGAAAGATTTAATTTATTTATGTCTATATTTTTGTCTTTTTTTCTTTTTAAAATTTATTCATTTATTTTTACAAGCACTAGTTACCTCTGCTTTCCATTGCCTTTTCTCATTTGAAAAATTTTTTAAAAGAAAAGAAAACCATCATAACAAATATTCGTAGCCCAGTAAAACAAATGTTAGTGATCTCATTCTGAATATCTCACTCTGAATTTTAAGATCATGACCTCTCTGGCAGAAGATGGACTATGTATTTCACTTTCAGTCCTCTGGGCTCAGGGAACAACCCAAGGCCAATTTCTTGGCACTGGTCCAGGGATTCAAGAGGCAACCCCCCCCCACCAACTCCTGACCCAAAGATGCATGCCCATATCAATTGGCTAGTATCTTGTTAGTGCTAATCGTCCTTTGCTTGTTTTGTTTTGTTTTGTTTTCACCTTTAAAACCAGCCAAGAAGGTCTCCCCTTCTTTTCCCAATAATAACTCTGCACTCCGGGGTCAAGCACAAGTCTAATCTTGCTTAAACATGACAGTCTTCCAGGATAACAAAAAATCTTAAATATATGAAAGGCTTTATATGCAAGGGACTCACACACCTGAGCTGGCAGATTTTTAAAACAACACTCTTTCCCTCTCTGCATGGCCCATTATTCAGTATTTTCCAGTCTTATGGTGCACCCCACAAAAGATGGGGTGGGGGGAAGCACTGGGATTATAAGATCTAAGGTTCTTCCCAGCTATATATCAATAGTCCTATAAAACCTTCCCCCTGCTAACCTCAAATAGCTAATGGGATAATCACTACAGTCCATAGAAAGTTGAACTTAAAGTCAAGAAAACTTGGGTTCATGTTTCACCTGTGACCCATACTGGCTCACTTAACTTCTCAGTGCTCTATACAACTCTAAGGTTGTAATTTGCAGAGAAAGGGTTACTCTGCATTAGTGGAGGGAGCTTCCTCAGCTGGGAGTTCCCTAAACCAATGAAATCATGAGTCCAGTCTTCTATCTGATCACAGCTTCCAATCATTCCATCTCATCTTGTCCCTTCCTCCTCCATCAAAAGCTTTTTCTGTGTCTACTGATATAATTATATGATTTTTTTAACTTTTATTATTGATATAATCAATTATATTAATAGTTTTCCTTATATTAAACCATCCCTGCATTTCTGGTATGAATCCCACTTGCTCATAATGTATAATCTTTGGAATATATTGTTGTAATTTTTTCGCTAGTATTTTATTTAGGATTTTTGCATCCATATTCATTAATGAAATTGGTCTATAATTTTCTTTTCATCCGAACCATGACCTCCACTCTTCCAGTTATTTCATGCTGGGGTTCCACTGTCCTTTCCTCAAAATCCTGACCCTATAGTTAATCATTTGATTTATGCACTATTCTCAAAAATCCCTTGCTGTCATGACCCATCATGTCTCATCCCTTTCCAAAACTAAATCTGCATTAGCCCTGCCAATCAGCTAGATGGCCAAATGGATAAAGAGCTAGGACTTTGAATCAGCAATGCTTGAGTTCAAATTCTGTCTCAGACAAATAGCTGAATGATCTTAAGCAAATAGCTTAATCTCTGCTTGCCTCAGTTTCCTCAACTGTAAAATTGGGATAATAATAACACCTGCTTCACAGCATTGTTATAAGGCTCAAATGTATACAAATTACTTTGCAAACCTACATAAGTATTGGCTATTGTGATAGGAACAGGGTTCACATTTTCCCCCAAAAGGGAGAGGTTTTCCTTAAAAGGCAACAAAGCTGGCCTCGGGACTTGATTGGCCCCTTCTCCCTTGATGTAGCTTCCTGGTCACTTAAGGACATAAAAAGCCCCAGACCACACAAGTCACCATACTCTGCCCTGCTGACCAGAAGAGAGATTGGGGAGGGGAAGATGTCCAGAAAAACTAAATGTCACTGCGTACTTGTTGTGTATCCTTGCTGAGTTAGTGCAAACCAAACCTCTTTTTGGTAATTGTTCAATGACTTGTGAGTGCCTCATCTTATCCTAACATCAAACCTGAACTAACTGGACAACAGTGTCATCCTAAAAATTAAAAAAAAAAAACTTCACTTGACCCTTCCATCCCCTCAAGCTATCGGAGAGAGTATGGCACAGTAGAAAGAAGACTGGATACCACCCTCCTGACAGAGAGGTGATGGACTTAAAATTCAGAATGAGACATACATTTTTGGACATGACTGATGTAGGAATATTTTTGGCTTAATCTTATATATTTGTTATGAAGGTTTCCTTTTTCAATGGGTGGGGAGGGGAAGAGGGAAGGAGAGAGAATCAATGCTTATTTGAAAAATGGATTTTTAAAAAGCACCCTAATGCAGTTAGTAGAGCTGTGAACTGGGAAAATCATTCTGGAAAACCAATTTGGCAACAGACTAGAAAAGTCACTAAACTGTACATACCCTTTGCCTGAGTACTGCTAGGCATATGTGCCAAAAAGGTCAAATAGAGAGGGAAAGGTCCAAATATACACAAGTATTTGTAGTAGCACTCTTTGTGCTAGAAAAAACCTGGAAACAAAATGGGTGCCCAACAAATCAGGAATAACTGAACAAACTGTGGCATAGAAAGGTAATATAATATAAATTTATTATACTCTATTAAAAAATTAATATGAAGAATTTGGGAAAACTTTGGAGGACTTAATACAAATTGATACAGAATGAAGTGAACATAACCAGAAGGCCAATATGCATGATGAACACAATAATGTAAAAGAAAATGAGATTAAAAAGATATTAGAACTCTGATCAATGGAGTGACTAAGTATAATTCTCAGAAAGTTAACATGTGCCTCCTTCCTCTCAACACAGAGCATGGTGAACTACAGATGTGAAATAAGGGATATAGTGTCAAAAAACGTGTTGAATTGTTTTGCTTAGTTGAACTCTGTTGCAAAGCAGTGTTCCATCCAGGGGTGGAGTTACTCTTTGAGAACTGACAGTGATGTTTAAAAAAAAAAAAGATCAATAAAAATTTTATTTAATTTTTTTAAAGAGTACCAGCTCTACAATTTGGTACTAAGCCCAGCTGTGCATACCCTTTGATTCAGCAATACCACTATTACATCTGTATCCCAAAGAGATAACAATAAAAAGGAAAAGAAGCTATTTTTATAACAATATTTATAGTAGCTCTTTTTGTGGTGGATAAGAATTGGAAATTGAAGGGGATGCTCATTAACTGGGGAATGGCTCAACAAGTTGTGGTATGTGATTGTGATGGAAAATTATTGTGCTATAAGAAATGATGAGCAGGATGATTTCAGAGAAAAAAATGTTAAGATTTACATGAATTGATACAAAGTGAAGTAAGCAGAACCAGGAAAACATTGTATACAGTAACAGTAATATTGTATGATGATCAACTGTGAATGACTTAGCTGTTCCCAGCAATACAACGATCCAAGCCTCATGAAGAAAAATCCTATCTGCTTTCAGAAAGAAACAAAAACAAAAACAAAAACAAAAACAAAAACAAAAAAACCTGACACAAAAAAACCTGAATACAGACCAAATCATACTATTTTTCATTTTCTTTCTTTCTTGTTTTAGTTTTCTTGCACAAAACGACTAATATTGAAATATTTTACACGATTGCACGTGTATAACCTATATCAGAGGGAGAGAAAGAATTTGGAACTGTAAACTTTAAAAAAAATGTTAAAAATTCAGTTTTTTACATGTAAGTTTGGGAAAAAATAAATTATTTAAAACTAAAAAAAAAAATTAAGTGTACTGGATCTAGAGTCAGACGACTTGGATTTGACTACCATCTCTGTCTCCTCTCTTCAGTGACCTTAGCAATTCCTGTAACCTCTCTAGGTCTCAGTTTGCCCATCTGTGAAATGGAGACGTTGGCCTAGGTGGCCTCCAGCTCCAGCGCTGTGATCTTAATTATCCTTCCCCTTTCACAGCCAAATTCCCTTGGAAAAAAAAAAAACCCAATAAGCATGTAGGAATAGCACTTACCGACTCCGTTTCCTACCCTCCCTCTCATTTCTTAATCTTCTCCCCAATGTCACTACTCAGTAATAACCTTTGTCCAAGGTTATCAATAACCTATTAACTGCGAAGTCTAGATGTTCTTTTCTCAGGGCTTATCTTTTTTAACTTCTCTACAGGACACCTACCTCCTCCTGAAGAGTTTTCCCTATCTGAGTTTTCATGATACAGGTTTCATCCCCTACCTGTCAGACTATTCTTTGTTTTTCTTTGCTGGGCTATCATCTATGTCTCTTACTCCCTAAATGCAGGTAATCCCCAAGGCACTATCCTAGACCCTCTTCTTTTTTTTTTTTCTTTCTCTACCCTTTCTCTTGAAGACATCATCACCTCTTGGCATGTAGTAGGTGAAACTACAGCTTACTGATTAATTACCTCCCAGGTATTCAATTACCATCTCTATGCAGATGACTTCCAGATCTACACACTCTTATCTAGCGTCTCTCCTGAGCTTCAGTCATGCCATATAGACATCTACCCCATGCCTAGAATACACTCCCTCCTCACCTTCATCTCTAGGAATCCTCAGCTTCCTTCAAGAGGAAGACACAATGCATGATGCAAAACACACTGGATCTGAAATCAGAGTACCTGGACTAAGGTCACTGGGTGACCTTGAGCAAGTGATTTCTCCTCTCTGGGCTTCAGTTTGTTAATCTGTAGAGTCAAGAAACTGAACCAAACTGCTTCCAAGGTCCCTTTCAGCTCTTAATTTGTAATCTTGTAATCTTTCAAATGGCTCTACTCATGTGCCAGGCCCAATGGGAAACCTTTGCTGATAACTGTCAGCACTCTCTAATTCCCCCTCCTATTATTATATATACATTTATCTGTTTAAACCGTAAACCCCTTGAAGTAATCAAATGATAAACAGGGGTTGTTTTTTCATTTTGTCTTCCTTTCAGAGCTAGCACTGTGCATTGCAAATGGACAAAAACATTGGAGGAAGGAGACAGAAAGCCAAGATAAAAACAAATATTTGTTGGATTGGAGTGGGTCTAATTACTGGCAGAAGCCCTCTAAGAATATCACATTAACAATTAAATATAATCTTGTATCCTAGCAAAAGAACAAGGGTTTTAGGAAAGGTACTCTTCCCTTATCACTCATCCTGTGTGGGATGCATCACTATTACTGGTGGCTTAACTGAGTCCTCTAGCATTTGAACTTTAGAGTTCATTTCTCCATAACCACTCTGCGGAAGACTGACATAAGAATGTGATTTATCTCATTTATCATAAAGAACAGTTCTAGAAGGATTAAGTGTTACAACTTTATTACTAAAAATATTTTTTTAATTCAAAGACATTCAAAAATATATGTGGATCTTCAATGCCTCAAGAATACTTTCTGCTGAGGTAGAGAGTTCCCTGAAACAGGAGTTAAAGAGGTTAATTTATTCTAATAGAAGAATGATTAACATGGGCTAAGATTACCTTCCTCTAATTAACCTTGCACATTATTGAGATCTTAACATGAACAATATAGATGGCAAAAATGACACTTAGAAAGAATTTAGCTGAGCAGCTTTGAAGATGGTACCCCTCTGGGAATGATAATCATTATATCTGGTAGCCATTGGGGACATTTAAAATCATCTTTACATTTGAGACAGAAACTGAAATACTTTCTAATTGAAACTCTCTGTTTTAGGAGAATACAATGTTTAACATAGCATTAACTAATCTGCTTTGATACCTACCTAGAGTTAAAAATAAGTCCCATACAAACACCTACAGAAAAAGTAAAACTCAGTCCATTTATATTAAACACCATTTCTGCTAAAATGCAGTACCCTTCTGGTCAAAGGAAAAATAAAACTAGTTCTTAATAGAAAACTACACAGCTATGTTCTCAGACAAAGTCTTAATGGATGCTATAACCCAGCACAGGGAATAGAGCACCAGCCCTGGAAACAGGAGGACCCAAGTTCAAATCTGTCCTCAGAGACTTACTAGCTGTGTGATCCTGGACAAATCACTTCACCCTGTTTACCTTAGTTTCCACATCTGTGAAATGAGCTGGAAAAGTAAATAGCAAACCACTCCAGTATCTTTGCCAAGAAAACCCCAAATGGGATCACAGAATGTCAGACATAACTAAAACAACACAACAACAAAAATGACCTAATAAACATTCAGATCTTCATTTTTTACAAGCCATATTATTGTTGACAAGAGATAACACATTTTTTCTCATTTAGTAGTAATTTACTAACCAGTACTTCTAGTTATCTAAGAAATGTTGCTTTAAAAGGTTCAATACTTAACACAGGATAGCATAGGTTGTGGGCTTCATCATATCCTGTGAGATTCTGTTATCCCATCTCTTTCTCTTTTATTTACTGAAAAAAACAGTGCATCAAAGTAAAATTAAAAATACAAATCATTTTAAAATCTGAGTTACTTAAATAGCTTCAAATAGGTTTTCCTTAGTTTTCATATGATCACCTCAAAAACAAAGGATAAAGAAAAGAAACCCTGAACTATCAGAGTAGCATGGATAAGGGACAAAGGGGGAATATTTTCTAAATTTCACATTTGCCTTCGATAGAAACTCAGGGACACAGGTTCAGAGATGGGGCATCTTTTCTGACAGGAGACTTTGGGAAGAGTATAAATGAAAAGGCACAGTCCCATGCTTCACTAATATCTGCTAATAGTAGCTGGGGCCACAAAACAAAAAGCCAGTCTTCACATTTACACCCTGAAAAAGACTATTGGTCATGTGCAGGTTTTTTCAGCAATAACTGCACATGTAAATGGAAATTATTGTAAAGGTACTGATTTTAAATATGACAGCGTTTATATTGTCAAACAAGTAGTGAAGCAATTAGCTGATTTCTATAGGATAGCTATGGCAGTGGCCCAACCAAAGGGTCATTTTCTCCTCAATAGTGATGCTGATTTGCCAGACATAATTACAACTTATACTATTAATAGGGAGGAAATCCTATTTAGATATGATGACACGAGGCCAAGACTTCTTCATCCTGTATGACTTTAAATACAAAAATAGGAACTAATGGATTGTCCTCATTGAACAATAAGTCAAGAGATGGAACATGTTACATAAAAAACATTTCACTAGCCGCATAAATTGTTATAAAAGCTAGTATTTGCATTAGGAAATATGCAGGAAAGATCTTAACTAAAAAAGGATAGGAAAGAATGGAGAGCAAGGACACAAGGGGCAGTCCTGGGCATGCATGAAAATAGGAGTAAATAAATACAAGAAGGGGCAACTAGGTGGCACAGTGGATAGAGGCTAGTCCTGGAGTGAAGAAGACTCCTCTTCCTGAGTTCAAATCTGACCTTAGCCACTTACTAGCTGTGTGACCCTGGCAACCCTGTTTGCCTCAGTTTCCTCATCTGTAAAATGAGCTGGAGAAGGAAATGGCAAATCACTCCCATATCTTTGCCAAGAAAACCCCAAATGGGGTCATGACAACTCAGACACAACCAAAATGATTAGACAGCATCAAATATAAGAAGTCACTTAATCACATTAGCCTTGGGTTCATCATCTGTAAAATGAGAGGACTGGGTTAGTTATCTAAGGTCTCTTCTAGCTCTAACATTCTGTGATTCCATAAAAATGACAATAATTAGGAAATAAAAAGATGTGTCTGTGATGGTCTTAGGACCATCTGTGCCTAAGAAACTGTAATGGAAGCATTTGTATGAAGAACAATCGTCATTTTAAAAAAAAAGCATGGGAAAGAATTTTATGAGCTAGAGGAAAAGAAGACAACTCGACTTATTGAAACTTCTATGACAATGGAAGTGATGTTTTTTAGGAGAACTACAAGTAAACTTGTCACAGTCACTCATAAGAGAATCAGCAATTGAATACATGTGTGTGTTTGTGACACCTGCACATACAAATTTCATACAATAACTGCTGGCTGTAGATCCTCCAAACACTATTGTGATGCTTTTGCTCTCTGGGTCCTACCTTAAACATCTGAACAGGTTGCTTTTACATTAATGTAGGCTAGGCTGATGAAGACAATTCCTTTATTATTTCGGTAGTCTAAAAGACTCTCCTTCCAATAACTAATGAAGCTCATAATCCTAGCAGAACTTAACCTCCCTGAAGGCAGGGACTTTATTCCCCATTACAGGCTCAGCAGTGCATGGGACATAACAGGCATTTGATAAATACTTGTTGAATTAATTAAACTGAACTTGACTCTACTTTGTTTTTATATAAAAACTGTACCAGGTTTTATAATGCACAAATGTATTTCTTTTTTTTTGTTTGTTTTAAGTGCCCTTCCTTTAAAAGTTTTCTTTTCATTTTTACTCAGAATAACTTGCCTAATATATGCTCGGTTTCCCAAACAATCCAAGTTAATATTTGTTTCTGCTTAACACAAACACAATGCTAATTCTTTCCATGATATAATTCTTTTTTAATTTTGCTTATTTCCTTTCATAAAGAAAACATGTGTCTTCGGAGAAAATGATCTTCTGGGAGATGAGATAACAGCAGAAATAATTAGTCCATCTCAAGCATACAACACTGGTCCCTCTCTCTACAAGAAAACAAAAACATAGAGTTACTGTACCAAATCCTACACATGTACATCAGTAGATATAAATAGAATTTATTTATAGTAAAATGAACTTTAAACCCAGAGGAAAGCAAATAAGTTGTTAGAAGATGAGATTTTGGGGATAGCATTATTTACCTTATTGTAAATAAATTTGCATTAGTTATGAAATCTTCTTATAAAAAGGCCTGTTATTTTAATTAAAGAAGAATGCCAATCCAACTACATAAAACTGAATTTAAATTAAGAAAGAAGGAACTCATGTAGCCCCACATTAAGTCTCGTGTACAAGGCAACTGAATTACCGAGGTAAGTACAATGCACAAAACAAATTTAAAGCTTTTTGTCTCATTTTTAATCAATTAATCAGTGTTTATTAAGTATCAATGCCACATGCTATGCAATGGGGCTAAAAAAGACACTAGTGAAACAACCCCTGTCTGCAAAGACCTTAAACTCTACCAAGAGAGACAACATGTGAATATGTAAAGCATCTATACGTGTTATACAAGATTGTTTGGGGAGGGAGGATACTTGCATGTGGGGGTATCAGAAATGAATAGAAGGCATTTGAGCTGAGTCTGGAAGGAAACTGGGGATACCAAGAGGCAACTGTGAAAAGGAGGTACATGTAAGTACGGGGAACAGCCAGTACAAAGGTACAAAGATGAGAGTTGAGGTGTCGTATGTGAAGATCAACAAGTAGGCCAGTGTGGCTGGACCACAGTGTGCGAAGGGAATAATGTATAGGACAAGGACAAGTTTTAAAGAATTTTATATGTCAAACAGGAGTACTGAATATGTACTTCTTGTCTCCCCCCACTGAAACATAAGGTATTTGTAAGTAGGGATTATTTCAATCTTTGTACTTGCTTTACCAGCACTTAGCCCAATGACTGGCACATAGTAAGTAGGTACTTTGCTAACTGATTCAAAAGCACAGATTCAGTTGAGTGATGAAGCTAGAAACCAGAGGATATGAAGATAGCAAGTACAGGCCTCAACTGAAGATGGCCTTCTCAAAGAGTTTGACTGAGGGAGGGAGGAAAGTTACAAAGCAATAGTTAGGGATGGTGACATCAAGAAAAGGTTTTTCAAAGAGTGAGAAGATGAGTGCATTTTTAGAGGAAGTAGGAATAAGACCAGTATTCAGGGAAAGAATGAAGATTATAAAGAGAGAAGGGATGATTAAGAGTTGGGGGGGGCAATCTGCTAAAGACAACAGGAGAGAACAAGGTCAAGGATTTGACTTAGCAAGGAGAGTCACCTCTTCATGAGATTGGAACAGAGGAGGAAATAGTATAGGCTAATGTCAAATTGTGAGAGAAGACAAGTTTGTGAAATGAGGAAGCTGGTAACAGAGAGCTTTGATATTCTTGGTGAAGAATGAGGGGAGGACCTCAGCAGAGAGGGGGAGGGGGGAAGGTTCTGTGGCAGCTAGGGAAACAGAGAGTTTGTAACAGCCATTATGAAGAGTGGGATGAAAAATCAGCTAAGGAAAGCAGATTTTTGTTAACTGAAACAAATGTTAAATGTTTTTAAAAAGGAATAATTAGAGAAGAGTTGAAAAGTATTGCCTTGCTGTGGGAAGGACTCAGTTTAGATAAGGTAACATAAATTAGCCATAATAAGTAATTTGTGTGCAATTAGGATATCCAGGTCAAATGTCCTCAAATCAACTCTGTAAATCATGTTTTGAAAAATGATAAAAGAAGTAATTAAAGCAAATTTGGTAAAGCAGGAAGGGAAATTGCTATAGTGGCTCACAGATAAGTGTTAATAATAATGTGCACCATCTGGTAGCTTCCCATATTAACTAATTATTCTTACTAAATAGGTCCTAAGCTCAATTATTTCTATGCTGCTGAAGAAGTGAATGTGCTATCAACCTATAAAGTCAACAAATTTTTAAATTTTAGTTTTAAAGAACTGATATTTTAAATTTTTACACACTCTACATTTTGGTGTCCTGAGGCAGAGCCCTAATCACCCTACCTTAGTTACAGGTCTTATGACTCCACATATTCCACGGAAGTTTACAGCTTGGTCCCCCATTTCCACAATACTAGAATCTAGTGCTTCTTCCAGTTAAAATTCATGCAGTTAAAGTAAATATACAGATAGATACATACATGTATACATGTATATATATGCATATATATATATATTTAGATTGATAGACAGACAAACAGAAAGACAGATAGACAGACAGAGTGTGTGTATGGAAGGGGAGGTGATTCAGCTAGTATATGTCAATATACCTCATGCAAAATAACTGATGCATGCCAGCAAACTTAAGTCACATATCTGCTGATATGTCAAATGTTTTGACCTTGAGGCTACAACTAATCATGAAATGAGTAGGAATGCATGTGGTTTTCCCAATCAAGGAGGTAAGGTCTCTTTGGGATCCATGGGAAAAACAAGGTAGCAGTTGCTGCAATAACCCAAACAAGGTCACTTCTCTGACTTTGAATTTGGGAACAAGAAGCCACAATTCCCTTGGGTTGACCTGTTAGATAGTAGTTTCAGAGATGACTTTCTTAGAAAAAGAGAGAAGAAGGAAGCCGGGAGAAAGACAGTGAGGATTTACAATATGAGGAGCCACATTCAAACTTAATGCTACTACTTAAGTGACTTTGGATAAATCATTTAATCTTTTTTAATCTAAATTTGCTTATCTGTTTAAAAGAAAAAAGAGGACTTGGACTGAGCTGGTGTCTGATGTCCCTTACAAGTCTAAATCTCTAACCTGATGACTTCTGCGTGGCAGAACAGCAGGGTCAACCTGTTGCATTTGGTGTGGCTTTCCCTGGGTTCTTGTGTCTGTGTTCCCCTGTTTTATATGGCCCTGAGGACATCTTCTTTGCTGGGTTATGCAACAAGTTGCAGTCTTTGGCACAAAGAATGTTAGTTGGTTAGGTGATCATCAATCAATCACCACACATTTATTAAGTGCTGACTATATTCTCTTGGGTGTGCCTGTGTCAGAAGTAACGGAACACTGATAAAGATCTCCAAAAGTTCAGACATATATTTTCCTTCCCTTGACCTTGTTACAACATGTCACTCTTGTACCCTCCCTCTCACCCCCTATCCCTCTAGAAGCAATTAATTTCATCAATGAGAAGACACAAATTAATGCAAACTTTCTTTTCATTTTCCTTTTTCATACCACAGACTACAAGAATTGGTTTATTTATAGTGGAAAAGAGAATATGCATATTTAAATATGACATACCAGAGTAATAAAATAAGAAATAGCATAAAATTTTAAAGATTTACCATTCAACCATGATCACAAATCCTTCTAAGAGCACTGGAAAATGCATCAGATTATTATGAATGCACTTGATTTCCATGATTTCATTCAGGTATAATTTCAACTGCTTGGCCCCCGAGGCCTCCAACAGCTCTGAAATGTTTCACTTCTGTAAGATGTTTTATTTGATCACAATATCACAGGAGTACAGCTGAACTCCCTCAGCTCCCCTCTTCCTCAGCTCCCATCACTCAGGTGCCTTCTGCCACTTTGTTCTCCTTCACCCCTTATCTCCTTATCAAGGCCAACCCCTCTATCTGTTCAAAAGACCCCATTCTATCCTATCTCTTTCAACAGATTGTCCCTCTGTCATCCCCATTCTATTATTTATTTTCAATCTCTCCTTCTCTGCTGGCTCATTTCCTACTGCCTACAAACATGCTAATCCATCCTTGATAACTATCATCCTATATCTCTTTCATTCTTTGTAGCTAAATTTATCGAAAAGGCCATCTACAATAAATAGGTTTGTCTCCTCTCACTCCCTTAACCCCTTCCACCAATGCTGCCCTCTCCAAGTCACTAATAATCTCTTAATTGCAAATCCAATGGTCTTTTCTTAGTCCTCCTCCTCCTTGATCTCTCTGTAGCCTTTGACACTGCTGATCACTCTTACCTGCTTGATACTCTCTTCTCTCTAGGTTTGTGGGATACTACTCTCTCCTGGTTTTCTTCCTATCCATCTGACTGATCCTTCTCTGTCTCCTTTGCTGAATCTTCCTCCAGATGACGTCTACCAATGATAGGTGTCCCTCTTGGGCCATATTCTCTTCTCCCTCTACACTGCTTCACATGGTGATCTCATCAGCTCTCATGGATTTAATTACCATCTCTATGCAGATGATGCTCAAATCTACCATTTCTTCCTCAATCTCTCTGCTGACCTCCAACCTTGCCTCTCAAAACTGCTATTCAGATATTTCTAGTTGGATTCCAATAGACATCTTAAACTCAGTATGTCCAAAACACAAATCATTATCTTCCCCCCTAAACCCTTCCCCCTCCTCCCTATTACTGTAAAGGGCAACATCATCCTCCCTGACCCTCAAGGCTCACAACCTAGGAGTCATCACCAATTCCTCACTCTCATCCCCAATATCCAAGCTATTGCCAAAGCCTGTTGAATTCACCTTTGCAACAGCTCTTAACTATGCCCCATTCTCTCCTCTGATACTGCCACCACTTTGGTACAAGCCCTCATCACCTCACACTTGGACTATTGCAATAGCTACTGTTGAATTTGCCTGCTTCAAATTTCTCCTCACTCCAATCCATTCTCCGTTCAACTGCTAGAGTGATTTTCCTAAAATGCAGGTCTGATCATGTCACACACACACACACCTCTCCCACACTTCCACCCTACTCCCATACTCAATAAACTCTAGTGGCTTCCTATCACCTCCAAGAGCAAATACAAAATGCACTGTTTGGCATTCAAAAACCTTCATAACCTAGCTCCCTCCTACTTTCCAGTCTTCTTATATCTTACTCCTCAACAAATACTCTTTAATTCAGTGACACTGGCCTCCTGGCATGAACAAAACACTCCGTCTCTCGGCTTTGGGCATTTTCTATGGCTGTTCCCAATGCCTGGAACACCCTCCCTCCTTTGTTCTAAATACAGCCCTCCAGGCTTGCTTTAAGTTACAACTATAATCACACCCTGTACAGAAAACCTTCCCCAGCCCCTCTTAATTCCAGAGCCTTCCCTCTGTTAATTACTTCTTATTTATCCTGTATGTAATTTGTTTTGTATATATTTGCATGTTATCTCTCCCATTAGATTGAAAGCTCCATGAGTGCAGGGACTGTCTTTTGTTCTTTTTGTATCCCCAGTGCTAAGCACTGTGCCTGGCACATAGTAGGTGCTTAATAAACATTTATTGATTAACTGAAATAAAAGACACCACTAAATAATGCTATAAAGCAAGTTCATTCTAAAGGTTGGGAAGATAAAGCCTCCCATAGGGGAGAGAGAAGTAGGCTATTCTGAGAGAGAAGAGTGAAGTGAAGAGAGAGAAGTGAAAGGTTAGGGTACGAATTATGGGATACTAAATACACCAACTGATCACTCTGAATGGAAATTCACTTATGTGATGCTGTGTTATGAACTATACTTTTGAAAATTGGTTTGGTTTTACATATTTTTCAGGATTATGTAGTTTGCCATTATGTAAAATACCCATTATATAAGATAACACATCTCATTTTTTCAGCTCCTTTGGTAAGTTAAAATAAATTTTTTCAAAAACTTCAAAGTTATCTGCTAATTTTTTTTGCCATTTTTCTTTTTCTATTATAGTGTTAAAAAAAAACCTTTTAGATTAAAAAAAAAGTTGGGCTTAAGTCATATGAACCAAGAACTTCCAATTTCTTATTTTATTGTAAACCACCTATATTTCTAAATTTTGATAACATGTGACACTAAATATATCACCTGTGCTTTTAAAAATTCTAAAGAAACATACTAAACTTTCCAAGGAACTAAACTTAAATAACCACAGACTTTCTTCAAAAACTGACCATAGCGAGCAATATATTTTTGAAGAAATTTTTCAAGTGTCCCCAAAATTATGCTACCAAAAATTATTAAAATGTGTTTTACTAAAGAAAATAATGAATCAATTTTAAATGATTTCTTATAATTCAGTGAGGTCTACATTACATAATAGAAACATGTAAATACAATTTTCAAATACAATTATTTAACTAGATCAGAATTTAGTGTCTCTTACTTTAAGTGCTCAAATTTAGAGCATTTACATTGGCGGCTCAGATGAGGTAATGTATAGAAAATGTTCTGAAAATGTTAAAGCTCAGGGGCAGAGCCACGATGGTGGAGTAAAAGCCATGACTTGCTAGAGCTCTCCTCCAAACTGTTCCAAATACCTATAAAAAATGGCTCTAAACAAATTCTAAAGCAGCAGAACCCACAAAAAGACAAAGTGAAACAAATTTCCAGCCCAAGACAACCTGGATGGTTGATGGGAAAGGTACATCACGCCAGGCTGGGAGAGGAGCACAGTTCGGCGTGGGCACGCAGGCCACAGCGAACCTGGAGCAGGCCTCAGAGGACTGAATCACAGGCAGCTGTGGCAGAGTCCAGACTTCTCAACCCATGAATGCCAAAGACAACTTAGAAGGTCAGTGGGAAAAGTCTGTGTTTGCAATGAAAGAGAGAAGCGCGGTGGTCTCATCCCTAGTCCCCAAGTCCAGCCCTGGGGCAGCAGCTGCCTCTTGAGCTTCTAGTCCACAGACTGAGGGGGAATCTAGTGGCTGATCAGAGGGGGATTGCAGGGATCTCCTTGCTGGTGCCGGTGCCCATGCATGGATCTGGGTTACAGTTCTGGGTGGCGATCCTGGGGTGAGGAGGAGGGCTGGCATGGTGGAGCTTGTAGTGGCAGTGGAGAGGAAATTCTCCTCATGGTTCCAAAACAGAAAAGAGTGCTTGTGGTCACTCACAGGCCAGGAAAGGAGTACACACCTTGCCCTTGATCATAGCACCTGGAAGAACTTAAAATTTACAGGTCCCTAGAAGTATCTCTGAAAACAGCTGCACAAAACCCCCGAAGCTTGGGACAGTACATTCTCCACACTGGAAACAGACCCCTACCTTAACAAAGAGCTTATAACTCAAGTAATTGGCTGGGATCATGAGCAAGCAGCTTAAGGAGGGAATAACATACACAATGGGGTATGGAAATCTATCTTACCCTACAGGAAAATGGGGGGGGAGGGGATAAGACAGCAGGGGGATGATAGAGGGGAGGGCAGATTGGGGGAGGGAATAATCCAAAGCAAACACTTCTGAGGAGGGACAGGGTCAAAAGAGAGAACAGAATAAATGGGGGACAGAATAGGATGAAGGGAAATATACAACTACTATGGAAGTGTTTTGCATGACTACACATGTATAACCTGTATCAAACTACTTACCTTTTCAATGAGGGTGGGCAGGGAGGAAGGGAGAGAATTTGTAACCCAAAGTTTTAAAAACATATGTTAAAAAAATTTTTTTTTAAATTGTTTTCACATGCAACTGGGAAATAAGAAATACAGGAAATGGTGTATTGACATATATCCTGCCCTACAGGAAAATAGAAGGGGAAGGGGATAAAAGAAGGGGGGGGAGAGATAGAAGGGAGGGCAGATTAGGGGAAGGGGTATACAGAATGCATGCCATCTTGGGGTGGGGGGAGGGATGAGATGGGGAGAAAATTTGGAACTCACAATCTTGAGGAAGTGAATGTTGAAAACTAAAAATAAATAAATTTTTTTAAAAACATTAAAACTCTATATAAATGTCTAATGTTTCAGTAAATTCCAGCAACAATTGTTGACATTGTTTGTCAATTTACAAACAATTTACAGTTGATATCATCATCAGTTGACACCAACCATCATCATCAACCATCTAAAAAACATTTACCTAATCACTGAAAGAGTAAATGATAGGAATTTTTAAAAATACATTTTAGCAATAAAATGAAAATCCCCATCTTTACATTTTTCTTCCAAACATGTTATTTCATCAATGTAAGGAAATTGTGTGGAAATTCCCCTCACCTATGCAGATCAGCACTATAACCCATGGTCTTAGAAAGTTGCCTGGGATCCTGAGAGGGTAAGTATATTTGCTTATGATCACAGGGCTAATATGTGTTTGGGGAAGATCTTCAAACCTACATCTTTCTAAATCCTAGGTCAGTCCTCTATCCCTTACACTGATGTCTCTCAAACTTTTTGGTTTCAGGATTCCTTTACATTCCTAAAAATTATTGAGAAACCTCCCTCTCTGGTTTCTCTCCCCTTTCCCTTCTATACTATCTCACTTGGTGATCTTATCAGATCCCATGGATTCAATAATCATCTCTATGCACATGATTCCTAAATGTATATATCTAGTCCTAGTCTGCCATCCGAGTTCTACTTATACATCACCAACTGCCTTTTAGATATCCTAAACTAGACATAGGGTAGGCATCTCAAACTCAACATATCCAAAACTTACTATCTTCCCTCCTACCCCCCAAATGCTCCCCTCTTCTGAACTTTCCTATTTACTGTTGAAAGCACCACAATCCTCCCAGTCATCAAGGCTCAAAACCTTGGTGTCATCCTTGATTCTTCACTCACAGTCACCCATATATCAAATCTGTTGTCAAATCTTATCATTTCTACCTTCTAACACCTTTCCTACACATCTCCTGTTCTCTGCTCATAGAGCTCCACTACTCTAGGACAGCCCCTCATCATTTTTTTTTTTTTAGTGACACAATCAGGGTTAAGTGACTTGCCCAGGGTCACACAGCTAGTACGTGTCAAGTGTTTGGTCTGAGGCCGGATTTGGACTCAAGTCCTCCTGACTTCAGGGCTGGTGCTCTATGCGCTGCACCACCTAGCTGTCCCTCCCTCATCATTTTTTGCCTGGACTATTAAAATAGTTTTTATTTAAAAAAAAAAAAAGCAAAACCTGTTGTTTTTATTCAGGGAGAGATGGTTATACTAACTGAAGAGAATATATAAGTTTGAGATTCAATGATTCAAATATTTAATTCCAGAAAATCCATATGTATGTGTATCTAACTTGCATGGCCTCTTGTAATGAGACCTCTTAAAACATTAAATAGCATCAATATAAAGGCAATACTCTAAATTCAATATTATTAAAGAATCAAGGCCTGAGAATATTTCTTTTATGGATTTATTTGTTAAAGGCCAACACATATTTAGACAACTTAAATATAGTTCCAACAGAAGTATTCCAACAAAATCAGTGACAGTGTTGTAATGTTTTCATGTTCAGACATTTCCTGGGATCATCTGACTCATGATTTTTTTTTAAGACTTTATTGGTACAGAGCCTCCTTATCTGCAATGTAATCTATAACCTCCTCAGGACATATTAACCTTCCTGCATTCACGTCAGAAATTTCAAACCCAAATTCACCTTCCGTTGCCATTATAATTTTTACTTGGTCCAAATTACTACCCAGGGCTTCCATGAAGTGGGAAGATAATGAAAGCTTTTCTGGATCAATCATCCTGTAGCTCAAGTCATGGAGGCCACAGTCCTTTACGCTCTCTAGTGTCAGAGGAGGTGAATCACTATAATTAGTGGCCCAACTGTAGGAAATCTGTAGGTGTGCTAGAGTAGGGGCTACCGCCCTGTTTCTCCACCCCTACTACCATGCGCTGGGCGAGCTGGGTGAGAGGCCTGACCCAGGTGAGCACAGTTCCCCTGGACATGAGTAGGCCGCAGACACAGGCAGAAAGACCTATGCAACTATAGCCGTCTGGACCCACAGTTCAACAGCCTTCTACTTGGTGTCCCTGCCTCAAGTCCCTTCCCACTCCAATCCATCTTCTACTCGGTTGTCAAAATGATTTTCAAAGACTAGAAAAAGAATCCTTAATTAAACAACAAATTGGAAATCCTGATAATCAAAAGACAGATTAATAAAACTGAAAGTAAGAAAACCATTAAACTAATAAATAAAACCAAGATCTGGTTTTATGAAAATAAAATAAACAATTAGTTAATTTGATTTAAAAAGAAGAAAATCAAATTACCACTATCAAAAATGAAAAGAGTGAATTCACCACTGATGAAAATGAAATCAAAGCAATTATTAGGAACTATTTTGCCCAACTATATGCCAATAAATTTGACAACCTAAGTGAAATGGATGAATATTAACAAAACTATAAACTGCACAGATTAACAGAAGAAGAAATAGAATACTTAAATAACTCTATATTAAAAAAGGGAATTGAACAAGCCATAAATGAGTTCTCTAAGAAAAACCCACAAGGATTAGATGGATATGAAAGCAAATTTAAAGAACAATTAGCTGCAATTCTATATAAACTATTTTGGAAAAACAGGCAAAGGAGTCTTACCAAATTCCGCTGACTCCTAAACCAGGGAGAGCAAAAACAGTGAAAGAAAACTATATACCAATTTGATACTGATGCAAAATTTTTAAATAAAATACTACAAGGAGATTATAGCAACATATCACAAAAATCATACACTATGATCACGTGGGATTTATATCAGGAATGCAAGACTGGTTCAATATTAGGAAAACTATCAGCATAATTGACTATATCAGTAACAAAAATCACACGACTATATCAGATACAGAATAAGTTTTTGATAAAATACATTCATTTCTATTAAAAACACTAAAAAAAATAAAGGTTTCCTTTATATGATATGTAGTATCTAAAACCATCAGTAAGTGTTTTCTGTAATGAGAGTAAGTTAGACAGATGGGTTCCCAGTAAGATCAGGGGTAATGTAAGGATGAGCATTATTACCACCATTATTCAATATTCTACTAGAAATGCTACTTATAGCAATAATAGAAGAAAAAGAAATCAAGGGAATTAGAATAGGAAATGATAAAACAAAATTATTATTCTTGGCAATGATATGATCTATATACTTACAGAATCCTAGAGAATTGACTAAAAAACTAGTTGAAACAAGTTAACAACTTCAGCAAAGTTGCAAGACATAAAATAAGTCCACATAAATCATCAGCATAAATATACATATGTACATATATGTATGTGTATATATATATATATATGTATATTACCAACAAAGTCCAGAAGGAAGAGATAGAAAAAGAAATTCCATTTAAAATAAGTACAGACAATATAAAATACTTAGGAGTCTACCTGTCCAAACAAACCCAGGAACTATATGAACAAGATCTAAACAACTGGAGAAATATTAATAACTCATGGGTAGGCAGAGCCAGTGTAAAAAAAAAAGACAATTCTAACTAAATTAATTTACTTATGCAGTGCCATACTGCACTATCAAAAATACATATTTTATAGAGCTAGAAAATATAATAACAACATTTATCTGGAAGCACAAAAGGTCACAAATATCAAGGGAATCAATGAAAAAATGTGAAGGAAGGAATTAGTAGTGCCAGATCTCAAACTGTATTACAAGCAGTAATCATCAAAACAAGAACAGCAAGGAATAGAGTGCGGATCCTGGAATCAAGAAGACCTGAGTTCAAATAGAACCTCAGACACTAGCTGTGTGACCCTGGGAAAGTCACTCAACCCTGTTTTCCTCAGTTTCCTCATCTGTAAAATGAGCAGAAGAAGGAAATGGCAAACTACTCTGGCATCTTTACCAAGAAAACCCTAAATGGGGTCACTAAGAGTAGGACGCAACTGAAACAACTGAACACAATGTCAACATTAGTATAAAGAGCTGAGAGTTTAAATTATATGTAAAGGAGGTAGCATGCTACAGTGGAAAGAACACTGACTCTGGAGTCTAAATATTTGGTTTTAAATCCTACCTCTAAAGCTTACTACCTGTGTGACGTCGGTCAAGTCACTCCATCTCTCTGGGCCTCGGTTTCCTCATCTGCTAAACAGGGGCAAGGGAGTCTGTAGCTGGACTAGATGGCCTGGGGTCTCTTCTGGTTCTAGTTCTAGGATACTACTATAAGAACAATGGGCCACACTCCTTAACATAAAAAAATTATTTAAAGACAGTGATATGAATTTTTAGCTAGCCAAATGAGAATTTGATCAGAAAAAACATGGACTTCCAATGCCACTTTACCATCTGAAATCAGGACATATCAAAAAATATTATAGTAGATTTGAAACGAACCCTTTGTGTTGTTACCACATAAAGTTCTGTTTTTTGTAAAGTTCATTAGACATTTCAGGATATGAAAGCCTAATTCTACAATTCTGCTCCTTCCTGTGTGCTAAGACTCCATGACACACAGTGGGGAAAATCTACCACTTCATCTAAGTTAACAGACCATTAGCACAATGAATGCTTTTAAGAAACTACTATCCCTTGTGACCATCAACCAAAACTTTCCACAGAAAAAAGTGAGGTCTTTCAAGAAAACAAAACATGGACGATGAAAGATTTTTTTTTTTTTTACAATTTCCTACTCTGGGTTTTCTGGGGGATTATTAATAGAAAAATAGAGTTGGAAATAATTTAGTCTAAATCCTCCACTGCAGTGGTATTCCAAAGAGTCGAAGAATATAGTTGACTGATTTGAATCCTTACAAATATTTTCAAAATCACTACCAACACCAGAATTCAATCCAGCCCTTAAAATGTTAGTAGAATAGAGGAGGTGAGGCCAAGATAGAAATATGGTAGTTAAGTAGTGCCGTGAGCTCAGCTCCAGAAACTCCTCCATAAAGGTCCAGAAGTGATCTTTTAGGAATGAGAAGAGTACCTATAGAGGGGAGCTGCCTTCTGGTTTGAGAAGCCCTGGAAAATGAAGGAAGTTCAGAAGCCAGCAGTAGCAACAGTAGGGTGTGGCTCAGGCCCCAGGAAGCACAGAGCAGGATCTCAAGTAAAGCATGGAGCTTAGCTGGTAGAGGAATAACTAAGGCAGGAATCTGAGACCAAAGGGAACCCCACAATACTGTCACTCTGAACCAACAGAGCTTTCCAGCTGGTTGATGAGGTCCAGCAACAGTCTATTCTTGCTCAGACCCAAACCCAGGTCGTAAACTTGAAGAGCTCAGACCAAGGAAGTAGCAATAAGATTTTGCCCTGCAACAGAATATTTAGGGAGCATTGAAAGCTTACAGATCCCTAGTCTGTCCCCGAGATCCTGGAATAACATAACACTTAATACCCCAAGAAAGCAGCAGCAAGCCTATATCAGACCTTCCTTCCCAAAGTGTGGCAAAGCCCAGCCCTCACATCAAATCAAAAGTCAGGAAGTAGTTTAGAAGAATGGACAAACAAAAAAAAGAACTCTACTATAATGAATTATCATGGTGGCAGAGATGCTCAAGACACAGACACAGAAAAAGAGAATGACTCCGAAACATCCACAAACAAAGCCTTGCAGAAAAACAGAGTTTTGACAATTTCAACTAGAATTCCTGCAAAAGATGAAGCAAGGAGTTTTTTGTTTGTCTTTAAGAGTTAAAAAATATTTTGGTTTTTTTTTTTAATAAATGGAATGAGAACACTTAAGGAAAAAATAGAATGGAAATAAGAACTACGGAAGAAAGAATTGGAAAAGGAATTAACAGTTTGGCACAAGAGTTGTACAAAACCTCGCACAAGCAACAAACTCCCTGAAAATTAGAATGGCCCAAATAGAAGCCAACGACTCCATGAGGCAACAAATAAATTATAAAACAAAATCACAAGTCTGAAAAAAATGAAGAAAATGTAAAAAAAATGACGTGGAAAACAAATCAAAGAGAAAACACTGAATAATCACTGGACTATCTGAACACCAGGACCAAATTTCAAGAAGTCTTATGAGAAAACTAACCAGATCTCATGGAAACAGAAAAAAAAAAAAAACACCTCCCCATCACTTCTTAAAAAAAAAAAAACTCAAAATGAAAATTCTCAGGAACATCACAGAGACAAAATCCAAAGCTTCCAAGTCAAAGAAAAAATTCTGTGCAGCCAGAAAATTCTTACGCAGCCAAAAAGAAAGAAAAAGTACCAAAGAGCCAAAATTAGGATCCCATAAGATTTAACAGTCACTACTATAAAGAAGTGGAAAATTTGGAATGTGATATTCCAAAAAGTAATTCCACTGGACAGGGCCAATGTGGAAATCTATTTTGATTGACTAGGTACATTTGTAATGGCTTATTTTTCTTTCGTTTCTCAATTGGGGTGTGGGAGGGGGTTAGTGTGGGAGAGTTAAAAGGTGAATCTTGGCTTATAAAACAAATATAATATTACATCAATAACAACAATGAAATGCTATCAGTATAACTTCCTGCCAAAATGGCTGCCTGAGAGACAGACCTCTCAGATACTACATACCTATTCCAACAACACTCCAAAGCTCGCATCAGTCCAAAGAAATCCAATGAAAAACTAGAGTGAGTTGTTTATTTCACTATAGAACTGCACAAAAAGTCATCCAGAAGCCCAATGGGAGCCTCTCCACCACAGTTAACATCAGTACAGCACAGCCTTCCCACCCAAGAGGGGCTATGCACCCTACAAGGCTCTGTGTCCAAAGTTAGGAAGATTTGAAGAGCTCCAATGAAAAAAATCCCAAAGTAGTCAGAAAACCTCAGAGGAGGAATCCTGGAAGCCTCAGGGAGGAAGAGCAACATAAAATGCTGACCAGCACAGTGTTGCAGCACTCAGACCAAGGGCTGTAAGGTCCCTAACACTGCCCCTGAGACTGAAGAAAAGACCCTGAAGATCCTGTGCTCTGCACCTCAAACACAGAAGGGCCTAATCTTAAGAGGCAGTGGTCATTACAAGAACCCAAGGGACCTAGGGTGAGACCAAGGAGGTCAAACCTTACCACCCACAGGTACAACAGGAAGCAGAGCCCAGCTCTGGCTAGAGAGAAGAAAATCACAGAAAATACCAAATACTACAAAAAAAATTGTTGCAAATCTAGAGATTCTTCAAAAAACCATTCTAGGACTACATAAATACTTGGAAGAAATGAAGCAAGAGATGAAAAATGAAATAAAAACTCTGAAGGAAATAATTAAAAGAAATCCAGGAAATGGGCTCTCTGACAACTAGCATAGGCCAAAAAGAAATCAAACAGAGAGCAAGATATATTAGAACAAAATGAAAAGATTAAAAAAAGAGAAGAAAATAAAATATCTAATATAAACAATAACTTCTTTGGAAAATAGTTAATGAGCAATAATTTAAGAATCACTGGATTCCCTCTTCCTCTGAGAGTGTTATGCCTTCATGGATAACATCTCCTATCTCAAGAGAAGAAAACTGAACAACTAGGGACAATTGGCATCAAGAAAGTGGAAAGATATGGACCAAGAGAGGAGACTTCATGGCAAATAGGAAAGAAAATGATCATAGGAAAGACAAGACTGGAGGAAATTTCTACCATGGGGCAATGATCATATCCTCACTACCTCCTACAGGATTGATGCTGAATGAAGGACACAAGAAAAAAAATGGGGAGGCATTAATCTACAAAACAATAACAAAGAAAATATTTGGAAGATAGAAGCTTTACCTCCATTAGGTACACAAACAAAGTAGGAATTAAATAAGCATAAATATCATGAATCAAAAAACTTTAAGTTTAGAATACACAGAAAGGTAGAAAAGTAATGAAAAGAACATGGTAAAGAAATACTTTCTAGAAAAAGGAGCAAAAAGGTTTTTTTGCTTTTTCTTAAAGAAGTTGAAGGGAAGGAGAGAATGGGGAATTTTTAGTTAACTAAATGGGAAATAAAAGGGTAGGAAGAGGGGAAGAATTAGATAAATAGAAGAAAGAAAGAAAAAGCAATAAATAAGGAAGGCAGGGGGTTAACATGGAGAGTGAGTGAGAATAGGGTTATTTTAAGATAAAGAAATTAACTCCCTGAAAACTATGGTTTTAAAAAAGCCTGGGGGCAGCTAGGTGGCACAGTGGATAGAACTCTGGCCTTGGAGTCAGGAGGACCCGAGTTTAAATCCAGCATCAGATACATGACACTTACTGGCTGTGTGACCCTGGGTAAGTAACTTAACCCCGATTGCCTCACACAAAAACAAAAACAAAAACAAAAACAAACAAACAAAAAATCGTGAACGTCATTTTTCAAGAAACCATAAATGAAATTGCTCCAGATCTGATAGAACCAGATGACAAAGTAAAGATAAAGAGAATCCACTGATAATTTCTTAAAAAGATCTTAAAATAAAAAGTCTCAGAAATGTCAACAAATGTGATCACTGAAATCCAAAGCTCAAAGAAAAAATTACTGCAAGCATACAGAAAGAAGCAATTCAAGTACCAAGGAACAATAGTCAGGGTCACACAAGACCTGTCACCTACAACTATAAAACAAGAGGAGATCTTGGAACACAATATTCCAAAAAGGAAATGGTAAAAGCTTACAACCAAGAAATCTTAGCCCACAAAGCTGAGTATGATTCTATAGGGCAAAATAATAATAATAATAATAACCTTCAATGAAATAAAACTTTCAAGCATTGCTGATAAAAAAGACAAGAGCTAAATAGGATCTCTGAAATACAAATACAAACATCCAAAGAAACGCAGAAAGATAAACTTATTTGAGCAATTGGAAGAAATTATATATCCATTTTAATGAGAGGAGAAGAAATAAGTGTCCCCAGTAGAAGCTTAATGTTTTTTAAGGGTACTAATGGAGTTAAATAAGAAAAATAGAGGTACTAGCAGTAGATTGGTTCTGTTCTGAGGATTTTAGGAGGGGAAAGAGAAGGGAGATTAAAAGGAATATACTAAGAAAGTAGAACTTGCTATTTCCATAATTAAGATGCATGAAAAGAAGAGTATATACCCGGGGAGGAAAGGGAGTAGAGTGGGCATCAGATGAACTTCACTTATCTGAAATGTACAAAGAAGGATTGAAAACACCAGCACACACACACACACACACACACACACACACACACACACACAGAGTTTAGTACTGAAATACCTCAAACTCAACTTGGAACATCGCATTAGCCTATCACTGCACCTTGCTAGTTGTCTCCTTATCTCGTGCCTCAACCCATTCCAATCTATCCTCCACTCATCTGCCAAACTGATGTTCCTAAAGCAAAAGTTTGACCATATCACACATACACACACAATCCTCCCCCACCATTCAATAAACACCCTATTGCCTACGGGTTCTTGTCATTGAGTCGTTTCAGTCGTGTTTGACTCTTTATGAACCCACTTAGGATTTTCTTGGCAAAGATACCAAAGTAGTTTGACATTTCTTTCTCCACATTTTACAGACAAGGAACTATGGCAAACAGGGTTAAGTGACTTTCCCAGGGTCACATAGCTAGGAAGTATTTGAGGCCAGATTCAAAAAGATGTCTTCCTGACTCCAGGTGGGGGAGGGGCTCTATCCACTGCTCCATGTAGCCACTATTACCTCCAGCAGCAAATGACTTCTATTGACTTTTTTTTTTGCATTCCTATTAAACATATTTTTACATTAGTGATGTTGTAAGTAAGAATTAGAACCAATAGGAGGAACCACCAGAAAGAGGAAATAAAACACAACAGTAGAAAAAAAATAGCAAATACTATCCTTTGATCTGCATTCAAACTCTATACTTCTTTCTTTGGATGTGGATAGCATTTTCCATCATGAGGCCTTTGGAAATGTCTGAGAGCCTTGCATTGCTGAGAAGGGTTAAGTCGATCAATATTAGTCATCGCACAACATCGCTGTTACTTTGTGCAACATTCTCCGGGTTCTGCTCACTTCACTCAGCATCAGACTATACAAGTCTTCCCAGGTTTTTCTGAAGTCTGCCTGCTCATTATTTCTTTCTTTTTTTTTTTTTTAAGGCAATTGGGGTTAAGTGCCTTGCCCAGGGTCACACAGCTAGTAAGTGTCAAGTGTTTGATCTGAGGCCGGATTTGAACTCAGGTCCTCCTGACTTCAGGGCTGGTGCTCTATCCACTGTGCCACCTAGTTGCCCCCCTGCTCATCATTTCTTATAGCACAATAGTATTCCATTACATTCATATGCCACAACTTGTTCAATTAATGGGCATCCTCTCAATTTCCAATTCTTTGCCACCACAAAAATAGCTGCTATAAGTATTTTTGTACATGTGGGTTCTTTTCCCATTTGTATGATCTCTTTGGGATACAGCCCGAGAAATGCTATTGCTGGGTCAAAGGGGATGCACATTTTTATAGCCCTTTGGGCGTATTTCCAAATTGCTCTCCAAAATGGCTGGATCAGTTCACAACTCCACCAGCAATGCATTAGTGTTCCAATTTTCCCACATCTTCTCCAACATTTATCATTTTCCTGTTTTGTCATGTTGGCCAATCTAATAGATGTGATGTGGTACCTCAGTTGTTTTGATTTACATTTCTCTAATCAATAGTGATTTTTGAGCATTTTTTTTCATATGTCTATAGATGGCTTTAATTTCTTCATCTGAGAACTGCCTGTTCATAACCTTTGACCATTTATCAATTGGGGAATGACTTGTATTCTTATAAATTTGACTTAATTCTCTATATATTTTAGAAATGAGGCCCTTATCAGAGATACTGGTTGTAAAAGTTCTTTCCCAATTTTCTACTTTCTTTCTAATCTTGGTTGCATTGGCTTTGTTTGTGCAAAAATTTTTCAATATAATGTAATCAAAGTTACCCATTTTTCATTTCATAATGTTCTCTATCTCCTGTTTGGTCATAAATTCTTCTGTTCTCCATAAATTTGATAGGCAAACTATTCTTTGCTCTCCCAGTTTGCTTACAGTATCAGCCTTTATATCTAAATCATGAACCCATTTTGACTTTATTTTGGTATATGGTGTGAGATTTTGGTCTTTGCCTAGTTTCTGCTATATTCTTTTCTAGTTTTCCCAGTAGTTTTTCTCAAATAGTGAGTTCTTATCCCAGAAGCTGGGGTCCTTGGGTTTATCAAATAGATTACTATAGTCATTGACTACTGTGTCTTACATACTTAACCTATTCCACTGATCCACCACTCTATTTCTTAGCCAGAGTCAAGCAGTTTTGATGATTGCTGCTTTATAATACAATTTAAGATCTGGAATGGCTAGGCCACCTTCTCTATTGACTTTTAAAGCCCTTTACAATCCGGCCCCTTCCTACCTTTCCAGTCTTCTTACAGTTTACTCCTCACCATGTAATCTATGATCCAGTGACACTTGCTTCCTTGCTACTCCCCAAATATGTTACCCTCTCTACCAACTCCAGTGTTTTCAGTGGCCCCATGCCTGGAACGCTTTCCCTCCTTATATCTAGGACCTCTCTTTCTCCTCATTCCTACTACCTAGAGTCACTAGCTTCCTTCAAGTCTCAACTAAAGTCCCAACTTCTAAAAGATGCCTTTCCCAATTCTCCTTAATCTTAGTGCCTTTCCTCTGAGATTATCTCCCATTTATCCTGCAAGTATCTTCTCTGTACAGTTATTTACACGTTGTCTCCTCCATTAGAGCAGGAACTTGGATGGATTTTTGTTTTTGTTTCTGCCTTTCTCGGTATCCTCAGAGCTTAGCACATTCTCTGGCCCACAGTATGTGCTTAATAAAAGCCTGCAGACACTTGGCTTGTTAAAGGAAACATGACGAGGTAGGGGACAGTTGGGGGTTAAGAGGAAGGATAATCCCAATTGTGGATAATCTCACACCCTGACAGAGAGGTGATGGACATAAAGTGAAAAGATATACATTTTTGGACACGGCCACTATATGAGTTTATTTTGCTCATATGTGCTAATTTGTTACAAAAGGGTTTTTTCCCCTCTTTTTCTCGGCTGGATACTTTTTACAGTAATAGGTAGAATTTGTTATATACTTTTTACAAGAAAAGCAAATGGCACAAAATAGAGATTCATTGGTTTCACAGAATATCCTGTTTGTGTTCTGTTTAAATGGAAATGCACTCTCTTCTTTGGTGTTTAAATTTGGAATAAAAAAAAAGATTTTATGCTACAAGTACCACTCATGGTCCTTACTTTCCACTTACACCTCTCTCTACAGTTTGGCTAAGGTTAACATCTTTATAAGACTCTACACATAGTACATATTCTCAGAGACAAAAATACATATCTGCATAAAAAAAAAACCCAGGAAGACCAAAGCAACAGAACATCATAATTCTTTAATTCATGAAATAAAGTCATTTCTTTTAAGTTCTGGAAACAAAGTCAGTGCCAGAATCAAACTACCCACCTCCTCTGAGTAAGGCATCTTGCAGTCTGTAGCCATCATTTCTCTAAACAAATGCGAATAATGTCTGAAATATGAGGAAATGAAAAAATAGATGAAACACCATGTTTGCACTGATGTTCCTTTGCATCTCATCTTATTTTAGCCCTATTAGTATGTAGTTTTTGTACTCATAAATATTCTCATGGATGTGGATTAGGACACAGGAAGCAAAAGAACTCCTGTAGTCTACTGTTTTTATAATTCCCTAATGCTGCCAATCTCTTCCTATGACTTATCTCTCTTTATCTTTTAAATTTACATCCATTAACTTGGGTGGGTGGATGGATAAATGTGGATAGATGGAATTATGAAAAACCTGGCCATAGGACTAGCAGCAATGTAATGTAATTAGGATGAAACTAAAGTAAAACAGGGGTTTGAAGCACATAACAGTGATTAATGTACATTTCTTCAGCACTTTAAGGTCAGCATCATGCTGAAGAGCAAAGGAGCAAGCAGACAATCCTGCTTCACTCTGCTGGTGACTGGGAAAGCATGAGAGCATCATCCTTTACCCAAAACCCGCCATGCATGGTTTTGGCCATGCAATGACCAAGCATGCCATTGTGAAACTGGCATATAATGTTAACAAACTTTAATGTTTTCCTTGACGCTGTCAGATGCCTTCAATGAGGATGAAAACAGCATCAAGATCAGCTTCCAAACTGATGGTAAACTATTTAATTTGGAAAGGCTACAAGCCCGAGACTAAAGGAGAGGGGGAATTGGTGCTCAAATTTGTGTTGGCACAGGATTGTGTACCCAATGCATTCTCTGAGGCCAAGATGAAACAAAGTATGGATCGATCCTCTGCTGCCTGTGCTAATTTTAGCCTGACAATTAACACCAAGAAAACAGAGGTTCTCCACCAGCCAGCACTGCCATCCATATGTGGAACTAACTTACAACAAGTGGAGAAATTTTGAATGCTGTGGAATAATTTCACTTACCTTTGCAGTACGTTCTGCAGAAATGTCCACATAGATGATGAGGTTGACGCACGTCCTGCCAGAGCAGGCTCCAAAAGAAAGTGTAAGAGAGTGGATAGAGCACCAGCCCTGGAGTCAGGAGGACCTGCTTTCAAATCCGACCTCAGACACATGACACTTACTAGCTGTGGGACCCTGGGCAAGTCACTTAACCCCAACTGCTTCAACAAAAAGCAAAAATAATAAAAATAAATGCTTGTTTAAAAAAGAAAGTGTAGGCGAGAAGAAGTATCCGTCTGCCTACCAAACTATGAAGGAGTTTGAATGAAAATGAAAAGAACATGGTAAAAGAATACTTTCTAGAAAAAGGAGCAAAGTTTTTTGCTTTTTTTTTAAAAAAAAAGTTGAAGGGAAAGAGAAAATGGGGAATTTTTAGTTAACTAAATGGGAGATAAAAGGGTAGGAAGCGGGGAAGATAAATAGAAGGAAGAAAGAAAAAGCAATAAATTAAGGAAGGTAGGGGGTTGAGGTGGAGAGTGAGTGAGAATAGGGTTATTAAATTAAGATAGATTAAGAAGAAATGAATTCCCTGAAAACTATGGTTTTAAAAAAGCCTGGGGGCAGCTAGGTGGCGCAGTGGATAGAGTTCTGGCCTTGGAGTCAGGAGGACCTGAGTTCAAATCCGGCCTCAGACACATGACACTTACTAGCTGTGTGACCTTGGGCAAGTCACTTAACCCCGACTACCTCACCACAAAAAAAAAAAAGCCTGAATATCATTTTAAAGAAACCATAAATGAAACTACCCCAGATCTGATAGAACCAGATGATAAAGTAAAGATAAAAAGAATCCACTGATGATTTCTTTAAAAGATCTTAAAATGAAGAGTCTCAGAAATGTCAACAAATGTGATCACCAAAATCCAAAGCTCAAAGAAAAAAATATTGCAAGAATACAGAAAGAAGCAATTCAAGTACCAAACTGAAGCTCTACAGAGCTGCCATGCTGATTACCTGTGAAACCTGGATAGTCTATCAGCGCCATGCCAGAAAACTGAACTGCTTCCCCTTGAATCGTCTCAAGAAGATCCTAAACTTTACCTGGCAAGATAAGGTACCAAACAATGAGGCACTGAGGTCATCTCTGGAGCACTGAAACTCTACTGCAGAGAGCACAACTCCAATGGGCTGACCACATTGTCTGAATGACAAAGGCGCACCTACCCAAAAGACTATTTTATGGACAACTCTCACAAGGTAAACATTCACATGGTGGTCAGAAGAAGAGGTATTAGGATATGCTCAAATTATCTCTGAAAAACTTTAATACTGACTGTGAGACATGGTAAACACTGGCATAGGACTTCCTTGCCCCCAGCATGGCGTACCTGCATCAAAGAAGGTGCTGTCCTCCATGAACAAAGCAGAACTATAGAAACACAAAGGAAACATAAGCTGTGCAAATCCAGGGTCACTTCCACTCTCATGTTCTAACGGACTGATCTGTGCCCAATCTGTGGTAGTGCCTTTCGAATTCCTATTGGACTGATCAGCCACAGCTGAACACGAACACCACTTAACCCTGACTCCCACATTGTGATGTCCCAGGTCTTCTTCAAAAACAAAGAAAGAACAACTACAAGGTTAGCAAAGCAGTACAAGTATTATCAACCCCATTTTAAAAGGAGGAAACTGAGGTTCAGAAAGGTCAGAAGGTGGCCTGTTCATGGCCAGTAAGTGGCAGGGCCAAGGTTCAAAGTCAGTTTCAATGGACTGCAAGTCTACTGTTCTTCCAATTATACCAGCATAGGATGAAATGAGCTAAGCATATATGAGCCAGTCTTTAGGGATTTACTACTTTTTTTGTCTTTTGCCTGTATGTTCTTTTGAAATATTTTTCCTCCTCATTCTATGAATTTACCTATACAGCACATGTAGAATATTTGACAGACATTAACCAAACATAACTCACTGCAACCTAAGCCTTTTGAATGTCTATGCAATTATTTTAAAATATGCCCAGATTCTTGGTCAAGAAAATTTAAGTTTGGGAGAAGGTAGACATCATGGGTAATTCATATTCTATTAAAGAGATGATGAAAGCATGAACCAAGGCAATTTACAGAAAGGAAGGGAAGATGGTGTCCGAGCCTCCCTCTGGGATCTCCTGGGACTCTCTAAAGCAATATCTTGTTTACAACCTGTTATTCAAGTCATTGAAGAGTTGATATTTCCAATTTAATGAGGAAGAATAAAAACAAAACTAACTCGAGTTAAAATTTTAACTATTATATTTTCAAGTCATAAAGTCAACATCAGTCTCAGCTGTCTAACTGGCATAAACATTTGTTGAATTTGTACAGGATATCAAAAGTTGGAGCCATTAAAAACTCTTGAACAGTGCAATCAAGAAACATGCAGGTATACAATCCCACCTTTAATTTTACAAAACAAAATTCTACCTTTGAACTCCTAGAAAGGAGTATTACAGAGTTGAAATGGCTCTTTACATCCCAGCTCCTAGTATGATTTCTCCAATCTGGGTAGTTTTTGTATGAAATAAGTCAGAGTGCTGTCTTTCTCTATAATTATACCTAACACTAACATAATCTTAAAAAACTTGAAAATCATAACTGGCAATAGTTCTGCCAAAGCTTCTACTTATTTTATTTTTTTTAAGTATATGGTACTTTGCAATCTCTTACAAGTTTTACAAATGAAAACCTAGATTCAGGCCACACTTCTGGCATTTGGTAATGGGACTGCGGGCAATTCACTTAACTCTTCCATGCCCTAGACTACTCTCTAAGACTAGAAATGGCAGAAAAGATGCTAATTTGCATTGGTGAAGGAAGTTCCTCTCTGGAAGTTTTCTATACTAACAAAATCACAGATCCACTCAAAAAAAATTTATGCTGTCATTAGCTCTGAATTATTGCTTTATCTGGAGCAGCTGTGACAGAGCACTGGGCCTGGAGTCAGAATGACCTGGGTTCCAATCCCACCTCAGATACTTATTAGCTGTGGAACCTTGGGCAAGTCACTTAATCTGTTTGCTTCCGTTTCCTCAACTATAAAATGAGGATCATAATAATAGCAACTACCTCCTTGAGTTGTTATAAGGATCAAATTAAATAAAAATTGTAAAATACTATACAAATTTTAGCTAATAGTGGTTGTTGTTGAGTCATTTCAATCACGTCTGACTCTCTGTGGCCTCATTTGGGGTTTTCTTGGCAAAGATACTGGAGTGGTTTGCCATTTCCTTCTCCAGCTCATTTTACAGATAAGGAACTGAGGCAATCAGGGTTAAATGCCTTGCCCAGGGTCACATAGCTAAGTATCTGATGCCAAGTTTGAACTCAGGTTCTTCTAACTCCAGGGCCAGTGCTGTATCTACTGTGAGACCTACTGGAGGAGAACTTTAGGGGAACAGAAATTAAGAGCCCCTCAACTCATACTGTTTTTTTTGTTCTATATTTCACAAATATTTCAGCTTTGATTATAAAAATCACATCTACCAAAATACTTAAAATAAAATTTAATAAGCTTTGTTCATCATTCAGAGTCTTCTGAATAGGCAGAAAAAAGGAGAAAAAAAGCATTTTGTCTAAATGGATCTGTGTGCAGGTTTGCAAACTAGACTAAAAGGAAGGAAAGGGAATAAGCATCTTGATAGTGCCTATGTGCCAGGCACTGTGTTAAGGGTTTTACAAATATTACCTCATTGGAACCTGTACTTCTTTTTCAGCTTGCTGGCCAGAAAGCAGTCTAAAGTGGGGATTTTAAGAAGAGGAAGGCGGTTTCCCACTGCAGCAGTGGGAGGTTGTTCGGAGGACAGGAAGCAGCATTTAACTAGGCACAGAGGCAACAGTGAGACAAGTTAACAAAGGGGGCAGAAAGATGTGCTTGACAGGAGTATGGAGAGTTAGCAGATGAGTAGGAGGAGATGACACATGAGTTTTAAGTTGGGGTGTAATAGAGGAAAAGCCTTGGTGGCAAGAATGAATAGCTTAAACTTATGCAAAAAACAAAAAGGACCAAGTGAAGCTATTTGAGAAGGATAACATAATGATTATAATACAGGAAAGGAATATTATTCTGACTGTGGCATTTTAAACTGCCTAAATGGTGGGATAATTTGGGCAAGAAGTCCTGAAAGGGAAAAAAAAGTCATCATCATGAGAGAAGATATCCAAATTTTGGACAAATTTTTTTTTTCACAAGAAAATGGAAAAGTAGACATGGATTTTAAAGAGGTTCTGAATGAAGCAGCAGGATTTTGTAGTTGTAGACCCTGAAACAAGTGGAAAGAGAGAAGCAAAAGTGAACCTAAAATTCATTTAAGGTCTTTTACCTGAAAAACATGCAAGAGAAAAGTCCTCTGAAGAAAAAGAAGGTATAAAGTACTAGGTAAGTGCATAAAATCTTCAGGGGTTAAAAAGCGTTAGTGGAGAAGCAATAAGTAGTAATTTAGTATTTCTTTAGCATTACTAAAAGTATTTTTATAAACAAAAAAATAAAAGCTCAAAACAAAAGACAACCAGATATTAGTAAACTCAACAGATAAACAAACTCTAAAAAAGTACAGAATAAAAAATACTTTCAAAAGAGAAGAAATAAATTGGGAACCAAAAATACTATAGAACTAATAAACCAAACTGAAAGATTGTTCTTTGAAAAGACTAACTAAATTGATAAGCCTTTACCCAATCTGATTTAAAAAAGAAATACTGGCAATTTATTGAATCTAAAAGCATCAAATATTAGGGATTGTATAAAATCAAGAATAAATTATAAACTGTATGTATATGTTAAAGACAGTTTACTAAACAACTTACAGGTGGTTTTGGCTCTCTTTTAATTGATTTTAACCGTGGCTTTGTAATGCTTGGTTTTCAGAAACATTTGTATTTTCAAATTTTTCTACAAGCTCTAAAACATCCAGCCATGGATAAATGGTGTTTAGTCATGTAAAACACCAACTAGCATTAGAGTCTTTCTCATAGTGTACAGAACTTTTTTTTGACATTATTGAACTAAATAGCATTTAATATTGAGGAAGCTGATGAGGTAAGCATTTTGGCAAGTTCAACAGCTTTACCACTAGGTGGCGGAGAAACACAAGTATTATTTGTACTACAAGCCCAGGCTAGCCTTCAAAGTATTTTATAAGACCCATAGAATTTCCACCCAGGTGTCAACCAAGAGAAGATATATTTTTCCCCCATGAAAAACAGACCCGTTATTCTGAACATAACTGTCTAAATTAACAACAATTCAACAAACATTTATTAAGACTTTGAAAGTTTATTAAAGTTTATAAACTTTAAGGTTTATGAACTACCTTCTTCACAAAAAACCCATGAAGCAGAAAGCACAGATATTTTGGTTCCATTTTACAGGCTCACAGAGGTTAAGTGACTCATACATGGTCACACATTTAAGGAGGATAGAACCCAAGAGTCTGACCTAGGTGTCTTGACTTTGTCCAGTACACTGGTATCACTATACCATGTAATTTTCTCCATTAATACACTGTATCCTGTCCTAAGTCAGAGGAGATATTTAGACATGTAAGCAATAACTTCATAAACAAAGATTTAGAGCTGGATGGGAATTTAAAGGTTATCTATTCCAACTCCCTCATTTTCCAGACTAGAAATCTGAAGCCCAGAGCACTTAAAACATTGGCACAAAGTTACAAAGTGAAAAGCTAGAATTTGAACTCTGGTCCTTTGACTGCAAGACAGTGCTCTCTCTCCCTCCACACCATGGTAATAAGTCCTCCTCCCTGGCCCTTAAATGATTTACACTTCAGAAAAATACTGACATATGCATAGTTAAGATCCAGTGACAAGAAATAGGTAAGCTACCCCCAACCATAGTCTATTTCTGTATTTCAAAAAGAAGTGGTCAGCAGAACTAACACATTGACTTATCCAGATATGTTACACTAAAAAATCTAAAATGTAGAAATGTCTATCTAGAAAAGATGACCAAAATGTATTATTATTTTAGTCACATACTTTTTTTTACTTAGATGCAGAAAGTAAAAAAAAGGGAGGGAAGATTAACATTTTAAGTTAGAAATACTATTTTGCTATTTAACTTACCAGCATATTTAGCAAATATCCTCAGTAGCTTATTCCTTTCATGAACTTCATTACAGCCAAGCTTTAGTTTCAAAGACTTTTTTTTTTAAAAGCAACGTTGTTTCAGTCTGAGAGATCAGGAAATCAGGTTTCTATTATGAAGGAACGTCTTGGTAGCTCAACTGTGTTTCTAAACTTCTGAAAAAATGGGAACAGTATTATGTACCTTGAAGATAATACATCCAGAATTAATACACTTGCTGAATAATCCAAGGCCTTCAAAGCCACCCACATAGGTACTTTTTAAAAGACTATGTTTAATGTCATCTAATCTAGAATTAGGACTTATAAAAAAAACCCAAAACATTATCCACACTATTTCTCCGTACAGTAGTATGTCTAAATAAACACTAGATCTCGTTATCTTTTCCAAGGTTTCATTTTTTTTCTCCCAAACCAGACGATTCTTGGAGCCCTCTCTGGACATCATGTCAAACCCTTAAAATAAGGCGTGTAGGTGGGTCCTTTAAACGGGACTTTCTTTTAAGGAAGTGGTCAACCCTAATGATTTGGTTGTTGGTTGTTTTTCATAGCAATGGAGTTTAGAGATGGAGAGGACAGCTGCTGCTGCTGCTGCTGCTGCTGCACACAGCTCTGGTCTCTCTCTAGTCCACGGCAGTCATCTTAATAGAAAGACAGGATTCCTCTGACCTCCACTGAGTCGATTTCCACCCTACCCTTAACAGCATGAAATACTCACAAAGTTTCCAACCCATCCTATTTGTCTATTAACCATATTTCTTAAGCCTGGGTTTGTTGTATTTATTTTTATTGCAATTTCTCTTGAAATTCATTAGATCACGTTATAGCGGCCGGTCCAACAAGTTTCTCCCTCTCCCCTCCCCGTTTTAATCTTCTTTCCCCTATAGTTCCCGGTGGGCACAGTTCAGCCCTGCCCCTCTATGCACGCCCTGGGCGAGCGGAGCCGCAGCAGCCGCCCCAGCCTCTCTCCGCCTGCGTCCCCGCGTGTCCCCTGCTCTGCCATCCCCGTTCTATCACGGCTATTAGAATCTGCTCGGTAGTAAGGCCTCCTATCCCACTTCTAGAGTTTTACGGTAGCCTGCCCACCAATAGGAACACTCAATGAAGAGAAGTCAGGTTCAGCTCTCCGTCTACAGCAGTCTTCTTCCCTCTGTTCTACACCTACTGTACCAGAAAGGAAGAGGGACGCGAGGGAGGGGGAAGAAAAAGCAGCAGAGCCGTGCGCATGCTCTGTGGGGTTGTTTTTCACAAAGCTGGTTTTAAAGTGAGCTGGCAAGCTGTAGCCACCCGTCTTTGTACAGAGACCACTGATCTGAGAAGCAGCAGCGAGCAGCATCCAGTGCTGTGACTTTTTAAGAAATCTCAATGAACTATTTGTAAAGAATGCACTGATCCTGCCTGCAAGCCTTTTGCACAGCAAAGACATCGATCAGTGTTTAGTGAAGATCGCATTTTATATGTGATCTTGACTTTTTTTTTCTTACATTATATTTTTTTATAGATTTTGTTATAATCATGGTGCTGGGGAAGGTTAAGAGTTTGACAATAAGCTTTGACTGTCTTAATGACAGTAATGTCCCTGTATATTCTAGTGGGGATACAGTCTCAGGAAGAGTGAATTTAGAAGTTACTGGGGAAATCAGAGTAAAATCTCTCAAAATTCATGCAAGAGGACATGCGAAAGTACGCTGGACTGAATCTAGAAATGCTGGATCCAACACTGCCTATACACAGAATTACACTGAAGAAGTAGAATATTTCAACCATAAAGACATCTTAATTGGGCATGAAAGAGGTAAGTTTTTTTGTATTATTCATAAGTCATAAAGGAATATGATTTTTTTAACTTGCCTCATTTTTTATGAATTGATGCAAATTAACTTTTCGCTTTTGCAGTTTAAAATCTGAACGTTTGTTGTAGAGAATCTTTTTGCAAACTTGAAATTTTGATTTTTTTTGACATTTATCGAGTATTAAGTAGCAATGCATTCGAGCCATCTGCAAAGTGACTGTATAGAGCACTTTGCTGAACTACCTCTAACACCTCAATCAGCCTCTTGCAATACGCACTTGCAATTAATGTGTACCTTATTTCTAATAGCTCCTTCCATGAGATTTAATCATTTTAATAATGTGATTTCCAAATGCATTGCCAGAAACTGGAGTCGAATCTGAAATGTTTCATTTTTTTTTTTTTACTTTGCAATCTTGCCTCCACAAAATGAGTTGCAATAAAAGCATGGAGTAGCATCTTTTAATGAATGCTTAGAGGTGCATTTTAGATTTTAACATCGACATGCAATGATTTCAGAATTAATCATTGTTCCTTGATAAAGGGTTTCCCGTAGCTTATTTTGACATATGCTATCAAACACCCCACGTGTTATTTTTTCCTCCTCTTTCCAGTTCGGTTCAAAATTTACATCAAGCTACCTTTCTTCCTTTCTTTAAAAAAAGAAAAAAAGAAAAAAAAAGACTATCATCATGGTAGGTTTAAATTTTGACCAGGAGGCCATTTAGGGTCAATTCTTTTCTTTTGAGAGCATCATTCCTAACTTTGGAACATACATTGAATGAAACCGGTGCCAGTCAAAAGGAAATGTAAAGGACTTCTCACACTAGGTCTGATTTTGGTTAAAAAAAAAAGGAAGATAAAGATTGTCAAAGGGGGAAGAGGTCCAGAGATTGCTAATCTATTGTTTGAATGGATACATTGTGGAAATATAGCAGACTCTAAGCTTGTTTTTCTAAGTTTCCACCCTTTGTTAGAAGCGGTTCAATCCTGTTTCGGACCAGTACTGGGGGGGGGTGAGGAGGGGCGCCTGTTCTGCTCTCAGCAGATTGGTTACACGCGTCAGGTGGTGGCGATGACTTAATTCCTAGCACCAGAAGACTATAATGTTAAAACTGGTTATGTAATTCTTGGTCCTTCTCCTTTTTAATGCAGTATTTAGTTCAGACATTGACGATTTTGCAGATAGAATACAGAATTTGAGATGCTTTGGTTTTTTCTCCTCTCTTCTTAAAAAATATATATTCCTAGCTAAGTTATGATACCTGAAGTCTCAGTCAAATGTAGGAATAAATGAAGAATGATATAACTTGCATCTATGATGCAGCATGTCAGGGTGTTAAGGGAAAACTGACATTTTCCATAGGAGAATAAAACTATTTGCCCATGATTTGTGTCTATTAATTGTTAAGGCCCTCAAACATTAAACCACATTGTAAAGAGCAAATGCCTAATAGCTTTCCTGGTGCTTATTCAAAAGCAGCCACCGGAGTCTACAACTAATCACCTAAGCTATCAGGTCTTTTGCGGGGAAAGAAGGGTAAATTGTTAAGGAAATACAAAAGATATGATGTAGTTAAGGGAGCCTCGCATGGTTGGGGGTGGGGAAGGATGGGAAAAAATATTAGAGAGCAGAATACACATTAATTTGTGTCTGCCATATTTCATTAACAAGAACCTGTTATCACCCATCCCCACCCACTCACCACCCCCAGTCCAGCCAAACGCGGACCAACATTAACCTGGAATAGTTTCAATGACTTAAGACCAGGGACCTCTCAAACTAGCCTGGTAACCGAGGCCACGCCCCGTGCCGGCAGCGATAGGCGGAGCTTGGTTTGTTAGCCTGTTGCTAAGGCGATGCCAGCTGCTGATTGGATTGGGTGCCTGTCCCGGTGGGGAGAGGGAATTCAGGCAGGGAGGGGGCGAGGCTTGAGGATTCCAGTTCCTGGATTCCGGCGCGCGCCGGTGCAAGGTTCCTCCTGGGCAGTCAGTCAATCAGTCTGCGTTCGGTCCCCATCCTTGTCGCTGTGCCGCCCCACGCAGCCCTCCCCGGACCCCGCTAAGCGGCGTTGCCCTCCTTTCCTTTGCATTAACCTGCCCCCACGCACACCCTTGTTGGGGGCCCCCCCGCATGAAAGTAATTGGGCTTTCGTGGAATGGAAATGCAAATTTCTCTCTCCCCTTCCCCCACGGCCTTGAGGATATCGGGATTGTCCTGGACCCTCCCGTTTTTAACTGGAAATAACCGGACTAGGCAGGTTTCGGGGAAATCCTTCCCTCTGCAGAGGCGTGGAGGAAGGTCTAAAAGAGTGTCAATTTTGTTGAAAAAGAAGGGTGTTTCCCACCCACCTTGCCATTCGATAACAAAGAGTGTTACCTTGCGATGACCCAAGAGACTGATAGCCAGGACTCAAGATAGCAAGGGGGGGGGCGGGACGGGGTCAAATCATGCTTAAGTATTACATTTTAATTACACCAGGGCTTCGTGTGTGTGTGCGCGCGCACGTGCATGAACACCTTCCCTACCCAGGGGACCCTTTGCATTTCGTTTTGCGTTACATTACTATATTTTGTTTTGATGACTCCCTCCCCCTACCCTTTTTTTTCTTTGTTCCAATTTCCAAAGCCGGTAACAACCTGCACCTAAAGGTGTCTGGGCCAAACGTAGGCAAAACCCCTTGGGCACACTGGCCTGGGTGTGCAAAACCGGAAGCTTAAGAGGAGAGGGTGTCTTTGCACACACTGGCCCCCCCTCTTCCCCCCACCCCGGCTTCCCCACCCCTGCCCTCCTCGGGTCTATCCAGCAGGCTAGGTTGTGCGTGAGCGAATGCGCTAGAGTGTAATGTATACTGTATGTATATGGGAGGCTGGCTGGCTGGCTGGGGCTCAGCTCGCGCCGGTTTAGGCCGGTCCTCTCCTGCTTGAGTCGAGTCTTTGATTGACAGCTCAGCACTTGTTTACCACTGGGCTCGGGCTCAGCTTCTGCTGCTGCTGCCGCCCCTGCCTCCGCTGCTGCCTCTGTGCAGAGCCTCCCTAAGACTGCTGAGCTGGCACAAAAAGAGAGCAGCAAGAGATGGAAAGAAAGGGGGGGGGACTTTGGGCTGCTGGAGGGCCAGAAATGTAGAAATGGCTGTTTTAGCTAGCCATGGAGCTGCAATGAAATCATCATTGGGGTGAAATGTTTAAACCAGAGTGATTCTTGGGTTTTGTGAAAAGTACAAAGCTGGGGGGGGGAGGGTTTTTTTAACCTTTTCATATAATGGAAAAATAAGAGCCAGTCATTTATATGTGTGTTCTTAAAATAGTTGAGGGGAAGAAAGTAAGTTTATTTAGGAGAATGCAGTAATAACAAGGGGTGCAGCCCTAGGATTATAGGCTATGGAAAGAAAAGTGGCCTTTATGGCTATCACCCAGTATAGAGAAGGAAGAACACTTGGACCCTCCATTTTGGTGAAAGGCTTTCCTACAATGTATTAGTAATGAGAATATGGATCAGATGAAAGGGAAGGTCTGCTTAGCTTATTGCCTGAAAGTTACAAACACCTCCCTGGGTTTCATCTTTCCAAAGGGTGGGACTCTATACACTCTCCCCTTCCCTTTGAACAATGGTAGTTGCTTTGTAATAAGTTGCCTCCTCCCCGAACTCCATAATTTGATATTGTCAGATAGCATTAAAAGGTAGTTCTGATTACTTGCATGGAAATTGTTTGCTGATGTTAATAGAAATAAAGGGAAAAACAACTACCAAGACTGAATAATTTTTTTAGTTTAGAAGTCACATTTTAAAGATGGGGATGAGAGAAGCACATAAAAATCCACTGCCATAAAAGACCATTCTACGTGTAGAAGTTTTTAAATGATTTTAAATTAGGAAAGTTTATATTCACTTACATTTTACCATTCTGCAAAAAGAAGCAAACCAATAAGTGGCCTAAGTTAAGAACTTAATATTTCCACAAAATGGGCCGTTAATATGGCAAATTAAAAGACTTTTGTGGGAGGGGAGAATAAAATTTCAAATTTTGCCTTATTGAATAAGTAGACACTTCTTTATAATTTATAACAACATTCATAATACTTAAAGACAGAATGGCATTTTTTTTTTTTTAATAGATGATGACAATTCAGAAGAAGGCCTCCACACTATTCATTCAGGAAGGCATGAATATGCATTCAGCTTTGAGCTTCCACAGACGTAAGTATTACATATAATTCCCATGTTTCACCAAATAGTCAAACGCATTCTTTTAAAGTTTAAAAAATTCTCAATAGTCTACATTTTTACATTTATAGTTGCAAAAAAAAAAACCCAGCACAACACACACACATACACACCAAACAAAAAAAAAAACCCTTTTCATTACTGAGGAAATATACTAAAACCTGATATAGGAAAACAGCCCATTAAACTTAAGAGGCTATTTTTTCTTTCCAATGATAAAATTATGGAAATAAATCTGAATTCCCAGTACTTGCTAAGGAGTTACAGTGCTTGAGTATGAAACACAATATTTCATTTGTTTTAGAAAAATAAGACTAGGGTTGATTAGGGCCTAGCTTGCTGCTAGTATAGTAGACATTTGATAAATACTTATTACCTGACCAGTGAGCATAAGTGATATACTTAAGACTTCTTCTTTGAAGTCTTGTATGGCTCCATGGAGGTGTTTAAGTTTAACAGCCCTATCACAATAAAAGGAAAGCCAAGGGTGAGATGGGAGTAGGGGACATTCACATCCCAGTCAGTAACAGGGTAGAAAATAATGAGTAATAAAAATAACTTAGAAAAGTAAATTCATTTTTGCATATGAATTTTAATCTTGTTTTCTTATTAACAGAAAGAAGAATATTGAGGGATGTGAAAGAATTTTATAATTTTCAACTTAATGGAAAAGGAATAATGCATATCACAGATATTACAAAATGGCCCTTGTACTGATTGTCCTAGAATAAACTTAACTTGTATAAATGTTAATCAGGTGCCCATAATATTTAACTCCCATCTCTGTATACTGAAATTTAATATTTGAATTGTTACATGTAAAGAGAATTCATAAAAGAAAATAATTGAGAATGTTTTTGAACCTCAAAATTGAGTAAGGCATGTCTTTAGAGAGAAAAACAAAATTTAAGTATAATTAGAATAAAGGTACTATAGACTGAATAAGTTAAGTTAATAGAGTCAATTAAAAGCAATGGTCATATAAATTATCCATAACAAACTATAATTAACTTTAGAATGTTATTGCAAAGATTATTTAGAAACATTGTTTTGTACCTTCTATTCTATATAAATTAACATAAAAGAATTAACTGATAAAATATTCTTGAAAGAAAATAAGGGAAAAAATCCAATACAGCATTGGTGCAGAAAGATAAAGTAAGGTGCAGATAGGATGAGAATTTGGTGAGAAGAAAACAGATAATTCTGTGAACTTCTGACTATCCAAATAGTATGATAGAAATAAAATAGAAAATTCAAAGATAATTTAAAAGTATTCAAAGTAATAGATATATACATATATGTACATATTCTTAAATCATTCTGAGATGCAGAAATTAAGGTGATAAATCTGCAGTTGAGATTTTAAGTAGCCATTAGAAGGTGTTTTTATTGGGGGGCAGTGGAGAATCTAACTAGGTTATATAATGATCAGAAAGACATTAGAGAAAAAAATTCACTCAAAACAGATTTGCAACGCTGAATATGTAATCTATTATCACCTAACTAATAACCACAAGGGGTCATAACCCTTGGCTAATGAAGTCTGGTATTGAAAACATTTGGACTAAATGTCTTTATATTAGTTGGCATGCAGAATAAACCACAATAAAAGAAAGGTGGGCTATCTATTAAAAGCCATTTTCAAAGAAATTACTGTTTATTTAGAATTGCTTATTTTCCGGTTTCATAACTTTGCTCATAATTAAAGTAGCCTCTTACACGTTTAAAAGAACTGTATTCTTATGGCATGTTTTAGAAAAATACCTGTAACTACAGTAAAATATTCATATCTACTATTGGATAACAGGAATTTTTTTTTTAACCACCACTCCTCCCCCCCCAAAAAAAAAGACTGTTCCCTCTGGTATTCTTGCCAGAAAATAATGTTTTATATATCATGATGCATAAACAATACAGTACAATATATTTATACTTATGCTCTGACCAAATGTATAATTATTAGAAAGAGAAATAAAAAATAATAAATTTTGACCTTTGTGTTCTGCACAGACCACTTGCTACCTCATTCGAAGGCCGACATGGTAGTGTGCGCTATTGGGTGAAAGCCGAATTGCACAGGCCTTGGCTTCTACCAGTAAAATTAAAGAAGGAATTTACAGTCTTTGAGCATATAGATATCAACACTCCTTCATTACTGGTAAGAATGGACTGAATTCTTCATTCCTGGTTTTTGGCATACAAATACTAAAGCATAATCACCTAAACTACAAAATCTTTATTATATAATCAATATTTTTAGAAAACCAGTGCTGTAAATATTAATGACATATTATTAGAGCACCAGTATTCAGAATTGATAAATTCTACATGTGCTCTTGGTTGTATTTTTACTCATTTTAAAAGAAATAGACAACCAGCGCTTTGTATGAAATATGTCATTCCAGAGGAAAAAACAAACATAAAACAAACCTTTGAACTGTTCCCTGACCAGTTATTTTATTGGAAGAGGAACAGGGTTTCTTACAAAGAGACTGCAAACTTAAAAGAACCAAATTTAAGAATTTGTACTGCATTGCATTATTACTGATATATAGGGATAGTTGTTGTTAATGGAGAGATCATTAGTCTCATAAAGCAGTTTTTAACTCCTTATAAAAAGTAAGCATCTTAATGATGTTTTCTATGAGACCTAAACTCCAATTTGACTTCAAAACCTTCATTTGATTTACCAAAAATAATAACATCTTTAATTAATACTGAGTTGGATTTTCTGTTTTAATGTGTCAATTGAAATGAAAAAGGAAATTCTCAGGGAGAGAAGACTCTCATGTTTGAGAATATAACCAAATTATTTTCTTTAAAAAGAAAGTTTAAATGGACTGTGGAAAGGGTTTTTTTTTTAAATTTCTAACTATACATAGAGATGCCAAATCATGTATAGATTACATGATCTTAATAAATCCTCTACCTTAAATTTTGATTAATTGGTATTGTCCAATGGAAAAGAATCATCATAATGAAGAATAATGGAAAAATAAGTGTTTCTAGGTAATGAAAAATACCACTTTTTGTTTTTTTAAGCCTAGTCTTTGTCATGTTCTAAACAGTATGGTATCAAAGCAACCCCTAAGTGTTTCTCTCTTTTATTTCTTACAGTCACCCCAAGCGGGCACAAAAGAAAAGACTCTCTGTTGCTGGTTCTGTACCTCAGGCCCAATATCCTTAAGTGCCAAAATTGAAAGGAAGGGCTACACCCCAGGTATGTTATCAGAAATTAGCCCATGAAAGAACATTTTCTCTACGTTGTTTTTGGGGTATACAGTTGCGATGATTGTAACCCAACCAAAAATCTACTTCTGTTCAGTAAAATATTATGTATTATGCTTATCAGATTTTCCATCAAAAAATGCAATCTCTATTCAGATAATCTTATTGAATAGACACTTAATAGCTGTGTGATATTGAGGCAAGGCATTTTAACATCTTTGGCCTCAGCGTCCTCATCTGTAACATGGAAATAATAGTAGCACCTATTCCTAGAGTTATTATGAGATCAAGTGAGGCAATGTGTAAACCTCTTTGCAAAACTACATAAATGCTAGCTATTATTGGTGTAAATTTGTTAGCTCTAAAATTTGCCACTCTGGAACAAATTTCTCATTTGGTGAAATGTCTCTTAAAATTTTAACATTTGTCAAAGAAATGAGTAAATATTTTTTTTCTTCTCAGCTGTCTTATCACTAACCGTCCTTTGATTTTTTTTTCATTTGTATTTTACTCTAGGTGAATCAATTCAGATATTTGCTGAAATTGAGAACTGCTCTTCCCGAATGGTGGTGCCAAAGGCAGCCATTTACCAAACACAGGCTTTCTATGCCAAAGGGAAAATGAAGGAAGTAAAACAACTTGTGGCCAATTTGCGAGGAGAATCCTTGTCATCTGGGAAGACAGAGACCTGGAATGGGAGGCTGCTGAAAATTCCCCCAGTTTCCCCTTCTATTTTGGACTGTAGTATAATCCGGGTGGAATATTCACTAATGGTACGCACAGATTTCAGATTTCTATTATGCCTCCTTGTAGGCTTTTTTTTTAAGAGACCTTTTAAGTTTTGTTTGGCTTTTCAGTTTTGTTATGTGAGGCCTATACACTTCACATTTTATATTGTTATATTATAATGATTCACATAGAGAGGGAAGCCACTAAAGCAGAGATAAGGATCGATTCAGATTGCATGTTGATGTAGAAATCCACAGATTAAATTATATAACCTTGTGTTTTTATTTATTTTGTTAAACATTTCCCAATTACATTTTAATCTTGTTCAGCAAGGGGTAGATGTGGCCAGAGTTTGACACCACTTATGTGGTATATGACTACAGAGAAAATTTCATCTACAATAAAAATTAGATACCAGTTTTAAGCAAGCGTGCACCATTTGAATTGCAACATCCCTCCGAAGATGCAAAACAGTATTTCAGCTAAAGGATGCACCTGCCTTTGTTTTTTGCCTCTTAGGTATATGTGGATATTCCTGGAGCCATGGACTTATTTCTTAATTTGCCACTTGTCATCGGTACTATTCCTCTACATCCATTTGGTAGCAGGACGTCCAGTGTCAGCAGCCAGTGTAGCATAAATATGAACTGGCTTGGTCTATCCCTGCCTGAAAGACCTGAAGGTAATTTGCTAATTCATTTCTAAGCTCTTGATTCAGCAACCTAATTTCTCTAGGACAGGACTATTTGGTGGTAGACCAGAGTAGGAAGTGATAGATCTAGGTTCGAACAACCCTGGCTTTGCCCATTGCTAGATGTGTGATTATCCACAAGGTAGCTGTGTGGAGTCAGGAAGACTCCAGTTCAAAACCAGTCACAGATACTTACCAGCTATGACTTTGAGCAAGTTACAACCTCTGTTTGTCTCAGTTTCCTCAACTGTAAAATGAAGCTAATGACACCTACCTCCTGGAGTTGTTGTGAGGCTCCAATGAGATAATATTTAGCACGGTGTCTAGAGCATAGTAAGCGCTGTATAAATGCTAACTAATATCATCATTGTCTTTCTATCAGAACTGCCTGGAGCCTCCATTTCCTAGTGTGTAAAAATAATGCCTGCACAGCCCTATTTTACAAGGTAGTTGGGAGGAAAGTGCTATGTACATATGAGTTAATTGTTTATTTTTACTTATAAAGTGCAGATCTATCCCGGGCATTTAAACTTAAAATGAAGCTCTTTTTGTAATGAGACTTTCTGTTAGCAGTTAGTCTTACCTTTTGTCCATCAGTTCTTTTACCTATCTAGTTTGCCCCCAAATTTTCCTTTTAACATCTATACTATCTGTAATGCTTTGTATTTTGACATGCATAAGAACTTGCTGTTCGAATTGCGTGTATCTTTATCCTTTAGCACCACCCAGCTATGCCGAAGTTGTCACAGAGGAGCAGAGGCAGAGCCATCTCGTGCCCATGAGTGCCTATGATGATTTTGAGAGGGCTCTCCAAGGACCACTGTTCGCATACATTCAGGAGTTCCGGTTTCTGCCGCCCCCTCTTTATTCAGAGGTAAACTCCAATACCTTGTTTCCATTCTCCTGGGTCATCAGAACTGCTGACACAGTGCCCTCAACTCTTCTCTATGCTATGAAAAAAACAAATAACTCCAAAAGCGGCAGATAATACAAAAGTATTTTTTTTGGGCCTTTAGACTGACATAAGAATTCTTCTACAAGAAATGTAGCCTTCTAATGACATTCCTCTTAGACTAATACCATAATTCATTTTCATGAATACACACACACACACACACACACACACGCTGAAAAAAGCACTGCCTTTATAGATCCAAAGTCTTACTGTGTTATACCAAGATAAGCTCCAAGTTACTTAGCTGTAAAGGGTGACATCATAAACAGATTAGAGGGGCAAGGAAGAAAGTGTCTTTCAGATCTATAGATGGGGGAACAGTTTATGACCAAACAAAGGATAAGAGAGGACCACAGAAGACAAAATGGACAGTTTTGATTATTACATAAAATTCAGAAAGTTTTTTCACAAGCAAAATCCATGTTCTTGAAATTAGAACAGAAACGAAGAACTTTGAAAGAAAAATCTTTGCAGCAGTTAATTTTCTAAGGAAAAAAATTCAGCTATTCTAATGGCGTTGTATTCTTTTAATGACATTGCAACCACCTTTTTTTTTTTAATAGTTTTTGCTGCTTTTGTTTTTAAAAAGCCAGTACTTAGTGTTGTTAGTCTCCTGTTCAAAAACTGTTGACGCTGAAAGTAATTCTCTTTAACTATCCATTCTTTGTCGAAATGCCAGTATTTTAAGTGTTATTAGGATGAGAGCTCATCTTGAGAACTTGAAAGATTTTTGTCTAAATCCTTAATAGCCACCAATATTTAGAACCCTTTCACAGCCTGATTGGTGATTTTCACTCATCGATTAACTATGGTTCTTCAATGAACTACATTGATTGTCCATGCCTTCTATTGTTAAAAGTTAAGATAAGGTCTACCCTGTTATTTCTGGTACATCCTGACCATATTCTTTCAAACGCTTTATAATCGGGTCACATTTTTAGCTGCATATTTATTAGCTCTGTGTCTTTTCATATCTGGCTGTTGGATTTGACTCCTGCCTAGCAAGAGTACCAGGAGCTTTTACACGTACCACAATCTGTGTAAAATCAGTTTTCAGCAGATTTTTTTTTTTGGTGGGATCATAACAGCTTTTGTTCTTGCTGAATTCAAGAGTTGTAGTGATACTTTTACATGACTTGGGAATGGCCTCATAACACAGGTTTTGGAGAGTTTTCTTTCCCTTGGCATAGCATTTTTAAAATGCATAAGAATATTAAGCCCATTTGTAACACAAAAGAATGTGGTGTCGTAAGTTAGAATTGCTGCCCCATTTATCCTTTTGTTAAAGTGTGGTCACAATGGGGGTGGAGGGGGGATACAGGCTGTTTATCTTCAGTATCTTGATTGTTTTCCAAGCTTTTGTGATTATCCCAAGTTGAGATGAAATTGGACAGGACTTAACCGTGAAGACCATGAAGAAATGACTTGTGCGTTCCATTCTGCCATCTGCATACACAGATTTGCTTAGTTTGGAGATTGTTACTGCACCTCCACAATCTCCCAGGGCATTGCTTACACAAGTACAGTCACAATGTCTTGAGGAGAGTTATGCCAATTTTTAAAGCAAAATACTCACATGACCTTTTTAGCAAAGGATATAATTTCTATGAAAATGTTTTCACAGTTTTCTGTATTCTTAATTTTTGCATATGATAGACTGAAGCTGAATGTTGGGAAGAAATTTTTTTTTTAGGACAGTACTCTATACTAGAAACTTCAAGGGTATCTTCCCAAATACATTATTGGCATGCTTAATACAAGTATTTTCAAAGTAGCTTAATATTTCTTTTCTTTGTTTCTAGATTGATCCCAATCCAGATCAACAAACAGATGACAGACCATCTTGCCCCTCTCGCTGAAGGAAAGCTGGATTGAAATAGTTGACCTTGGTTTGGAACTGTATCTCTGCCCTGCTGTGGATAGAGGAAGTATCTTGGAGACACGTTTTCAGAGGAAGTGGTATTATTCTTGCCCAGAAAATGGCAAATACATGAAACCACCCGTGATCATGCTTTTGAAGCCTTATAGCAACATCACAGGACTGCTCCCACATGCTTGAAGACGTGAGCTTTTTTCCCCTTAAACTGGCACATACATGGGGCAGCCTTATTCTAGCCTATGATCGTACAAGTGTCAAGATACCACGTTGTAAAAGAGGGAAAATTTCCTTCTTTTGATTTGAAAATTTGCACATGCTCAATGCTTACATTGTGCGATTCAGTGTCACTACAGCTTTTTTTTTTTTTTCCCCATTTATGCCGGACTCTTGATGCTCTTTTAAAACTTGCTTGTGGTCAGCACAACAAGGAGCAAAAAGAAAGCTTTGAAAAAAACTTTATTATGACAAATGCACTGACATTTTTTTTTTAATTTAATGTAGCCTGGACTTTACCTGTGTAGCACATGCTCAGAATTGTCCTTCTAGGCTGACCATATATCACCTCTTCAGCTTGGATCCAATTGTGGATTTATTTACAAACATCAAATGCCTTCAAGCCAATCCTTTTTGCTGTATGTTTTGCAGCCTACTGTAGTAGATAAGCAAACACCAATGTAGGGAGAGAAAAAAAGAGATGAGGAAACTCATGAGACTGTCAAGATTGTATAACTTTCTTGATTTATTTTGAGAATGTGTTGCCTTTCTACTATTACAGCAAAGCAGCATTTTGTTACAGACTGCCTAAAATCACTTAATCTCAGGTGAACGCATCACTTGCCAAACTGTTGGAATGCTATTTGTGTTTAATTGCACTGTTGAATTTTTTGTTGTTGTTGTTGTTTTTTTGTTTCCTTTGTTGTTGTTGTTTTGTTTATTTGGTTGGTTTTGGGGGAGGGAGATTTGGAAAAGGGACATACACAAAAGTTAGAAACCCACCCACATTCCCTTTTTATCATTACACATGGAAGAAGAAATTAGCAAGAGCTGAAAATGGAATAATAAAGGCAGTATCAGCAGGCACCAGCCAAGGGTTAAATAAGGGCTGTTGCTCTTAAGAAATGTCTTTTACCGTCCAAACAGTATGAAAGTATCTCAGCCACTCAATGTAGGGATAGGAAAGGAAAGGAAATTTATTTTTATACATAGTAACTGAAAAATGCATATATGTTTTAAGTCTTTGCTCTGGTAGAAAGTATATTTGAAAAGTGCAAGAAAATATGGTTATGCTAAAAGGACTCAGTTTATACTATTTGCATTATGGTCTATTGAGGTTTGATAGGGTGTGAGGGTTTTTTTGGTTTTTTTTTTTGCTTTTTAATAAACACAAATTGAGCAAACAAAAACCCACCAAAATGACCAGCACCAGATCAGTCATTGCTGGCAGAATTGTCTCTTTTTGAAGGGAGGTTTCCATGAACTGAGGAACCTATACCAGCAATACATTTTTTAAGAGGTCAGCTTTATGTTCAGACAAAAAAAAAAAAAGACAGAACTTCAAAGGACCTGTAGAAAGGGAGCTTCCATCCTCCACAAACAAGGAACAGTGATCAAATCAGTAGCATAATTTACTGAAAACAATTATGGTTAGCTCTCTTAATATATATACCAGCATTTGTAAAATCATTGATAATACTACATTCTCAGAGTACATATAAACTTTCCATTTCAGAAAGAATTTAATAATTTTTTTCTACCAAAATTAACATTTTTTGATGAGTGAAGGGTGTGTTATAGCTATCCTGCCTTCTAAGGCATGACTTAGTGAAGTGGCTATAAACCTTAGAGACTCTGGTATGGTGCTTGACCTGGTTAAATACTGTCTTAAAATTTCATACAAAAAACAAAATAGGCTTTTCCATAAGTGGCCTTTAAGAAAACATGGAAGACAATTCATGTTTGAAAAATGCTGACAGGGTGAAGAAAACCCAGCATAAAAATGAATCACGTTTTAAGTGATTCAGTTAAAGGGTTTTCCAGTAAGAAAACTAATACTAGATAACAAGGAAATGGGGGGTGAAATATTTTTTTATTCTTGTTAAATAATTTTGTGGATGTCCCCCCCCCAAAAAAAAAACCTGATGGATTATTTGGCATAAAGGGCATTTGGTGGTTTTTTGTTGTTGTTGTTGTTGTTGTTGTGGGGAGGGGTTGTCAGATGAACCCCTTTATTTTTTTCTTCCTCTTCTGTCTCACTAACTAGGGAACAATTACTGATATGCATAGCATTGGAATACTTAACATGATGTAATCCTTAAGTTACACAGAGAGCAGGGATGACCAGTAGGAATTGGCGCTCGACCACATGAAGAAATGTGATCACTTCAAATTTTGAAAACTGTATCAAATAGTTTTTTGTTTTTGTTTTTGTTTTTTCATGAAAGTATTTCTATACTCTGTTGTTTAGAGGCATTACTTTACTATATTATTTCCTAGGTATTGGTCAGTTCCTGACATAAAGCATTATATTCATAAATGTATTCCAGTGTTTGAGATTCCTGATTTTCCAATTAGGAAAGACAAGTTAAATCCAAAATGTTAAAGAAACAAAGTGCAATATTAAATGTTTGCTTTATAGAATCTATTCTATGGTCATTTGTACTTTTTTCCTTTTCCCTTTTTTTTTATTTTGGTGCTGAACGTGTCCTTGTAGGCTCTGTTTTAAGAATACATGGGGAATGATAATTTTTCCTATTGCTCTTCTTTGTGGAAAATAAAGTTTTTGTTTTGGGTTTTTTTTTGTAACATTGTGTTTAGAGTTCTTTGTAACCGTCTTAAGAAAGTGAGTATTTTATTATTCACTAGTACTTGTAAAAGAAAGCTACACCCTCCACTAGGTCTCTCTCTCCTCTCTCTCTCTCTCTCTCTCTCTCTCTCATCTCTATCTGCCCCTTTGCTAGGTTCACACTAGACACTAATCATCCTGATTATAGCCATATTCCAACTAAAGAGAACATTAATCTAGAGTTACTTCACAGTGGCCCATTTGAATGAAAAGCTAAAATTTTAAAGTTAAACAGCTAGATGGTCAAAATTGGAATTTAGCCTTGCAAGTCAACCCTCATTCTTAATTCTATTTATTTGTTTGCATTTCAGTACCTTAAGTGAATTTAACTAGCATTAGTTTACTTTCTGGATTTCATTCAGGGTTGCTGATATGTCTATATTTCTAGTATCACAGGAGGGTATGAATGCTTTTATTGGTGTTTTTATAATTTTATTAAAATGCCCCCTTTAAGGAAGAAACTCAGACCTATTTTTAGAGAACTTATCTTTCATTGCTGTTTCTGTAATTTTATTAAAATGCCCCTTTTAAGGAAAAAAACTCAGACTGATTTTTAGAGAATTTATCATTTTTACAATGAATGACAAAAAATGTTTTTGTCCAAGTGGAAAAATTAACCTTTGTTAAACTTAGAATACATATTATTTAGTGGTAATGCAAATCTATAGACTAGGAATCCCTAATTAAGGGCTACTAAGTCTATGTGTCTAATGAACATTTGTATTTAAATATGGAGAGGAAATAGATTTTTTTCCCCTCAGTTTTCCTTTTTTCATAGGTTTTAATACCTTCCATGTTTTTTTTCAATTCTCATGTTTCAGGGTTTTGTTTGTTTTTTTTATTGTTGGTACTGATCAGAGGGACTGGCATATCATATGGATAACTTACATATTCTTAATTTCTTTGATGCTTAAAAGTTCTAACATGTTCCACCAAATTTGTAAGCAAAACCCTTTGTTGTCTTTATTCATAGCAACTAATAATGATACAAAAATAAACAGCCATAGTAAGCAGAGAGAGGTGGCATGGGGAAATGGAAAGAATCAGGAGATTCTTCCTAGTCTTTCTTCTCTGGCACAAACTGCTTTCTTAACTTCACACAAATCCCAACTTTTCTGAGCTGCAGTTTTCTCATCTGTAAAATGAAGAAGCTAGACCAAACCAAAGATTGCTTCTATGATAAAAGTGCAACCCAATCAAAATTTTAGGATTACCCAAGGAGTTATTTAAATGAGATAAAAATTATTTCAATGATAAATCTTTAGTCATGAAAGGTATTTGATATGCTTAGGAAGACCATTAAAATGTATGTTATTTTTCCTTCCTATTAGTGGAAATAGAACTCCAAAATTCTATGTGTAAGCTTTATGGTATACTCTGAATGGCCTGAAGATGATGGCAAAAAATATATCTTAAGTAACTCAAAAGATTTACTAAATTCTTTGGGATCTCTTGTGATACTAAAAATAGAAAAAAATGTCTATTCACAGACCTATTTTTATAACTATATTGACTTTGGACTCTTCCTAGTTTTTATTCGCAAAAATGGAAGTTATTTTACAATTTGCTTTTTGATCCAACCATGGTTATAGGGTTGGTTTCATTTAGCTAGACTTTAAAAATTATCTTCCTGACCCAACTCATTTAGGAGATGAGGAAATAAAGGACAGAGAGATTAAATTATTTGTGCAGAGTCACACAAGTAGTTAACAGGGTCTGGATTTAGATTCTAAGTCTGGTCCCCTGACCTCAAATCCAACATTCTTTCCAACACCAACAGAAGACCAGACTGATCAGTATAGTAGTTTGCAGGTCACAGAAGAGGATACGAACTGACCCACATGTGAATGCTGAACCTAGAACTACAGCCTCATGAGTCTTGTGCTATGAACAAATGTGTATCTGATAGCTATATGGTATTCAGTGAGTGGAAAGTAATCATGACATTTTGAAACTCAAAAGAAAATTTATAGCCTACTATTTTTAGAGCTAGATCCTTGTAACTCCTGAAATAGTGGACGATTAATGCAAAGCCTGAATTGGTGCATCAACACAGCCGTGTTTCACATAAACTTCTAGTTGAACTATGTGCTTTCAGGTTCTTAATTTCATAATTGAGAGAGAGGGTAGAACCAAAACTTTCAATATGTAGGACAACACCAACTAACTTTTTTTTTTTATAAACTTTAATAGGTCATAGATTTTAAATCTTCAAAAAGAATTACAAGGAAATAGAAATGAAAATGTGAGCTCAGAAAATAAAATAGATAGACTACATAATTAACACCTAGTGAATAAAGAGGAAAACAAGAACATGATGAAAGAAAATCATTGCTTTTTGAATTGTAACCAATTAGTTCCATGACAGAAAGGGTGAAAAAAAGTTCACAGGAGCCAAACCAAATCTCTGCTCATCTTGACATTTGTGGCACATATAATAACCATTTATTTTTAAAAATAGAGAACAGGGTGGCATGTCACTAGTTAAGAGTGATTTCACCTTTTCTAAGTATTAAAATTTGGGATTAGGAATAAAAGAAAAGGAATCAAAACCAGTTTTCTATGAATTTGGTAACATGTTATTAAGCAATATGGCTGTATGGTTTGAAGAATGATTGGGTTATGAGTGAATTTAATTCACCCATCATGTTTTACCTTGCCCAATCATCTCACATGCCATTAAATCAACATGAGACTGGGCAAAAGAGCAGGTATGGGAGGATTGGTCATAAGATCATATATTTAGAGCTAAAAGAGGATTTTTGGAAACCAATGAGTCCCAACTCTTATTTTCTAGAGGAGGAAACTGAGAAACTGAAAGATCAAGAAACTTGGCCAGAGTCAAACAACTAGTTAAGTACTTAGGGTAGAATTTGAACCTAGATCTTGTTGGCTCTAAGTCCAGTATTTTCTCCACTCCATTACCAAATGACCCTATATACAGTGGGCCAGTATTTATCAAGTGAAATATTTGGGGGTCAAAGTAGTTGCTATTCTGAGCCCAGATTCAGGTATAATAACTATTCTTCAAAAGATGCCCAGACATTATGTACATCAAGAAGCAATAAAAGTTTTTTTAAGATGTATTTTTTTCAAATTACTATTTTAAAATTAGACACAATATAATCATGCTAAACAGTGCAGTAGATAGAGCTAAAATGAAAAATCAGGAACACTTGGGTTCAAATCCAGCTTCAGATAATTACCAGCTGTTTGACCATGGACAAGTCTCTTAATCGGTAAGGCAACTCACTAAAATTTTATCTATTGAGTCATAAGTAGGTTATGACCTGAACTGGTAGCAAGAGTTATCCTAAATGCCACACCACACACTGATAGAACCACCTATCATTTCTGTATAATTTTTAAAATAATAGCAGAATCCAATATAAGAAAATAATAATAGGTTGTACTGGAAAAAAAATAAATAGATCCAACTTTGCTGCTTCTAAACTCACTATTAGGGTGCTATTTGCATCTGAAAGGAATGATTAATTATCTCTCACACTTGTGGAACTCTGGGAAAGAACATGGAAGTTACTTCAGACTTGGCATTAGAGCAGAAATTTATCTAATTTAATAGTCTATTTACTAGTTAGATAAACAGTTTTTGTCAGTTAAAGGAAAGGTGCCAAAGACAAATGTAATTATCATTTTAACCTTAGAAGATGGTTGATTTCTCTAACTCATAGATATTTCCAAATTTGGAGATATCATTGATAAGAAAATTCAAGGCGTTATGGGATTTGTTCTAAATAATATGAATTTTTCCACAAAAGGCAAAAACAACTTGATATTTATTTACTTATTTATTTTTTGTCCATAGTAAACAATAAATATTAGTCAGACAAATGAATTAATGAATTTTATGTTCATGTTTTAACCAGCAAAAAAAAATCAAATCAAATAAACAAATACATAGTAAACAACTTTGTGCAAATGATGCTAAAATCTAGACTTTGTTATGTAAGCTTGGTACCCAAATGTAAGCCATTTTCAGATAGTTACTAGTGTGTTTGGAGTGGGGTGGGGGGTGGGGAAGGAGGTCAAATAAATAAGCAAACAACTTAGTATGCTGGCCCATAGCCAATAAGAATATATTTCAGAATCCCTAAGATGCCAGTCTTTTTCCACCCAGTTGAAATTGATGGCTTCTGTCAATTGAGTTCAAACCTTTTAGTACAAACAAGCTCCTTGTCTGTGGTGGCAGGCTTGAAATTAACTCACCCTACCCTGTCCAGTTGTCAGATACAACAGGGTTGTCACTTTTAACTGACAGGGACAAAGAGAAGATTGTGACTCCCTTCTGCTCCTCTCTTCTGGAAGAAGGGAGAGTTGGTCTCCCAGGAAAGCCCAGGGGGATCAATACATGTGAACACAAATGCCTCAAGAATCATGAACATTCTTAAGCACATCTTGGAGAGAGAGAGCAGACCGTAGCAATTACAAAAGGAGAAGGACAACTGTAGTCTCTCAACTCCCCAAAAAGGAGGGCAAGAAGAAAGAGAAGCAGGTGAAGAAAAGGGAAGAGAAAGAATACAGTATCTACAAGGAAAAATTCCCAACCTACTAAAAGACAATAAGTAGTCCTCATTTTTTAGAATTGACAAGTTCCATATAATTTAGCTATAAAAGCAAAACATTATAAAATGAGTCTAATTTTTTAATTGATTTCCTTTTCTAAAATAAAAGAATAAAGACAAATCCTTCCAGGATTGAATTAGAATGTTTTAGCAAGGAAGAAATTTAAATGGATTCAAGTGTGTGGCATTCTGGGGGTTGTAGTCTCTAACTAATAATAATTCACTCTTCCTATGAAGCCCATTCCTTATTCTGGGATCTTTCTTCTTTCCCTATTCAAGGCCACGGGAATTTCTTCCATACCCAGGGAATGTCCTGCTACAACTTCACCCCTTGTGCTGTGTTGAAATTCTGATCTAACCATAGAGCTGCCCTTGAAGTCACCAAGTCCCAAACCCTTCATTTTACAGATGAGGGATCTAACACCCAGAGACCTAATGCAGTGGTTTGCCAAAGGTGGCGCAGGTGGTAAGTGGCAGAGCCAATATTCAAACTCAGGCATTTCAGATACAGCGTTCTGCACATCCTGTTTGTAAAATGCAGGTGGTCAACCAGATTACTTCTAAGTGCCTCCTAACTCCAAAT
>NW_020954552.1:4212047-4230294 GCF_900497805.2 Vombatus ursinus
TGATAGGTGGTTCTATCAAGGTTATAGCATAGAAGAAACTAGCCAGAGATTCATATTATTCTCCACTGCCAGTTTTATAAGCACTTCATGCACAATTATACAGGGAGTTAGTTTAGTTCATGGATGCTCTTGGAGTAACATCTCATAGGAAACAATATAATTAAGATTTTTTAAAGTAACGGATATTTTCTCAGCCCTGCTCCTCAGAGAATTAGCTTTCTTGGTATAATAAAGGAAAAGAGAATTATTGGACCTTGTTGAAACTTTATTGACCTGTCCATGCCTCTAATCAAGTTGTCTGACTCCAAATCTTTGCTCTGTGTAACACCACTACACTTTATGTAAAAATTTTTCTGTTTTTCAAGAGGCAGCATCATCTAGTAGATAGAGTTGGCTGTAGAGTCAGGAGGACCTAAGTTCAAGTGCTGTCTCTGACATAATAGCTGTGTAACCCTAGGTAAATCACTTAACCTCTCAGAGCTCTAGTTAATTTTCTAAGACTATGTATGTATTGCAGTGCAAGTGTTAATCTGCAATGATACAGGGAATTTCCTGAACCAATGAAATCATAGCTCATGTGTCCCCCCCCAAAAAAAATTCATGTGCATAAAATAAACAATGAATGATTGCTTTATTGGGTAAACCTCTATTTGATTTCAAGATAATAGATCTGAACTGGTAAAAAAAAAATCAAGCAAAGCTTATCCTTTTGCTTTCCATATAATAAATCATGGACTATATAGAGGAGTAGTTTAGCTGTCCGTGGAGGATACTAGGCATACTCTTCAGGCTATTTAAGCACCCCCAGAACCGACATAAAGCACTGTGCACATCTCTTCAGGAACATAGCTATTAAAAAGGGAATAGTCATCAATTACGCCTACTGTAGAGAACATCATAATTCATAAAAAAGAAGATTCGATGCTTAGCTGGAATAAGAATAAAAATGGATAACTTCCATCAGAGTTTCATTTATGGCAGACAGAGATGGCTGACACTCAGGAGCAGCTGCAAAGTAAGCCACCTGCCGGCTCTTGTGATTTATGCTAAAGGTGCTGCTGCTGGTGACTGTGGCCTACATACTATGTGGGTTAGGGGTGGCTAACAGCATGTCCCCAGAAAGGGTCAAACACCTCTTTATTTCCCCTAACTCCATATGCATCAACAACAATCTACTGCTTATGGGTGCCAGCTAGGACTTCTAAAAGAGAGGGGGAAAGGAGGAGGGGGTGGGAGTCTAGGGGGATGGGAATATTTGATCCCACTTCCATTTTGGAGAAAACTTAAGGTTATAGCATAGAAGAAACTAGCCAGAGATTCATATTATTCTCCACTGCCAGTTTTATAAGCACTTCATGCACAATGTTCCCTGTATCTCTGAATTATACATAGCTAGTTAGATTTCATTCATGGATGCTCTTGGTACGACCCCTGGTAAAGTACAAAATACTATATTAATACAATAGCTTATAAATAATACCATAGAAACCTGAAATCTGTTCTCTGTAGGAACCCAGAAAATGTCTTTCTGAGTCCACAGCTGAAATGTATTCTTGTGTTCATGTTCTTGATCTCATTGTTCTCATACCTTTTTTCAAGAGAGGCAGAAGAAAAAAGCTCACTTAACTCTTCAGTTGACCTAATGGAAGCTGTTTCTCATTCTTCCTTTGCTATTAAGGTATTTGTCTCTTGAAGATCACTATTAAATTACAAATATGTTAAATAATTTTATTCAGGATGTAGGACTCATAATACTAATAATAAGTAATAATAATGATAGCTAACATGTAGTGCTTCATGGTTTCAAAAAGCTTCATCTTCATTATCTAATTTTTTTCATTTAATTCCCAGTGAAGAAAGGAAAGAAGAATTACCAGAATATGCTTAGAGGAGGTGGTTCTGGGGAGGGCTGGCTTGTGTGGAGTAAGGCAGTGTGCAGGACTAGGCCTCTGAAGGAGGCTAGGAAGACGTCATGGAAGACAAGTTCCCTTACCTATCCTACACAATATCCCCTACAGGTCTGCACTAATGCTGCCACTTCAGGGGCTACAGTGAGGGAAGGCCCAGGGAGAGTGGGTTTATCAAGGAAGAAGAAATAATTTGCCCAAGGATACTCAGGTACTAAACTAATATCAGTAGCAGAGCTAGATTTCAGATCAAGGTCTTCCTGGTGCCAAATCCATTGTTCCTTAAAATCTTCTGTCCTTTACTTTTTTCCTTCAGTGTGTGGCCACTGGGTTTGCTCTAGAAGATCATCTTGACTTGTTTTTCTTTCCAGAAGGTAAAATGTGTTTCTCTGAAAGCTTCACGGTTGTCACTGCTTCATACCACTAGGGAGCTATTTATTATTTAATCAATCATTCCTTCAGTACATAGCTACTAAATATAGAGTGCTCAAAACACTGTATTAAATACTGCTCTATGGGGACAAAAAAGTTATCTGGCTTCCAAATGACCCTGGTTTACAAACTGTAAACTCTAGGTTATAAACTCCTATTTTAAATCTTTAATTCCTAGAAGACTGGCACTAAGTTTGTGTGATAGTCAGCCTGCTTGCAAAATATCTGTTGTGGCCATGAAACAAAATATTTAATAGCTTGTTTCATTCTAACTGCTTTCTGATTAGGAAGGTGTGTGAGTATAAGCATGAGCAAAGGAAGAAACTGAGTTCAAATTCTGACTCTGGTGACTTCTTACCTGTGTGACCTGGGGAAAGGCATTTTGCTCTCCTATACTAAGAGTCTCCTGTTTGTAAAATGCAGGTGGTCAACCAGATTACTTCTAAGTGCCTCCTAACTCCAAATCTCTGGTCCAGATATCTCGGGGAAGAGGTGTGTCTGAATTACACAGGAAAAAAAAAACTTTCTGTAAAGTGTAGCAGGATTTCTTTGGTCACTACTGACTTTGTCCCTTAATAGGAACAATTATTCCAGAAGCCAGGATATAGAATTTGGCTGAAGAAAACACCTTTTCCCCCTTTTCAAGAAGGAAATCATCAACTATGAAATTATTGGGAATCAGAGGGAGAAGAATCATCATATCAAAATATTTGTTCTTTATATGACTGATTAGTTATTGAGGTGACTAGTTTGACAGGCAGGTGGAGGGCTACACCAGAACTGTATAGCCAATGGAGAAGGGAAAAGATAAGCCCAGCTCCAACAGAACAAAACTTTTCCTTCACATGAGAAAATTTACAGGACTTTACTTTTAGCAGGTCTACCTTGGTTTACATATTCCCCTTTTTTATGTAGTAATGCATTTGCACACATTGTGATAGAGAAAGAAAAAGGCAGGATAATGTTGTACAGCAGTTCTCAAAGTATGGTCTGAGGACCCATGAAGGTCTTTGAGAACAAAACAAATTTCAAAATAATACTAAGACATTTTAATTTCTTACGTGGTTAATAAGTTCTTTGGCACCCTCAACAATTTTTAAGAGCAGATATATTTATTGTATTTTTTTCAAAGTCAGGGGAAGGAGAAAGGAAAGAAAAAAGATTTTTGTTAATTGGAAAAAATATTTTTAAAAAACATCTTACAGAGTTGCCTATGGCATAAAGCAGCTCAGTGATTTTCCCAAGGTCTTACAACCATTTTGTAAATAAGAGGCAGGACTTGAACTCATATCTTCGTGGCTCCAAGGCCAATTTCTACCTGCTATGCCAGACTGGAGCAGCCAAGTGGTGCAGTGGAAAGAGCACTGGGCTTGGAATCAGGAAGACTCCTCTTCCTGACTTAAAATCTGGCCTCAGATACTTAGTAGCTGTGTGACGATGGGCAAGTCACTTCGCTCTGTTTGCCTCAGTTTCCTCATGTATAAAATGAGTTGGAGAGGGAAATGGCAAACAACTCTAGTATCTTTGCCAAGAAAACACCCAATGGGGTCACAAGGAATCAGACATGACTGAACAATCACAATAGCTAGACAGTCCACAAAATTGTCTACTCTTCTCCCTTTGGCTCTTTGCTTGGACCTGGAAGCCTGACTGGTACAGGTGCCTTTTCTGTTTTTCTGTTTTTCTGATAGGCCCTATGATTATGGCAACTATGGTGCCTCCAGAGACAAATTAGCTTCTAAATCTCCCCAAGACCAGGGCTTTGCCCTGTCTCTCAGCGTCTCTTTGGGCCTGCTATAATTCCTTGCTTTTTTTTAACCCCACTTTGGGCTGGACCTCCTACTTCTGAGACTCTCAAATTGTTTGGAATACCTTTTCCTTAGGAGAGTCCATTTCTGTTAAGGTTCAAATCTATGCCAAGTTACCATTCTCTGGGTAACCCAGGGCAACAATCTCACCAATGGCAAAACAAAACAAACCAAAAAAACAAACCAGGTCAAAGCACTGTTTGGGTATTTCATTCTACTCTTTTTCAAAAAAAATTTTCCCTTTTTTTACATTAATATGGGAATACATATTTGTGGAATAAAATACATACATATTTATGGAATAAAACAAGCATTTCCGTAACATAGTACAATAAAAAAGATGATTGTACATGAAACTGCTAATCTAAGCATGACTTGCTATTCCTTTCAAATACACAACAAAATTACCACTTAAATTTTTTATTTTTTTATTTTTTCTATATTCCTCCCACCCCACCCTAGAGATGTCTACCATTAGACACAAATAGGTGTGTGTGTATACATATATATATATATGTATGTATATATTATTCTATACATACTTCTATTTATCAGTTCTTTCTCTGGATGCAGGTAGCATCTTTCTTCATATGTTATGAAGAACATATTTATTTATTATAGTTATTTTATAGTTTATTTATCATTAATTTGGATATTTATAATAATTAAACTAATTTATTCACTTAAAGTCATTCTTAAAACTATTGCTATTACTATATACATGTTCTCTTGGTTCTGCTCATTTCGCTCTTCATTATTTCATGCAGGTCTTTCCATGTTTTTTTTAAGATCATTGAGCTCATTATTTCTTACAACACAGTAGTGTTCCATTACTATCATATACCACAACTTGTTTAGCCATTCCCCAATTGAGGGGCATGGCTGCAGTTTCCAGTTCTTTGCCACGACAAAGAGAGCTGCTGTAAACATTTAGAACATATAGATTCTTTTCCTTTTTCCTTAATCATCTTTAGAAATAAACCAAGTAGTGGTATTGCTGGGTCAAAGGCTTTGGGCATAATTCCAGATTGCTCTCCAAAATGATTGGATCAGTTCATAATTCCACCAACGATGAATTTAGTGTCCCAATTTTTCTATATCCCTCCAACATTTGTCACTTTTTCCTTAAAACATTTTAGCCAATCTGGTAGGTGTAAAATGATATCTCAAGGTTGTTTTAATTTGTATTTCTCTAATCAATAATGATTTAGAGCATTTTTTCATATGACTATAAATTGTAATTTCTTAATCAGAAAACTGCCTGTTCATACCCTTTGACCATATACCAATTGGGGAATGACTTGTATTCTTATAGATTTGACAAATTTCTTTATATATTTTTGATATGAGACCTTTATCTAATAAACTGTCTATATAAATTTTTTCCAATTTTCTGCTTTCTTTCTGATCATAGCTACATTTGTTTTATTTGTACAAAAACTTTTTAATTAAAGTAATAAATTACATTTTGCATCTACCTTTGCTTTCTATCTCTTATTTATTCATAAATTCTTTGCCTATCCATAAATCTGAAAAGTAATATTTCATTCTCTTCTGAGGCTTGGTAGTAGTCAGGGATCACTCAGAGAAGACTCATAGGGTCTATGGATTGAGAAGGCTAATAGAATGCAGATTAAAAGACATTTTATAAGTCTTCTAGAAAAAATATCATGAAAAATACATATACATATGTTACATTAATACATGTAATACATATGTTAAGAGATCATACAGAAAAACTGAAAAGAAATATTAGAATCAAATGGCAAAGTACAGATGATGAAAGTCCACAGAATAATTAAATTCTATAAACATTTATTAAATGCCTGCTGTGTACACCAGCAAAGAGAAACCAAGAGTTTAACTCTTTAAGCAACAATGTAGCTGAATTTTATAATTGCAACATCAAACAACACATTTTGCAGTCAGTAAGGGAAAAATCTTTTCCCATTTGAAGGACAATCAATCAGAATAGGACAGGATTACTCTTTGTTTAAAAGAAATCAAAGAAAAAATTAAGAATATGCTCTTCTGATAAATAAAGTTGTAAAACTAAATCCAATTACCAAAGAAAATAATTGGATTCTCGGTAAAAATGAAGAAGGATTCCTTCAAAAGAACTCAAACTGACCAAACCAAATGAAAAACTAAGAAATGAATCATGTGTATTCCCATGGCTGGGGCTAGACCAGACCATGAGTATGGGATTAGGAGCATTTTTGTTTTATTGATTGATTTTCTTTTAAAAGAACCAAGTAACATGCAAAAAAAAGAGCCATCAGTGAACTAAAGAATGTAAAGATATCACTTGATTGGCAAGATGTCAGTGTAGTGATTTCCACAAAACTCTCTAACCTAATAAACACAATAGAAGCCAAATCTGTACTAAGGATGAATATATAAGATAAGGAGATAGAAACACTACATGAGGTGAAAGCCTCATAAAATAACCCTGGAGAACTTAATTAGTTGAAATTCCCATTTTTTTTTCTGCCACCCACAATCTACCACATGCACCAAAAGCAACTGGAAGAAACAACTTCACAGATTTGTGTTCAGGTGCCAATCGAGGTATCCTCTGCTCCCTCCATGGCAGCGATCTTTGGCAGAGTCGTTGAGGTCTAACAATTCAAGAAAATAAATTAAAATTATGTAAGAAAAGTGACTGAAATATTCATACCTTTTGACTCAGCTGTCCCAATAGTAGACATACCCAGACAAGTTGAAGGTGCAATGTATGGCACAATATTCATAGCGACTTTGTGTTAGCAAAGAACTAGAAACAAAGTATATATATCAATTGATGAATGGCTAAAAAATAGCTATGGTACCTGAATGAAATGGAATATGATTGTGTAGTAAAAATGAGAAATATTAGCTTAACAGACCTCTGTAATGCTTCTTAAAAGAGACTAAGGCTAATAGATCAGTGAAAAAGGTAGGAATTGTGCATGGGCATACCTTTCCCCAGATCCTTAATTTTTTTTGTTTTGTTTCCTTTTCCCTTGAGGAGATCTCTTGTCAAGATTTGGGATGCAGGAGAAATAAGGAAAAAAAAAATATTACTATACGCCCTGTTGGCCATGCCAGCCACAGACAACAATCAGGTATTGTGCTCAGACTCATGTTTTAGACACAGCATGGTCACAGCAGACATGACCTGAGCTTCTACCTGCTGTAGCCTGTGCAAGAAATGGACTGATCTTAGAGCCTAGTGAAGGTTGATTAGGAGCCAGTGTGACTCAAGACCCAGATGGGAACAAGTGGTATGGACTGAACCAGATTGGAATGAGACTAAAAGAAGTAACTATGCTATGAATTCCCCACCCAGGCACTGTGGTGGAGATTGACTGGGGGTCAATACCAATTCCAGAATTTCTCCTTTTGCTCCCTCAGATTGCTTGGTGAGGCAAAGTCAGCAGATTCTGAAAACAAGTCATTCTTTCGCCTCAATCTTCCATCCCCACCTCCCCCATCTACTGACTGAGAGGGAGGATGGAAAGGAAAAAATGGAGCCTATGCAGTAGTTTCATTGAAGCTGGCTAGTTGAAAGTTTCCTTGCAGTTTTGTTTTGCTTTGCAAATTTGCCATGTTTCATTCAATCATATGACTATTAAAAAGCAAATTGTCTCAGTCCTAGGAATAAAGTCTGTTTGGAATGAGATGGGGAGATTCCCAAAGTGGGACATTGTGGCTTAGAACAGAGATGAAAGGATTTTCTATTTTTGTAATTTCAAGCATATTCTAGGTGGTACCTTTAGATCTATCCTGAATCCCGGGCTAGCTGCCTGTGTACACAAGAGAATTTGAGACAATGGGAGGAGGGCAATAGTCTGCTCATGTGTAGTAAGCACACCCTCTAATGGTCAAAATATATACCACACCCCCTTGCTGGTTAATTAATTAATTATGTGACAGCCTGCTCTCTCTGTAGATGGCAAAAAGCAGGGGACTAAGCCTGGATGTAGATGTGTATAGCTCTGGCATTAACACCACTACCCACCTAGCCCATGTAGCCCTTGTCATATAAAGAATTCAAAGAAATATGGGAAGATGTATGTGAAATGACTTTGTTGTTGTTCAGTCATTTTCAGTCAAGTCCAACTTTTCGTAACCCCATTTGGGGTTTTCTTAGCAAAGACAGTGGAATGATTTGCCATTTCCTTCTCCTCCTCATTTTACAAATGTGGAAACTGAGGCAAACAGTGTTAAGTGACTTATCCAGAGTCACACAACCAGTAAGTGTCTGAGGCTTGATTTGAACTCATGAAGATGAGTCATCTTGGTTCCAGGCCCAGCTCTCTATCCATTGCACCACCCAGCTGCCCCTGTGAACTGACACAGGGTGAAATACGTAGCACCAAAAGAACTGTATACACAATGATTAAATTATATAAATTTAAAGGTTACTAAAAGGAAGCTGGAATTCTGAGTATGTGAAAAACTATTGATGGTCCCAAAGACCAGAAAATGAGACATATCCCCTCCTCACAGCAGAGAGATAGGGGACTGCTAGGACAGGATGTTGTTTATGTTGTCAGATTCAGTTATCAGATTGGCTGGTTTTGCCTAATTGCTTTTCTTTGTGAAAAGGAAGGGTTCATTTGGGAGAGTGGAAAGAGGATATTTTCCCCCAGAAAATGACCATGGCAAAATAACGAAGACATTGATAAGATTTTCCTTATTATTTATTTATTTATTATTTGAAAGGGGTGGGGGAGGTATATAGAGTAGAAGATGGAAGTCAGTTGAAATCGAAAGAGCAGCATGATGATTTAAGTCAGGAGAAACCAGACAGTTTTGAAAGCTACATGATGAATTTGTTACATGCTTAAAAAGGATAGCAAGCTCTACATGATAAAGATATACTGTTTCATGTGCAATCTTCATTTTCTGTTCGACTATGCATATGGAAAAGCCCATTTAATTTAACTTTTGTTAAGTTCAGAATAAAAGTAAATAAGTCAATGATCTCCAGTGGCTGCCTATGACTTCTAGAATCAAATGTAAAATTCTCCATGTGGCATTTAAAGCTCCTCATGGATTAGCTCCTTTCTTATGCTCTCCTCCCCACCATGTACTCTTTAAGATTCAATGACACTGTCTTTCTTGCTATCCCTCTTTCATGACACCCTTTCTCCAGACACTATGCCTCTTCATTGGCTATTCCTCATAGCAGGGATACTTCCTCTCTTCATCTCTGACTCTTGCCTCCCTGGTCTTTTTCCAGACTCAACTCAAATCCTACCTTCTGCAGAAGCCCTTTCCTGATTCTCCCCCCCCCACCCCCCCATCTCTGTCTCTCTCTCTCTCTCTTTCACTGACTCTCTATCTCTATCTCTGTCTCTCTGTCTCTGTGTCTGTCTCTCTGCTTGTTTGTCTTTCTCTTCCAGATTTGCCTCCTAGCTATTTATCATACTCAATGCAATTATAACTCTGTTGCCATCTACAAGGTGAAAAATTTCTGAATCTTCCTAATCTAAGTGATCTCTTCTTTCAATTATTTTGCATATGTAGCAAAAGTTCTGGAGCTACTTCCATCACCATCATCATCATCAACAGGGGAAGGAAATGAACACTTACATAGCACCTGCTATGTGCCAAGCACTGTACTAAGCACTTCTACAATATCTCATTTGATCCCCTAAAAGATAGGTGCTATTATTATGCCCATTTTACAGTCCAGGAAACTAAAGCAGATGGAGGGTAAGTGACTTGCCCAGGTCACAAAGCTAATAAATGTTGAAGGCCAGACTAGGTAGAGTTCAGGAGAGGGATTAGAGCTAGGTAAGTGGTTCTGACTATCATCTGAATAGAGATAATCCAATTTACATCAAAGGATGAGATCTATAAGTGAAAGAGTAAAGAGGAGAAAGAAAAAGGACCAAGAATGGACCTTGGAGGAACACCTACTGTTAATGGATGAGACCTACATAAAGAGTTAGCAAAAGAGAATGGAGAGTGGTAGACAAAATACCCTGGCCATTGCTGTCCCAGGGATGCTGTTAGCATGTGGATGAAAAAGTAAAAATCTTCAAGTCCTCTAAAGTACATGAGGTCTTTCTCTTGCCAAGAGTTGAGAGTAAGAAAGAGGAGGCGAGGGCAAGGCTGGAGGCTTCCTACTCCTCTCTACCAGTGATTCCTTTTCTGGGACTTGCTTTGTTCACACTGAGCTCTAATTCCACAGTTTCCTGGTTCATACCAATCTCTGATTGGTTAATTAGATGAGATATGTTCTCACCTGATAAAAAAAAAAATCAATGTTAAGTGGGGTAGGGGGTAATTACAACCCCTACCCTTGCAGATAACTTTGTACATACTTTGCATTTACTCATTTGAGTACATGTTGATATCTCTCCAGTTAATACAATATCCAACAGTGGAGAGGGCCTGAAGGAGTAGAGTGGAGAAATAGAGTTAGGTGTGACAGTCCAGTCCAATGACCATTTATTAAGCTACTACTAAGTGTAAGGCACTGTTGATATAAAGACCAAAAAAAAAACACAAACAAACCAGTCCCTGCCTTCAAGAAGCTTACATTCTACTCGGAGGAGGATAGAACATGTAAGAAGAAAAGTATATTTACATAATCCTTTGAGAAAGAGAGCAGCACTAGCAACTGAGCTGGATCAAAAGAAGCTTACTATAGGCAGTGACCCATGAACTAAGCTTTGTAGGAATCCAGTGATTCTAAGAAATGAGGTGAGGAGAGAGAGCATTTCAGCCATGAGAATTAACCTTTGCAAAGATGTGGGAGACAGAATGCTGAAGTTGGAGAACAGCTAGCTATTGAGCCAATTTGGCTGGAACACAGAGTCCATGAAGGCAAGTAAAGTATAATGAAATGAGGCTGGGAGAGTCAGCTGAAGTCAGATGGGAAAGGGATTTGAATGCCAAGTATTGTTGTCGATATTATCCTTCAGAAAAGTCCTACACTAAGATCTCATCCTAGTGTCTAGGTAACCTTTGATCTTTAAGGCCAAGCCAGTGAAGAATATGTTTGGTCATATCCATGTGGCTGAAAGGTCTTTCTGTTCAGTCCCATTGTCAGAATGTATATATTTATTATCTGAGGACCATCCTGTCTCACTTTAGAGTGTATTAACAACAGAATCATCACAGAGGGGTAAATTTTTTGTTCACAAGACCAGTCAACTAAATCACAGAGGGGGTTTTGACCTGGGTCAGTGGAGGGACTACCCACATGCATGAAATCATAGATTTGTGAAGTATTATTACTGTCCTGGAATGCACGACTAAGAATTTGGAATGCTACAGAGGCCATGGCATTAATAACATTATACTTATGGCTGGAGTGCTGCTCTGCCAACATTCTGGGTCTGGGTCAGGAGGCTGCGATTTAAATAGGAGAAAAGAGCAGCATAGGTGTAGTGAGTGCCAGGGGGGTGGATCAGAATGAGTAAGGCTTGGATTTGGAGGCAGAGAGATGGAGTTTAGGGCTTGAATTTTGGCTTTGCTCCTAGCTACCTGAGATGTATGGGATGTTCAAGGAGAACTAGTACCTCTCATCTGAGAGCTTGTTGAGATCTTTCCAGGGCTGCTCATCCACCGTGTGTCCACCTGTCACCAACTCTCAGCTGTGGCTCCAAGAAGCTGTAGCATACTGTCCTAGAAAACTGACTAAACCAGGTCAGTGAATTAGGGGGATGTCTACCCCAAGTATGTGAAGACTTCCCCTGAAGGAATGGTCGGGTGAGAATAATTTGTTCCATTGGCCATAAAGGTGGCTGAAGCAGGTGCTGTGGGACAGCTTAGAGCTGGGTCAGACATGGAAGACACCCAGTCATCTTGACTTTTGTCTTGCCATTGAACTTTGATGACTCAGAGAGAGTGGGGCTGATGACTTCAGGCAACTCTGCCTCACTTAAATCCCATGATGTCATTGGTCCTCTTCAAAATGAAGAACAGAAGAACAACCACTTAGGTGATCTGAGTAACCATTGCCAAGTCACTTCACCTCTAAGCCTCAGTTTCTTCATCTGTAAAATGAGAGGTTTAGACTAAATGATCCTAGTTTCAGCACTTATTAGCTAATATGTTCTGGGGCAAGTCACTTTACTTCTAAACCTCCATTTCCTTATCTTTATAAAGAGGAGGTAGGATTAGACACCCCTTCCTGCCCTGATGTTATGGGTCAAACCTAGAAGCAGCCTTAGAGATCATTTAGTCTAATTTTAGTCTCATTTTACAGATGAAGAAACTGATGTCTTCTAACTCCAAATTCAATCATTTTTTCTCTACATCCATTTGATGTTACTTAACTCCTTTGGTTAGTTTCCCAAAAGGCCTTGAAGCAAGATTCTTCAATAAGAAAAAGAGGAAACAGCCACTTTTAAAATTGATCACAATAGTCCCTGAAGACATCAATGTGACGCAGTGAAAGCATAATAAACAAGTGAGTTCAGCAGTCCCTCCAAGTATTCCCTGTATAAACTAATGGAGGAAACTGAGGTTTTTCTACCAACAAAAATATGGCACCCAAGTAATTATGCGACACAAATAGTAAAAGCAAGAATTTGTGATAGGAGGATGGAGAACACAGACCTGGCCTCCTTATTTTCTGGGTGAAGCAAGTGGGCAACTCTGACTATGAACCTGCAAATTATTAGCAAATTAGATCTTATATGGTTTATGGTGTAATGGTTAGAGTACCTGCCCTGGGTCTGGAGTCAGGAAGACTCATCTTCCTAAGTTCCTATCTGGCCTCAGATACTTACTAGCTGTGTGATTCTGGGCGAGTTACTGAATCCTGTTAGCCTCAGTCTCCTCATCTGTAAAATGAGCTGGAGAAGGAAATGACAAACCACTCCAGTATCTTTGCCAAGAAAACCCCAAATGGGGTCACACAGAGTTGGACTCGACTAAAGAACAACAATGGCTTAGGTGACACTGAAGAGAGAACCCAGAAGCGAGGAGGAGGAATAAGAGCCGGTCAGAGACTCAGCAGCCATTAGCACAAGACCAGTGGCAAGGCACTCAAAACCCCAGACCCAGCAAGGAGCAGGACCAGTGAGAGCAGTGCAAATATTAGTGATCCTGTGCCATCAAAGGAGTGATACCCTTTCATTTATGTAGCCTGGACACATGTTCTCCACATATATGCCCTTCATGCATGAACCCCTAAACATGCTCACTCTCCCCATTGACAATGCATATATTCATGGGAGAATGTGCCTTACATTTATGGAAAGAATATTTTATTGCAAATCATCTTATTCTATTTCATTAAATGCTTTTCCTCTTAAATAGTTGAGTTCCCTGGTTACCTAGAAGAAAAAGTAAACACACCAGTGAGGGCTTATAAGATTTCATTCTGAGTGACTTTTGAGCCAAACAGTACCTTGTACCCTGGGTTGCTAGGGGATTCACATGTAAGGGGGGTGTAATTGAGGAACTAAATCATAGTGCAGTAGAGTACTAATACTAGTGTGGTGTTGATGCTACCTATGGCTCTCTCCCAGGGCCAGGCAGGTTACAGGTGCCTCTTCAGATTCTAGGGTACCCCATGGAGTTGTGGTGTCTCTACTGCCATACTGCCATTGACTTGATCATCCACCAGCTGTATATGTGTGTGTACATATATATGCATACACAGTTCATATGTGTGTGTATTATGTGTGTGCACTTACAACAAAAGAGTGAGTATTACATCAGGTAACCGGATAATATGGAAGGGGAGGGCAGAGTAGGATATGGACTATGGAGAGGTAGAGCTGAGGTAGCTTGTGATGAAAGTATTGGAAGAGAAAAGAGAAGGAAAAGATTTGTGCCTCAGTGTATATTAACTCTGAAGCCCAGGGATAAATGAAGTGGGAGCTGGAAATTTGCCTGTCAAGCCTTCTATGGGGCACTCACCCTCTACGATTTTGTAATGACTGATCAGACTTATTGTGGGCCCTCATGGACTCTGACCTCTACAGGACCCAGATCTCTTATTGTTCTGGGACCCCAGCGGCTGAAAAAGAATAAAATGGAATGGAAGATAGAAATTATCTAATCTTTCCCTTCATTTTGTAGATGAGGTCAATGAGGTCCAGAGAAGAAAAGTAAAAACAATTTTATTTTATAGCAACAGTCTTTGGTGTGTGTGAGAAATGATACATCATTTTTCTATAAAGGAATACTTGTAGTCTAGAAATTGATACAATTTCTTTTTGACTAATATGTAGATAGTAGAAAGGAAATTGATTATAAAGATTTTAGACAAGGATACAATAGTAAGACAAATGGCATATGTTAATAGAAACACTTTGAACACATGTACTGTATCCTTTTGTAGCTAGTTGATTCAATCAGAGTAAATTAGCCCCTGGAGAAAATCACATGCTTTTCACTAAGCTAACATGCAAAACACACAGTACAAAATGTTCAACTTAGTTTTACAGTATGTCCCAAAGAATAACATCTCTGCTGCTAACTTGCTCTGTGATATTCTTCTGAACCTCAGTTTCCTCATCTTTAAAATTAGGTGAGGGGAGAGGTGCCTTAGACTCAATGCTTTCTAATGTTCTTTTAGCTGTAACCTTCTAAAAGAGAAATGGGACAAAGATGTGCTGAAGATAAATTGGTGATTACAATATCCCACATTCTTTGTGTTTGAAAAGTTCAGCTTGAGAGTTTAACCATTCCTAAGCCATAGTACCACTGGAATCAGCTGGAACCATAACCCTCCTTTCTATTCTCTTGGATACAACACCTTAGTACAGGCTGTCATAGTCACCTGCTGAAACAATTTCAAAAAAATTGGAATAGATTACCCTCACCTTAACCCTCTCCACATACCCCCAACTAATTGTACATGTGCAAGTATAGTTCAGATTGAATTGGAAGTTATACCTCAGCAAGCATGTGTAGGAATGGGCCTTTGGGGACATTCCGAGCTCTTCTAGAAACTGATAGGGACTCTGGGGACACATGTGATAGCACCAGAGGGATTCTACTTTGAGATGACAAAGCAACCGCTTACTGGCCAACGAGCTGATGACTTAGTGGATTTTTTAAATGTTAATTTACTAATTTTTAACATTCATTTTAAAAATTACTGAGTTCCAAATTCTCTCCCTCCAGTCCCTCTCATATCCATTAAAAAGACAAGCAATATGATACCCATTATACATATGAGATCATGCAAAATATATTTCCATATTAGTTGTCCCTTCAAAAAAGTAAGAAAAATAAAGTGAAAAAGTATGCCTCAATTTGCATTCAGAGTTCATCAGTTCTCTCTCTGGAGGTGGATAGTATTTTTCATCATTAGTCCTTTGTAGTTATTGAGGATCATTGTATTCATCAGAGTAGCCAAGTCTTTCACAGTTGATTATCATTACAATATTGCTATTGTTATGTATAGTATTCTCTTGGTTCTGCACACTTTGCTTTGCATTAGTTCTATAAGTGTTCATAGGTTTTTCTGAAACCATCCTTTTTGTCATTTCTTACAGCACAATAGTATTTCATCACAATCATATATGCTTAATGATTTTTTTTAAAAAAGGAAATGCCTCTATTCCTCTCTACAGATTGTGTCCCATCTATTTGAATCTGTCCTATGAGGAGTGGGAGAAAGAGCAGCCCTTTCGCCTTTTCCAACTCTAGTAGAAATATTTTACTGCTGCTTAAGGAGCAGCTTAAGCAAGAACACAGCTGCCATGTGGCCCATCTCTGGTTGCCTTTTCCACTTTGTGTTTCCTTTCCTGAATATAGGTGATTAAACAGTATTCCTTAGATAAATGCATCTACTCCTAGAGACAAACTTGTGAGTTCAAGAGGTTGGAGAACTTGGTTCTCTTGACTGAAACTGACTGGTGGCAGGGGAAGTAGCTGCTTTTGAGAGGACAAGAGAGCATGCACAATTCTTAACCTGGCTTGTCAGAAGACATATACCTTGAGAGGAGCAGTTCAGAAGGAGGAGAAATGTAAAATGCCTACTTAGCAGTCCCCCAGATTTGATTTTTTAAGCCTCAACCTCTCAGAAGAATATAATAGCACTTATTACTATTGCTTGTTTTAGGTCTTTCTGACAATCCCTACTTATAGATCTTGTGTGTGGTAAGCATTTCTTTTGCGTGTAGGAAATAAATAGCAGTCCCATACTTGATTCAAATTATACATTTAATACTTTTCTATTTCTCCCTTTGAAGGGATCTTAGATAAGAACAAAACCTAAGATTTGCTTTAAGCAATTTTTACCCCTGGGAGTGATAAGGGTGTGTGGGGGGGGGGGGAGAGAGAGAGAGAATGTTTTGTGAGATGATATAATGAATCATGAATAAAGGAACCTAATCCTTCTTATTAGAGATTCACTTCCCTAGGAACTGAACATAACAACTGATGTGTAAAGCCAGAGAACAGGGCAGAGGAAAAGTATATTTAGAATTGTTCTACACACTTAAAATCATTTCACTCCTATCAAAAAATCTTCAGTAGCTACCTATTGCCTATATCAGATTCCTTTGCTTGTGATTTAAGGCCCTCCACAGTTTGGTGCAAGCCTACATGTCCAGACATTTTATGTTGCTTTCCTGCACAAAGTCTATACTCTAGCCAAACTGAACACATACTCCTTACTATGCCCTTTGCTATCCTACCTTTGAGCTCCTTCTTATTTTGTTTTCAATGCCTGTAATGTCTTGCCCCTTCCCCCTTCACTTATTGCATTCCTTCCTGTCCTTTACTGTCAAAAAGTCTAACTCAAATGCCATCTTACCTTCTGTCAGTAATGACAGCGGCAGTTGGGTGATAAAATGCATAGAATGTTGATCCTACTTCTCTAGTCAGGAAGACCTGAGTTCAGATTGTGCTTCAGACACTAGCTTTGTGACCCTGGATAAGTCACAACCCTCTATCTGTCTCAGTTTCTTCATCTGTTAAACTGGGAGTAAAATAACACCTACTTATCAGGATTTGGGGAGGGTAAAATAGTATAATATTTGTAAAGCACTTTGTGAGCCTTAAAGTGCTACATACATGCCAGCTATAGTTATCATTATGACTTTTCTTGAGGCCTCAGAAATTGCGGTTTTGTATTTGAATTTGTCATGTATTATTTTGTATAGATATAATATTTTACTAGACAATTAGCTAAATGAAATCAGGAACCTGATATCTCAATTTTGCATTTCTCTAAGGCTAAGCGCAATGTTACACACAGCATTTGCTTAATATGATATTATTAATTTGAATGAAATTGAATTTGATGGCTTCTCACAACTAACTCCCTCTTGTGTTGGCATCTCAATATTTTTTGACATATTAACCCCAGAATAATAGAATCTCAGAGTTGAAAGAAACTTCAGAAACCATCTCATTCTGAGTAAGAATTCCCTCTATACAATATACAACGAGTGGTATCTAACTCTTACTTGGATCAACTATGTTCATAGGAAATACCAAATGGAGAAAAGATGCCTATTGTCCAGACTATGGTATACAATTAGATTAATAGCCTATAGACCTTGTCCAACATTATATACATCTTGGACAGACATTGGTGGTGAGTAATGAGTTAAGGCCAGAATTGAACAGAACACAAAAAGAGAAGTGGGATAGATTACATTTGGGAAATCAAAATTTTCTTTTAATGGCCTTAATTTTAATATAATATTTATTTGTTATTATTATATAGTTGAAGTAGAAAGAAGCAATAATGGGTGATATCCTCAAAGAAATGTATGACACTGAAAGAAGTTGAGTTGATCACTTGCCAAGAACTAGGGATAACTGATTGCCCAATGGTGTCACTGGTATCCTTGTAATATTGGGTAAAACACAAAAAGAACTCCAGTAAGTTGAATGGACCCTGTGTGGTTAGTTTATGAGAAGACATGGATGAAAATCACACAAGATGGAATGGTATGAAAAGACTGTGATCTTCATTCATAAAGGAAATACCCACATCACAGAACCATTTGAATTTTTGATTAGGAGTACCTGCAATGTGTTCTAACATTTAATGTCATTTGATTTAATACATTTAACGTCATCTAAGTTAGGGTAAGAAGGTCACCAAAGGATCCATTGTATATTTTGCATTCAAATGAGGTGTGTGTGTGTGTGTGTGTGTGTGTGTGTGTGTGTGTG
>NW_020954552.1:4230339-4233605 GCF_900497805.2 Vombatus ursinus
GGAGCAGGAGGAGGAGGAAGGGAGACAAACAGAGGAAGAAGAGGAAGAGAAGAAGAAGGGAGTGGAAGAGAGAGAAAAACCCCAAATAAGTTTTTTCTGCTATGAGAAAACTTAGAGAAAGTGGCCAAATTATTAGGAACTGGGCTTTGCAGACTTCAGAAAACGGAAAAGAAAACAATAAAAAAGTCCAGTGTGTCATAAAAGTACCAACAGCATCATTTTGGGTGGCAATTTGTGGATTTTCTCTATCAGTACTTTGTTGGCTATATTTAGAAATTGTTGACAATTTTTTTATATTATTTTCTACATTATGGTATTTTATTTGTCATGTTCTTCTGAGTGCCAACATACCGAAATTCTTTTTATGCAGCCTGTCATCAGAATAGTTTGATGTGTATAGAATTCATGTATTCTTTTAGTGTTGTTGCCTTTTGTTTCTCTTCTAGCAAATTTTCCTCCATTTCAGTATTCTTGTGTTCCAAATCTATTCAAGTCTCTTTTACTTCTTTAGATTTTCCATCATGAATTTGTTTTTTCCTTATTCAGTTTTTTCAAAAATCATTACTCTATCTTTTGTATTGAGAGCTATAATTTCTGACCTAAATTTATCCTTAATTTATTATTTTTGAGTTTTATTTCTCTCTTAGGCTATTATGATTTTTTTGTTGCTGTTCAATGACTTTTAGGGGAGGTTGTCAACAAGATTCTGTATTTCATCAGGCATAATTTTTTTCATTTTCCTTCATGTTGTAATATTTGGTGATTTTTTTTCAGTTTCTCCTTGGAAGTTTTGTTCATTTTTTCCTTCTGAATTTTATGATCCTCTTTGTTGGTTTGTCTGGGATTTAACCAAGACTTTTTTCTGGTGTCTTTGGTGTTTCAGTCTTCTCGCCCAAACATCTTGCGCCTCTCCACCCCACATGCTCATTTTCTGCTCCTTCTGTCTTAACCAGTTCAGCTGACCTCCAAAGCCAGAATGACTGTAGTGCTACTTCAGCCTCTTTGGATGCAGAACTTAAGGTTCTCTGACCTGACACAAGACTGAGATGCAGGACTGGCTCCAAATGGTTTTCCAGGTCCATCTTCAAGACACTGGATGTTTCCTTCTGCTCTGTTTTTGACTGGGCAGAGTCAACATCTGCTGCCTCTTGAAAGGTGGGGAGAGGGAGAAGAATGTTTAGGCCTGGGGTGGGGAAGGCTACATGTAGCCCTTTGACTGAATCCAAACTTCACCGAACATTAAGGGGATTACCTTAATAAAAAGATTTGTTCTGTAAAACTTTGACTCAGTCAAAAAGCCACACCCAAGGACCTAGAAGGTCACAGGTGGCCTCGAGACTGCAGGTTCCCCACCCCTGATTTAGGCAAAGTCACTGAACACAAGTCCACAATAACCTCCAGGGTGGTGGACTAGTTCTTGCTGTTTCCAGTTGCCTTTCCCTCAGGCCTAGAGTGGCCACAAGTAATGGCATTTTTAGCTATTTTTCTCCCAGGTCCCCTTCTTTCCTTCATGTGGGTTTGGAGAAGAGTGGGAATTTTGGGTCAGGGTCACTGCAAGAGGTGGAGGAATTCCTCCCCTAGAGCTAGGTACCACAAAATCCTGAGAGAAAGGATGAGGTTGCTAAGAGAGTTCTCTAAGTATCTTACATTTCTCCAGAGGCAATTAATAAGATTTCTACCTGTTTTCTTTTATTATCTAAAGAATTTAGCTAAAAATATCTAGTTGCATAATTCCTCTCTTTGGACTTTGGAGGGTTGAGGAATTTTGCAGTGTGACTAATTTAACATCTTGCTGGTCGTATGTCCTGGCAGCTTCAGTTTCAAATGGACCAAAGCTCCCAAAACTCCCTGACTTCATTTTATTTTCTTCAAACACCTCCTGCTGCTGCTGCTATTGCTGTTGCTGTTGCTGCTGCTGCTACTACTACTACTACTGGTTGTTGTCCTTCATTCTCAAAGAGAACCAAAATGACATCACTATGTTAGAGTCAGGTTACATACAGCCTGTGGCTAACCAGACCAATATGAGCTCAGAATACTCTACCACGGGTCGGGTACAAATAGTCCATGTGAATATCTGTGCATCTAGGAAATTTACTACTACTGCTACTGCTGCTGCTGCTGCTTCTAATAATAATAATAAATGCTAAAACAACTCCAAAAGACTCGTGCTGTCCACATCCAGAGAAAGAACTATGGCATCTAAATGCAGATCGAAGCATGCTATTTGATCTCTTTTTTCTTTTGTTGTTTTGTTTTGTTTCTTTTTACTCATGGTTTCTTCTGTTGCTTCTAATACTTCTTTACAACACTACTAATGTGAAAATAAAAATAAATAAATAAATAATAACTGCTAGCATTTATTTAGTACTTATTATGTGCCAGGTTCTATGCTAATCACTTTATAAATATTATCTCATTTGATCCTCACAACTCTCCAAGGTAGGTGCTATTATTATCCCCATTTTATAGTGGAAGAAACTGAGGCACAGAGTGGTTAAGTGACTTGCCCAGGGTTACATAGCAACTCAGCTGTTTCTGGCTGCAAGCTCAGCTTGCTATTCACTGTGCCACCTAACTGTCTAATGTACTTACTATTCGAGACATTTAAGACTCTAATTTGTCACCTTAATATTTTTTTTCAAGATGATCTCAGTGCTTGAAATGTTCAACCCTAGTGAGGCTTAAACTTATCTTAGATTTATATGATGCTTTTATATTTTACCTAACACTTTTCTAAGGACAGTCCTGTGAGATCAATAATCAATTCAATTCAACAAATATATATTAAGTTCTTATTATATGGAAGGCACTGTGGGAGATGTTATACATACAAAGACAAAAACTTGACTCCTTCCTATCCTTTCAGTCTTCTTAGACCTTACTCCTCTTGACTCACTCAGAGATCTAACAACACTGGCCTCCTGGCTGTCCCTTCTACCTCCAGGCTACAGGCATTTTCAATGGCTGTGAATATCAGTGCCTGGAATGCTCTGCCTTCTCATCTCCACCTCCTGACATCCTGGCTGCCTTCTAGTCTCAGCTAAAAATCCCCTCTTATGCAAGAAGACTTTCTTAGTTCCCCTCAATGCTGATGTCATTCCTGGGATATTTTCCCCTATTTACCCCGTGTATATTTCATTCCTACATAGTTGTTTTAATATTGTCTCCCCCTTAGATTGTAAGCAGGGCTTTGCACATTGCCTAGCACATAGTAGGTTCTTAATAAATGCTTGTTGACTTGACAAAAATAGTCCCTATCTTTG
>NW_020954552.1:4233643-4238797 GCF_900497805.2 Vombatus ursinus
AAGAGCTTATATTTTATTGTATTCCATTTATAGAAAATAGAATACAACACACACATAAGTGTGTACATGTATGTATATGTGTATGTATATACACAAACATATATATGCATATACGTGTGTGTGTGTGTGTGTGAAACTTTCCAGGGGAAAACATAGGTTCAATTTGAAGGACAGTTTGTTAGCAACAGAACAGGGATTCTAGCAGACAAGATGGAAGGGTAGTTCAGATATTACTTCTATTTTATAAATGAGGAAATTGAGGTTCAGAGAAGATAAGGGAATTGCCCAGGAATACGCAATTAGTAAGTAGAATAGCTAGAATCTAAATTTTCAGATGAAGTCCAAAGATCGGAAAACTCATTCTCTTATTCCTATTCAATCAACTTTCCATCTGCCATATCCTAAAGCATGAAGTAAAGTCTCTCATAATTTTGAACTTGAGTGATTGTTCATGTGAATAAATTTATTATGTGTACTGGCCCTATAGTAAGAAGTGAGAGAGATCATGGGCCAAGCAACTCTCAGAATGACTTCCTGTATTATCATTTTTGATGCATTTGCTTCCTCTTAAGAGAAAAAATAGTTTGCAGTTTCTGTAAATAAGTAACATATTACAGTCTTTCTGGGAGACTGCGTCAGACAGCCAAAAGACGGAAGCTTGAGAAGGGCCTTCTTCCTTTGAAGGTTTAACCAAAGGGTTTTTCTGCAAAAACATCACTCAATATGGATGTAGTTTTGTGCGTGTAAAATGTACAACATGCCAGGTTGCCCAACAAGGGGAGAGAAGACCCAGACAGGAAATGTAGCAGGCCAAAGCTACCATGCTGATCAGTAGTCAGACCAGGCCACTGCTAATTGCTGGACTTCCAGTCTGGAAAAGATAAGGAGATCCAGTGTTTAAATTTTATATATACGTGTGTGTGTGTGTGTGTGTGTGTGTGTGTGTGTGTGTGAATTTGAACTAAAAGATTTAGATTTAGAGCTTAAAGAGACCTTCAAGATCAGCTAATTTAAAATTATGTGGGTTCTACAGGTAAGGAAACTGAGGCCTAGAGCTTAAGGAGTTTATAAAAAGGCATACAAGTTAGAAAATAACAGGTCTTCTGAACTTGGATCCAGAGTGTTCTGATGCTATTTTATCATTTCTGTAACCAGTGGTGAGCTAGTCTCCTATCTATATATCTCTGTATGTATGTATGTATGTATGTGTATGTGTGTATGTATGTATATAAATCACTTTTAAATTTAATCTGAATTATTAACATATTTTCTCCACCACCTTCTTAAATCTAGATTAAAAAAATACAATATATCAAACCTTGATTTGAAGAGATTGTCAGTTTCCTAGGTGTAAATGCTCACACTGAAATTTAACAATTGGTTCTGAGAGTTCTTTTGAGCCGGGCTCTGGCACACCCCTGCTTTTAACACTTTCCTGGTGAACAGGAAAATCAGAAAATGGAAAAATATTTTCTCTCATGCTGGAGATCCCCAAAAAGCTGTTATAGAACTGACCCCAAGTGCCCCAAATGAATAATTAAAGGGGAAAGAAGAAAAACTAAACCTGATGGAGTATGGCAATGGACATGACAGCCTTTTCACCTACACAAACATGCACACACTCATACACTCGCTCTAGTTTTGTTTTGGGTACAGGAAAAGGGAAGATTAAACATCTGCAGAAATGACCATGCTTTTTTCCATTATACTTTCAGAATCCTCTTTCTCTTCCCCCCACCATCTTCCCCCAGAGAGAAAAGACTAAGAGGGAGGTGGGTATATCCCTGTGCAAAATTGTGAAATATATCAGATTTGGGTAATGTGGGCTGAAAGGCTTTGCTGGTACAAATTTAAGTGAAAGTTCAATAACCCGACAGGACAGAAGATAAATAAAGACCCTGCCCCTCCTCTGAGGACTTAGTTTTTGTTTCAGTTTAGATTCATTTACATAATGAGGTTTCAAATCTCATAGAAACCATAAGAAGCACACTCAGCTCTGGATGGTTTCTGTGGCAGAGCTTCTTCTGAAATGATCTGGAAGGGACCTCAGAGGTCATGCAGTCCAACCCCCTCATTTTCTTTCTTTCTTTTTTGCCTTTTGGTGAGGCAATCAGGGTTAAGTGACTTGCCCAGGATCACATAGCTAGTGTCAGAAGCCAGATTTGAACTCAAGTCCTCCTGACTCCAAAGCAGGAGCTCTATCCACTGCACCACCTAGCTGCCCCCAACATCCTCATTTTCTAGATGAGGAACCAGATCTAGAGGATTTGTGAGTTGCCCAAAGCTCATACACACAGGTTGTTGTTGTTCAGTCATGACAACTGTGTCAGACTCTGTGACTCTATTTGGTGGTTTTCTTTTTTACAGATGAGGACACTGAGGCAAACGGGGTTAAATGACTTGCCCAGGTCACACAGCTGGTAAGTGTCTGAGGCTAGATTTGAACTCAGGTCTCCCTGACTCCAGGCCCAATAAGCACTATCCACTTCACTCCTCCACTGCCCCACATACACACAGGTTTAAGTGTCAAAAGAGAGAGTCTGAATCAGCTCCTCTGACTCCAGGAGCAATGTCCTTTCCCCTGCACCACACTGCATCCTGAGGGACAGGATCTTGATTTAGGAGTTAAATAAATTTCCTCAAAGTCCCAAGGACCAGGAAATAGAATCCAAAAATTAGAATGAAGCCTAAGGCCAGTAGCTAGCTGAGAGTGGCCCTGCCTGACGTTCCTAAGAACTTGGTGCCTGAGACGAGTACTCCTTAGGAGATTGGACCCCTTTTTAGCCACTGTTTTGAAAGAAATCCCACCAGATCCCACTAGAAATAAAAAAAAAAAGTAAGAATTCCCCTTCTTTCTCTCCTCCCATATTCAATTTTCTGGAAGTGTTAGGATTTTTGCCGTTTTCTAAAAGAATTGTAGTTTGAAAATGTATAAACTTTAAGCTAGGAGAATGAGGTGTGGATGGGAGGGGGAGGGGTGAAATCTATTAGGAAAAGCCAGTACGTCAGCTAAGGACTCCAGATAAATCTGGAAGCTAGGAGTAAGTCAATAGAGCCACACCTGGTAATGCCCAGGCAGACTATGGGAACAGTGGAGTCCTACTGAGATGCGGTACTATCTGAGATCATCATTCTCAGCTGCAGATGACTAGTAAGGCAACTGCCAGGGAAGACTTTGCTCCTGGAAGATACAAGATTATATTACAGGAACTTGAATAAAACCATGGCTTTACATGGGATGGCTTTTACATGGATTTTACAGGAAGGAGGTGAAAAGGCAGCACCCAATGAGCAAAGTTCATGTACCTAAGAGAATATATATCTGAAAAAAAGACCTAGTAATGATATTGCTGGGTCAAAGAATATAGGCAGTTTAGTAAGTCTTTGGGCGTAGGAAAGATCCTATACGTTCTAAAAATTTTATAGCAGCTCTCTTTGTGGTGGCAAAGCTCTGGAAATTGCAGGAATGCCCATCAGTTGGGGAATGGCTGAACAAATTGTGGTATATGATTACGGTGGAATGCTATTGTGCTATAACAAATGATCAGTTCAATGATCTTAGAAAAACATAGGAACCTTGCATGAAATAATGAAAAGCAAAATGAACAGAACCAAGAGAACATTTGTATACAGTAACAGCAATATTGTTTTAAGAATGGCTGAGTGAATAAATCATTTTGACTATTATAAATACCAAAATTAACTATAAAGAACATAAAAAGAAAGACACTATCTGCATCCAGAGAAAGAACTGATAAATAGAAATATGTGTAAAATAATTTTACATACATATACGCTTTTATGTCTAATGGTGGCCATCTCTAGGGTAGAGGAGGAGGAGGGAAGAAAAAAAGGAAAAAAAAAAGAAATTTACATGATAACTTTGTTGTATATTTAAAAGGAATAGCAAGTTATACACTGTAGACTTGCAATTTCATGTATAATCATCTTTTTTATTATACTATATTATGGGAAAAAAGAAAATCTATATATCTGAGAAAAGAGTATTAAAATTGTTAACTTTTGTTGGGTAGAAGCAATGGAGTGTTGGTGGGAGGCATGTCCAAGGGGAAGATCATTGAACTGATCATTTGTTATAGAACAATAGTATTCCATTACATTTATATGCCTCAACTTGTTCAGCCATTCCCCAATTGATGGTCATCCCTGCAATTTCCAGTTCTTTGCCACCACAAAGAGAGCATGAGGGGAAGAGCTTGGTCCACATATGAATCTTATGATTGATGAATGTGTAGAGATGACCAGGTGGGTGGGCAACAGAACAAGCTTGAAATGGTGGTAGTAATAAAAAAAATGTCATCCGAATATTAGAGGGCTTAAAACAAATCTAAGAGAAGAAGCAGTGAGTTGAGGTGCCCCAAGGGTCTCCATTTGCCCTTTCTATTCCCAAGAGCTTATTTAAAAAAAAATGAAAATAACATCAGACCGCACACATTACTATGTTTAAATTATTACAAATAAGCCTGTTGTAAGAGGTTTTGTTTTGTTTGTTTTACTTTTAAAGATTACATCAGAGGCCCAAGCAGATCAATGAGGAATAGGATTGTTGGGGACCACTCAGTGACAAGTGAAATGGAAACAGATTTTCTTTTCACTTATGGAGTTAAATGTTTCACCTACTGGTAGGGCCCATCTTAGATAAAAGGCAGAACTAATTAAGTTGTTTCATTGCAGCTTGTGGCAATGGATGCTCCAGCTTTTCATGGTGAATGTCTAGAAATGAATATATAGCTGTCACTTGGTATCTAACAGACTGATCTGGCCAAAGCCAAGACAGTTCTAGTCTATGTGGCAATAGCAAATTTAGGGCGTAGTTGAAAATACATACAATGTTACAGGTCAAACAGTGTTAAGAGTCTGCATGCAAATGTTTTCAATAATAAAGACATGGACATTAAGCAGACTTGTCCTCTTTTATAGAGTATTGTTATAGGGAGACGTATGTGTATATGTGTACGTGCTTATATATGTGTACATATTTGTATGTATGTATACATGTATACATGTTGTTGTTCAGTCATTTTTCAGTCATTTCTGACTCTGTGACCCCATTTGACGTTTTCTTGGCAAAAGTACTGGAGTGGTTTGCCATTTCCTTCTCCAGCTCATTTACAGATGAGGAAACTGAGGCAA
>NW_020954552.1:4238807-4246101 GCF_900497805.2 Vombatus ursinus
TATATATATATATATATATATATATATATATATATATATATATACTCATATATGTATGCGAATACCTCGGTTAGTAAACTGATGAAAATGAACTTCCTCTTGGGTGTCTCTCACTCTTATGTGGGTGGAACCACTTCCTTCTCCCCACGGTGGGCCTGAGGTTCTCTTCAGTCCCTGACTGACCGAATGGGGATGGGTGGTGGGGCAGAGGTTGCATATATAGGCAGGCAGATGGCAAAATATCCTGAGTAAACGGCTAAATAAACTGGGAAGGTAGTGCGTGGTCTGGAGCCAGCTATTAGGTATATTAAGCTAAGTGGTCCAGTTTGCTGCTAATGATCTTAGTTTCTTGGATTCTCTGGGGTTCTGTAAGAACACTATACATCATCTGCAAATGAGGATAATTTTCCTCTACTTTTTGACAAAATTTATGCCTTTAATTTTGTTCTCTCATCTTATTACTATAATATACTTATTTATTATACTATTATTAATTTATTAATTATATATAACTGCAAATTTATATAATTATAATTAATATTACTACAATATGATATTATTACACTACACTATTACCATACCATACTATACTATACTATACTAGGTATACTAGGTATAGTATTACATACTATACTATACTAGGTATAGCTAGTATTTCCAGAACTATTTCAAATAATAATGGGTATTCTTGCTTTACTATCATTCATACTGGATAAACTAATGTTTCCCATTGCAAATAATGCTAACTTTTGGTTTTTGATCATGTTAAAGAAAAGTCCTTTTCATACTATGCTTTTTAGATTTTAAAAATAAGTGGGTGCTGCATTTTATTAAAGATTGTTCTACATCCATTAGAAAAGTAAGATAAAACTCTTGTAATAAATACGTGTAGTCCAAAACAAAAACAACCCAACCTCAAATCCCCACATTGCCCATGTCCAAAAATATATGTCTCATTCTCATCTTGATTCTACCACTTTCTGTCAGGAAGCAGCTGGCATTCTTCATCATCAGTCCTCTGGAATTACGGTTGGTTCATTTCATTGAACAGAGTTTTTAAGTCTTTCAAAGTTGTCCATTGTAAACAATGTTGATGGTATCATACAAATTGTTCTCTTGGTTCTATTCACTCCACTTTCCACCAGTTCTTACAAGTCTTTCCAGGCTTCTTTTGCATTTCATCATTTCTCACTGCGTAACTGTATTCCATTACAACCACAAGCCATAATTTGTTTAGCCATTCTCCAATAATGGGACACTCCCTTATTTTCTAGTTCTTTCTCCCTACAAAAAGAGCTATGTAGTAGCACTCATTGGAAGTAGCAAAGAACTGGAAATAAAGTGGGTGTCCATCAAATGGACACTGGCTATTTTGGGGGGGACAGTATATGTATGTAATGCAATATTGTGTGATAAGAAATGAATATCAATAATATTTTGCTATAAGAAATGATGAGTAGGCAGACTTCAAAATAACCTGGAAAGACTTACGTGAACTGATGCAGAATCAGTGAAATGAACAGAACCAGGAGAACATTGTACACAGTAACAGTTACATTATAGGATGATGACTTTGATAGACCTGGTTTTTCACATCAAGGCAAGAATTTAACACAACTCCAAAAGACTCATGATGGAAATTGCTATCCACACCCAGAGAAAGAAATATGGAGTTTGAATGCAGATAGAAGCATACTATTTGTTTTCCTTTTCCTTTGGTAATTTGTTTTATTGCTTCATTCTCATGGTTCCTCCCATTAGTTATAATTGTTCTTTACATCGTAACTAATGGGAAAATATGCTTAACATGAATGTATATGTAGAGTCTATATCAGATTGTACACCATCTTGGTAGAGGGAGATAAGTGAAGGGGGTAAATTTAAAACTCAAAATCTTATGGAAGTGAATGTTTAAAACTAAAAATAAATAAATTATCCAAAAAAGAGAACTAAATCCACTGTATAGACTAATGCCATAGTATGCCCTGCAGCTCCTTGCTGTTGGTAACAAATTCTAAATGGAGGGGTCTCCTGTAAGTATAATCCCATAATAAAGCTTGGACTTATCAAAAAAAAATGATGAATGTGAGGAATTCAGAGAAACGTGGGATGATTTGTATGAATTCAGATGGATTTGAAATAGCAGGAGTAAAAGAATATATACCATAAGTATGTAAATGGAAAGAGGTAAAAGACTCAAATTCTAATTAACTAGAAAAAAAATGATGGTCCAGGGAGCAGACAAGGAATCATATTTCTGTCTTCATGGAAGAGAGTCTGGGGATGGCTACGACCAAATGTATGCATTGTCAGATAGAGCTACTGTATTGGGTCTTTTTACTTAATTGGACTTTGTTGTGGTTACCAGAGAAAGATTGAATCATGAGGCTGGTAAAGGACTTCGCCACCCCTGGAAATGGTTTTGATATGAAGGTAAAAGGAAACAGTAACACATAAAAAAAAAGCCAACACTTTAATGAAAACAGTCTATACAAATATCAAGAATATCCTTGATGAAAATGTAAGAAGGGAACAGCCATCCTTTTATGGATGATTTTCTCTAACAGACTGCATCTTCACACTAGAAAAAAAGTCCTAGTGCATTTCATTTTCTATTGATACCAAAGAAGCATTTGACTCAGCAGGACAAAATGTATCCTTTTTAACGGCTCTTTTTCAATAAGGCATCTTCCATGCATATGTTAAGATCACATAATATACCTTTAAAGAGAAAAATATAGAAATAAATTTGTTCCACAATTTTCTGAACATAAACATAAGGTGAAGTATGTGAATTCACTATGGTTATGAAGGATGCTCTGAGTACAGTCAAAATGAAAGTTAGATTTCTCATACATTGAGAATGCCAGATACTCTTGTTTATAGATGATCTGCAGCTTTCTTGACTTCCTTCGGGTCCAGGCATTTACTTTGGCCATCCCCCAAACACAGAATCCTCTGCCTCCTTATCTCCATCTCCTGGCTTCAAATCTCAGCTAAAATCCCACCTTCTTCAAGAAGACTTTCCCTCTTACTCCTACTACTATCTTCCTTTTATGATTATCTCCAGTTTATTTGTATATATCTGGTGTTTGCTTGTGGTCTCCTGATTAGACTGTGAGCTTCCTGAGAGAAGGGCTTGTCTTTTTGCCTTTCTTTGTATCCCTAAAGTTTAGTACGGTGCCTGGCACATGTTGTTGTTCAGTCATTTTAGTCTTATCCAACTCTCTGTAACTCCATTTGGGGTTTTCTTGGCAAAGATACTGGAGTGGTTTACCATTTCGTTCTTTAGCTCATTTTACAGGTGAGGAAACTGAAGCAAACAGTGACTTGCCCAGGGTCAAATAACTAGTAAGTGTCTGAGGCCCGATTTGAACTTGTGGAGATAAGTCTTCCTGACAATCTTTCTGCTTCACCACCGAGCTGCCCTCGGCAAATAGTTGGTACTTAATAAATGCTTCCTGAGTTGATGTTATAAAGATAACCTTGAGTCCATGAACTCTATAGGGCCTCTTTAATTAGTTTTGTGGTCACTCAAATGACAACAGCTTTATAAATCCACTCAGGAAAGAAAAAGTGAATGAAGGAAGTATATTTCCCACATTATGACATGCATTTGCATAGGCAGCCCATTGAGTTAGTCAATCGATATCTTGTCTAGATAATTTAAATAGGGGGGATTTGTCACTTTTTTGTGTGTCATGGACCCCTTTGGCAGTCTGGTAAAGCCCACGTTATCTGTCTCTCGTACAGCATGATAACCCCTCTTTTTATGATCATACATTTCTATGCTGACTTATTCCACACCAAGTCTTGCATACAAGTCTTTGTTGGCAATATACTATGGCCTTCTCAGAATAAAGTTTTTAAATGCATAAAATAAAATACATAAGATTACAAAGGAAACCAATCATAATGAAAGACATTTATCAAAATTTTTTTTAAAGTTCATAGACCCCGGGTTAAGAACCCTTGTAAAAGTTTCTAGGGACAATGAGCTAGCCTCAGATTTGAACAGGAGAGCTAGAAGAGATCTATAAGGCTACCTAATCCAAAACCTACAGTTTTCAGATGTGAAAACTAAGTTTCCTGGGTGTCAAGTGACTTGCCCAAGGTCACAAGGGTAAGGGTCAGAAGGGGGCCACGAATGAAGATCCATTAACTAAAAAGTCATTGTTCCTGTCTCAGGAAGAAGCAAGTAGGCTGGATTGCACTTGGGAAATGGCATAGATCCTTCAATGATTCAAAAAATCATTAAAGTCACTGAACTATTATTGATCATTGAATAGCTGAATCAAAATGCACATATTTAGCACTCATACTGCTATATAACTGCAACTCATGAAACTTTGAGCTCTATAGAATCCAAAAAGTGGCTAATCCAAAGAACCACATGGTGGGGGTAAGTAAGCTGCAGTGTATTACCAAAAATGATTTGTATGTATGTTGTAAATCAAGTCAGGAAAGAAATGTATGTTTATAAAAGTAGGCTGTCTCATCATGCAGTGTAAGGGAGAGATAACATGGACAGCCTCAGTGCTATACTGAAATGTTGTAAGATCTGGAGAAAGACACTTTGTTGGGGAGATCTTTTATGCAAGAAAAATGAGAGATCATAGACAAGATGTATTTGATGAGAAGACATAAGTAGGTTCCAACTATCACTGGTGGAGGTAGTACACATTTTGATAAGATCTCAAATTCACCAAATGATTGCTATAGAAAGCTTTTCTAGGCCTTGGTTCTACCATAAAAGTGATATCAAAAATAAAAGCAAAAGTCAAATAGAGACGTCAATGCTGACCAAATTTATTTCTCATATGGTAATCAGTGCTTGTGGGTCTAGATTTGAATGTAATTAGTTTGGCCTCTGAGGTTCAGTGAGGATAACTGTAGAATATGAAATCTGATCCCAGGGTCTTTAGAAGTCAGCACAATTGGCTATTTAATGTGGTCTGTGTTCTGAAGAAGAGATGGAATTTTATAAATTTCTCAATTCATCATCAATGCTAATTACAAGCTGCAAATGCAATTTCCCGACTGCCAACAATAATTTGTGGCTTTCTTAATTACTTTGCAGACTAGACATTCCAAACCTTATTTTAAGAAATCATAGTAAAACTTCACCCGTTTCCGCTGCCTGTAGAAACATTGAGGCTTTTCATACAGAATCTGACTGTAAGTTTTGAAACTAACCTTGGAAAGATGTAGCAAAATAAAATCTGAAGTAGTAGCCATTTAGATATTCTGTAACTTGTTTGCAGCATATATTAACCTGGCTATATCTCAACAAATTGACATACTAGATACCAAGAAAATATAAAAATGAAGTGGGGTGCCCCCAAATGTAAAATAACCACTGAATAAATCATGAAGTGCTATGACCAGATGTGCTTGAAACAAACAACATACTCCCTAAGAGGCTGAGTCACATCTACATGAAGTGCTTTCTGTTTCAGATTTTCTGAGTCATCTGAATACAGTACTCACATTCCCCCACAGTGCCAAGAGTGTAGAACAGCTGTTTCTAGTGATCATTTTGATAGCCCACAAGACTGGGTTTCTCACAGTTTCTGAATAGCGATGCTCCTTTTAACTATCATTTTATCAACCTTCTAGGTAATGCTCTTCACATATCCCGCTTACTCAAGCATATTCTGACTAGGTGATGAGCACGTCACTTTTTTTTTTAAACATGTGAAAATAAGTTGCGTGGAGATTTGATTACAATAGTGCGCAGAACACAATGTACTCTTCAGAACCTGGATCTTTTGATCTTTGCAAGCAAATGCCTACAAGAGTCTTTCTGACTCAAAGAGCAGATAAGCATCATTCTGCTAAAGGAACAAAGCTCAGCGGCTGCTGGCTGGTTTGTGCTGGATAGGCAGCTTCAGAAATATTAAATATAAATAACTGTATATGTATGATGTATGTGTATATATATATATGCTGTCATTGTTGAGTCGTTTCAGTTGTGTCTGATTCTTCATGACCCAATTTGGAGTTTTCTTGGCAAAAATACGGGAGGGGTTTGACATTTCCTTCTCCAGCTCATTTTACAGATGAGGAAACTGAGGCAAATAGGGTTAAGTGTCTTGCCCAGGGTCATACAGCTAGTAAGTGTCTGAGACCAGATTTAAACTCATGAAGACAAGTCTTCCTGACTCCTGGCCCAGCTCTCTCTGCAAATATATACATATACATATATGGAAGGGATTCTTCTAATATGGTGAGAAGCTAGGGAAACTTACAAAGGTGAAAGAGGGATCAGAACACCCAAACTAAAGAAGAGGAGAACACTAACAAGAAGGGATATTTTTGAGTAAGCTTATATTTAAGAAAAGATTTTGTACCTTTAAGGGGAAACTTTTTGTCAACCTTTTATTGACTCAGAATGTGCCTGTTCTCTGTGGAAAAAGAGGGAGTTATTACATTTATATAAACATATTTAAAATAGCTCACACTTATATAATACTTTAGGTTCTATAAAGTACAAAGTAAACCTTATTTATTTGATCCGAACATCGAATTTGTGGTGTAAGCACTATTGTTATAATACCCATTTTACAGATGAGGAAACTGAAGCTGACAGAGCTTAAGGTGACTTACATCTAGTAAGGTGAAAATACATCTAATAAGTGTCCAGAGCATGACTTGCTCCCAGAATTTCCTGGCTCAGGTCCTGTGCTCTATTGGGCCACTCTACCTTGATTTTCTTGCCTGCCAGTGTGAATGAGATTTTTTTTAATTAAAATAATTTACTAGTGAGAGTTCAGATGCTTTACTTTGTACCAAGTGAGTGTTTTAAGTATTTAAAAAAAAAAACATGTTTCAGCTGACTGAGGGGGTGAGATTTATTATAGTAGAGAGGAAGGCTGTGGAGCTGACTATGTAAAATGGAGACCCGAGCAGCGTTGTTGTGATTTACTTGAGTGGTAATTATTCTGCAGATATTTGTTAAAGGTGTGGGTTTTTCAGGCTTTGGTAATATCCCATTGAAGTGGGAATTTCCATTGCCAGTGCCCACTAGTGGGGTTGCTGGATTCAATTACCTTTCCAAACAAGGGTCATTAGATTCTTCAAGCAAGTGACACGTTATTTTCACATTTTTCACATTCCAACTAGCAAGCCTTTCCTTTTTTGTAGTGTCTTTAGGGACTTTCACTTTTAAAAGAAATGAGACAACACAGCTAGGAAGTACCACAGATGAGGTGGGAACCCAGGTTTTTTGACTCTAGAGGTAATATTATTTCTTCTGTGTCATGTGGTCTTTACAGTGGTGTGATTCATATGT
>NW_020954552.1:4246144-4254689 GCF_900497805.2 Vombatus ursinus
CACACACACACACACACACACACACACACACACACTCTAGTTATTGTTCAGTCTTTTTCTGTCTCATCAACTCTTTGTGACTTCATTTGGGGTTTTCTTAGTAAAGATACTGGAGTGGTTTGCCATTTCTTTCTCCAGATCATTTTACAGATGAGGAAACTGAGGCAGGTGAGGTTAAGTGACTTGCCCAGGGTCACACAGCTAGTAAGTGTCTGAGGCTGGATTTGAACTCAGGTGTTCCTGACTCCAGGCCTGGTACTCTATTCACTGGGCCACGTAACAGCTTCCCCCTACACACACACACACACACACACACACACACACACACACACACATATAAGGATTTTTAAAACTTTTCCTTTAAATTAATGATTTTTTTCTCTTTCCCATCTTACCTCCAAATAAAAAAGAGAAAAAAAGAAAAACCAAACCCTTATAACAAATATGCATAGTTAAAGCAAGCTCTGCACACTGGCTATGTCAAAAAAGTATGTGTCATTCTTCCTCTTGAGTCAATCAACTCTGTTTAAAAGATGGGTAGCATATTTCCTTACAGCTACTCAGGAATAGTGGTCGGTCACTTTATTGATCATAGTTCTTAAGACTTTCAAAGTTGTCACAATAGTCTTCTGACATGTTTCCCCACCTTCATTTTTTTTTCCTCCTCTTCAGTTCATCCTTCACACCCTCTCTAGAATATTTTTTCTGGTCTAGATTTGGTTATATTACATTTCAGCTCAATCGCTCCAAATTGCCTACCAAATAAAGTTAAAACCTCTTTGTCTTGCATTCAAGGCTCTTCAGTCTGATTCTGCCAATTTTCTTTGTAGCTTTATCTTATATTATTCCCGTCTACATACTCTGCACTCCAGGCAAACTAGACTATTCTCTTTGTTCCCCACTTCCCACCTCACCATACACATTGTACATCTTCTGTCTCCTTGCCTTTGCTCTGATGGTCTCCATGTTGCAATCTCCTACTAACTACTCTTCACTTGTTGCATTCCTAATTATCTTTTTTTTTTTTGGTGAGGTAATTGGCATTAAGTGACTTGCCCAGAGTTACACAGGTAATAAGTGTTATGTGTCTGAGGCCGTATTTGAACTCAAGTCTCCTGACTCCAGAGCTGATGCTCTATTCACTGCACCACCTACCTGCCCTGCTAATTATCTTTTAAAGTTCACTTCCTGCCCTATGTCAGGAGGTGGGGGATGGGAGAATGTCACATCAAAGAGAAAGGGGAAAAAAAGGACCACTAAATACTCGACAAAAAAAAAAATAATCTTTTTCTGAAGAAGAGGGATCTGGATATTCTGCTAAGTAAGCAGCTACTTGTCCTCCAGTGAATAATCAAGTAGACTCATGGATGCTGATATGTAGAAGAACATCCAGTAAGGGTGAGAAGGAAAAGAGGATGGGGGTGGTGGTTGGTGAGGCCTTATTGCGAGCTAATGAACCAGCAATAACAATAATAAGCTTCTTGTCTTATTGGGGGCACATTTCGAGGACGTGACAAAGAACTTCCCAGGACCTGTAAAAATGGATGACTAATACACAGCGATGGTAATTCGTGTGAGTACAAATCACACTGCCAGAAGGAATCTAGATAGCATCATTAAAGTTTAGGAGGTCCCATGCAAGGAACTGAAGATTTTAAAGGCATGGATGGTATTAATGTAAATGCTTCAACAAAGCAAATTTGGAAAATGAACAGCTGGTTAAAAATATGACACCTGATGGAGCCATGAACTCGTCAGTCTGGAGAATAATTTGGAACTATGCCCAAGGAGTTATTAGACTATGTTTACCCTTTGACACAGTAATACCTCCACTAGATCTATACACCGAGGAGATCCAAGAAAAAGGAAAAGGACATATATACACAAATATTTATATCAGCTCTGTTTGTAGTGGCAAAGAGTTGGGAATTGAGGGAATGTTCATCAGTTGGGGAATGGCTGAATAAGTCATGGGATGTAGCATATGAATGTGAGGAAATACCATTGTCTTATAAGAAATAATGAAGGGGATGGTGAATGAAGGGGATAATGAATGCTTTCAGAAAAACCTGGGAAGACATAGGAACTGATGCAAAGGAAAGTGAGCAGAACCAGAAGAACTATGTAGTATCAATGTAGTAGAATCAATGTAGTACCAATAATGTTGTAAAGACAATCAACTATGAGAAACTTAGTCACTCTGATCAGTATAATTATCCACACACAACTCCAAAGGGCTCATGATGTAAAATGCGCTCTACCTCCAGATAGAGAAATGATGGAATCAGAGTACAGTTTAAAACATATTTCTCCTTTCTTTATTTTTCTGTCTTTTTAAAAAAATAACTAATGTATAAATATGTTTTGCAGGACTGCATGTGCATAATGGATATAGTATTTCTTGCTTTCTCAATGGGTGAGAGAGGGGCTGGAAGAAGGTAGAGAATTTGGAATTGGAAATAAAAAATTTTTAATTGGAAAAAGAGACCAAAAAGGAGGAGGAGAAGGAGTCAACAGAGGAGGAAGAGAAAAAGGAGAAGAAGAAAAAGAACAAGAAGGAGAAGGAGGAGGAGGAGAAGAAGAAGAATTGGAACCTGAGAATGGGATTTTTGGACCATCATGTAAAATAAAGAAATGACAGACTCTTGGACTTGGAGTCTTGCAAATCTAATCAAAAGGCCTTTAAATTGTGTAGGAGGTGGTGGAGACGCTGACTTAAGTACATCCACCAAGTCATATGCCACAAAGGATAGCTACAATGCAAGAAGAATAGATGTCCAAATAGGATAAAAGTTCACTGGAGACAAATTCCAAGAAAGCAAACAAGTTTATGGTCCCATTGTTTCATATGTCTACTTATGAATCTGCAAATATGAATTAGAGATCCTAACATGAGGAGGTGAATTTGACTGCACAATATGAGTGTTCTTCGGGGATCTGGACTTAGCCCTGCATTGTTGATCTTTTTTCAATCAATGACTTGGATAAATGAATGGATTGGATCCTTATCAAATGTGCAGATGACACAAAGTAGGGAGGACTAGTTAACATTCTGGATGACAGAGTCAAGATTCAGAAAGATCTTGACAGGCTTAACAGAATAGTGGGTCAAATCTCATCACAAGAAATATAATGGGGACACATTTAAAGCCTTAAACATGCGTTCATGAGCACAAGATGAAGGAAGTGTGGGCCAGACAGCATTTCATCTGAAAAAGAGCTGGGTGTTTGAATAGACTACAAGTTCAATGTGAGACAACAGTAATGTGACAGCCAAAAAAGCTAATGTATTCTTGGACTGAACTAATTCAAGCATAACTTCCAAGAATAAGGACCTGATAGTACCATTGTAACCACTGTTCTGATCAGATAATATCAACCACCAATCCATCAGTCAATCAAGTATTTATTAAGCACCCATTTTATGCCAGACTGTTCTAAGCACTTGGGGATACAGATACAAAGATTGAAATGACCCCTACTCTCAAAACTAGCATTATAATGGGAGAGAGAAGTACATGTAAAAATGCAGGTTGCCTCCAAAATAGTAGTGTAGCTTTAAGTCACAACTTCTGTGACTACACAGCATAAATATAAACTAAATACATGCAAAATAGCTAAATAGAAGGTAAGTTTAGATGGAGGGCACTAGCATTTGGAGAGGGAGTGTGTGGACTAGGCAAAAGATAGGGCTTGAGTTTCATTTTAAAGGATGAGAAGGACTATGAAGCCTAGATATGGAAGGACTGCATTTCAGGATGGAATTTCAAGTGGAACAGTCAAGGCAAAGACAAAGAGATGGGCAGGAAGACTGGAAAGATAGGTTGTGGACAGATTGTGCAGGGCTGCAAAAACAAAAAACAAAAAAAGTTGAAATTTTATCCTAGAGTCCAGAGAAAACTACAGTAGTTGACTGAGTAGGGGAGTCACATGGTAAGATTTACTCTGAAGGATAAATATTGCAGCAGCGATGTATAGTATGGCCTGGAGCTGGGAGAGATTGGAATCAGAAAGACCAATTAGGAAGTTGTTGCAATAATTTTTGCCAGAGGTGATGAAGGCTTGAACTAAGGTGGTAGCTTCATGCATGTAGAGAAGGGATCAGATCTGAGATATGTCATGAATGGCAAGATTTTTCACTATTAATTAGAGAAATTCAAATTAAAGCAGCTCTGACTGTCCAGCTCACACTGATCAGATTGACAAAGTTGACCCTTCCAGAAAGGAAATTGACAAATGTTGGAGGGGGTGTGGGAAATAAGAAATGATTTAGCCTGCCCGGCCCATGCTTCCTCCTGTCTTTCTGTCAGATGCCTGGCTGCTTCAGCTAGGCTGACTGGTAGGTGGCACCTGGTGGGGATTGCAGGCCTCTTCTCAGCAATTGCTGCTTTTCTGATGATGGTTGCAGAAACTGGGCTAGAAACAGGGCCAATGGCCAGGAGTGGGACAATTGGGGAGGATGCTGTTATTCCTGGGCCTCTTCACAAGAGAGAAACTGTGTTCAAGGAACTTGTAACCTTGCCCTTTATATGGGCAAAACACATACAAAAGAAATACAAGATAATTTGGGAGAGAGGTTAAGACACTAGCAGCTGGGGACTCAAGAAAGGCAAGATGTAGAAAGAGGTCTTTTAGCTAATCCTTAAAGGAAGCAATAGATTCTAAGAGACACGACTGAGGGAAGAGTGCCTACCAGGCTTAAGGGAGAGCCAGTGCAGTCAGAGAGATGAGATACTGTCTATGAGAAACAGTAAGGAGGCCAATTTGGTTGCACCATTGTTTGCCTCGATGAGAATAACATGGATAATACTAGAAAGGTAGTTTGGGGCCAGGTTGTGAAAGGCTTTAAATGCCAGAGGAATTTAAATTTGATCCCTATTCAATAAAGGAGCCAATAGAGTTTATTGAGTAGAGGCCTGTACTTTAGGGTGGAAAAATCACTTTGGCAACTTTACAGAAAATGAATTGGATTAGGGCAGAGACCAATTAGGAGGCTATTTCACCAGCTCAGGCAAGAGGTGATGAATGAATGAATGAATAAGCATTTATTAAGCACTTACTATGACAAAGCACTATAAGTACTGAGGCACAGATTGAAAAGTTTAGGACAGTCTGTCTTCTCAAGAGCTTAGATTCTAATGGGGGTGACAACACATGTAGAAGGTTTTAGCTGCAATTCAGATGGAACATTCCCATGATCCTTAAGGTGCAGCAGCAAGATGGATGGCAATGCCTCTTCTATAATGACTCTTCCACCAACAAAATCGTATCAGTTTTTGATGTTGAAGCATTTGACAGGGCCAAAGACTTTGGTGGCAAAAACCTTCTTCTATGTGGCTGTAGCATCTGTAGGAGCAGTTCCCAGGCTGCATCTCCCCAGGAGTATGGGCAGCATGCTAAAAACATTGCTATTCCCAAGGTTTTGGGGCTTATCTCTATTGGGGTCTGAGGGAAGATGGTGGCCAAGGTGGTGGTGTGGTGGTTTGAATTATCTGGCACATGCTGCCCTCCTGGCTCACTCTTGGGCTGATTCAACTAGTCTGGTTTGCCTGCCCTATGAAGGGTGGTTGGCCTAAACTAGGATGTCAGCTGTGTGAGTGGCTGAAAGGGGACTGATGTGAAAGACATGAAGGAAAAAATAACAAGGTTTGGCAGCGGATTTGGTATGTAGGATCAGTGAGGTTAAGGATTCAAGAGTGACATCAAGGAAACAAACCTAAATGACCAGAGGGATGGTGGACTTTCCATAGAAGCAGGAAAGACGGAAGAAAGGTGGGTTTGGGAGGAAAGAGAATTAGTTCTACTTTGATCGTGTCTGAGTTTGAGAAGCCTATGGAACATCTGATTTGAAATATGTGGTAGTAGGTGCTGTGAGAGGCACTCAGAAGACTAGGGCTGAGAATAAATCTAGGAGTCATCTTCATATAAATCAATTCTGCTCAGTCATCTGGATGAGTGGGAGGGGGCAAAATTTGGGGGAGGGGCAGAAAACAAAGCCAAGCCTAAGGAACTAGGTCAATCATTGTCTCTGCTATAGGCTCAACCTCTGGCCTGGCCTTGCATACGAAGATATGGCCAGCCAAGCCTGAAAAAGCTTCCAGCTTACCCCTACTGAAAAGAGATCATTGACCTGTCCAGAAAGGTCAGAAACAGGTGATATCCCACCTGGGATCTATTAATAACATTCTATGCCAAAGATGAATTGTTTTAGGAGGCCAGGTTTAGAAGATCAGGTCCTTTCTTTTGAAGTAGGAGCCTTAATCAGTAGGGAGTGACTTAGGACACCGGATATTAGGCAGCCCCAGGGGCTTGTCAATGTCATGCAGACAGCATGCAGACAGCCTTCACAGGGTCACTTCTTGCCACGGAAAGAAAGCAGCAACCTTGAAGTGTCTGGTCATCCTAGCTGCTGACTCACCCTGTTCTGCCAGCTTATTTAAGCACAAACCCCGTGAGGCTGAGCACCAGTCACAATTTGGCATGGCCCATGCTGCGTTCCCACCCTGCCTTTCTTTATCCTGGGCTGCAGCTGCTTTTTCCAGTTCTCTCTTCAGCTGCAGAGGACTTCCTAGGTAGATGGTCTGGTATTAGACCTGTATTTTTGTCTGAGGCCTCTCTTTCTTCACTAAGAAAAACTAACTTTCCTAAAATTTGGGCAGTTCTCTTCTTATTTTCAATGCAATTTTAATTATAGAAGGTGGGGGTGGGGTGGTGTTGATTGATGATGGGGCTAGGGTGAGGGGGTCATACTACTTACTGTATGTCAGTTTGGAAGGAGACTAAACATGGAAGCTAGTTGGTGCAGGGGATAGAGTACTAGACATAGCATCAGGAAAACTTGAGTTTGAATCCAGCCTTTGTGACCCTGTAAGTCACAACCCCTCTCTGCCTCAATTTTCTCATGTATAAAATGGGGATAATAATAGCATCTTCCTCACAGGGGTTGTCGTGAGAATCAGATGAAATAATCTGTAATCCTCTCCCTCCTCATTGCTGCTTCCTGACTCTCTTCAATTCCCAGCTAAAATCTCACCTTTTATGAGAAATCATTCCAAATTCTCCCTCTATGATTATGTCCAATTTGTCCTGTGTATCTTGTTTGTACATAGTTGTTTGCATGTTGTCTACTCCATTAGACTGACTACATGCTCCTTGAGAGCAGAGATTATTTTTGCCTTTCTTTGACTCCCCCCACCCCACTTCTCACAGTGGCTGGTACACAGTAGACACTTAATAAAATAGTTTTTGACTTAACACACTTTGTCAGCCTTAAAGAGCTGTAGAAATGCTAGTGATTATTAGCTGTTATCAGACAACAGAAAGGGTTTTCTTTGTTTAAGCACCTTTTAAACATACACCTTTGCCCAAACAGAGATGAGATGTCCTCCCCACCCCCACCTCCACCCCAGCCCTCCCTATGATCCCTGCCTGCCACCTTGTAGTCAGAGTTTCTTGACGTTCTCCTCTTGGCTGCCACCCCTTAGTATGTCAGATGAGGACTCTTTGGCTGTTTGGCAGACATCCTTTTTCTACACATCCTGCCCAGAAGAGCTGGCTGCTGGATTTGCTTCTGGTTACCTGGCTCTGCTCCTAGACTTTCTTAATGATGAGACAGGCTTGCCATTTGATATCAGTATAGGTGACATTGATGAAATTGCTGAAGGAGATGGACGTGATGACTCTGAGAAGTCCAAGGTTTAGTGGGAACTCCTGCGTACTGGAACAAAGGTCCCTTTTGACCTTTGGTCACTCACTTCCTCAGATACTGCACAACGCCTGAGTTCCAGTCCACTAGCGGTATGACCTCAGGCAAGTCACTTAACTCTTCTTAGTCTCAGTTTCCTAATCTGTAAAATGGAGGTGAGGGATTGGGCACGATGACCTCTAAGATCCTTCGCCGCTCTCGATCAATGATCATAGTGCAAGATCTTCTCTCTTTATCGCTATAATCATGACATATTCAGCTGGCCTTATGATTTAATTCTGAACCTTGCCTGATTCCAGTTTAATCCATTAGCCTCTTTGGAATGACATGAAACTAGGTTTTCCCTCCCAAGCCCATGAATCTTTATTAACAGTTTATTCAACTGAAACATGCTGCCAATTTATTAAGTTAATTGAATCACAATTAAATGAATTAGAGGGAAGTATTAAGTATATACCATGCTCTAGCTGTTCAGGTTAGAACGTGGTTCACTATATTTAAATTTCCAGGACAGAAAATATTAAAAATAAAAAAAGTGGCATTGGAAAAAAAGACCAGGGAAAAATATGCATGTTTTTTTATGACTTGTTGATATCTATGGGGTTTTTCTTAAGCCTCAAAACAATTTACAGAATTGCCAGCTGCATTCAGTACATTCAGAACAGTATCATTTCACCCACAGCTGAAACACTGCCACGGCTGGAGCAGCACATAGAAGCCATTCCAACAGACATGCCAATGAATGTTCCGGGTCAGTAAGTGACGAAGAGGATCTGGGCCATTTAAAGCAACAGGGTTTACGTGTGTGCAGACTCCAGCATATCCAGTGGAAATGGGTCA
>NW_020954552.1:4254721-4265724 GCF_900497805.2 Vombatus ursinus
GAGAGAGAGAGAGAGAGAGAGAGAGAGAGAGAGAGAGAGAGAGAGAGAGAGGCACAGGAAACTGAATGGCCACGGTGACATATGACCTCAGCTTCCCTTCAAAAATCTGCACTCTGCAATCAAAAAAATGCTGGGAAAGGGAGGGGGTGCCTTCGGAACACATGGTCCCCCCACCCACCCAAGCTGAATAGTGATCACAAGGTTCATAGTCAGTTTCTTAATTGTTGCAATGCCTTCTGAGAGTCCCACTAAACAGCAAGTTTTGTTTTGCATGGTGTGATGAATATTCTTTTGGAAGCTGGGAAAAGGCATGGCCTTTTTTCATCCCTAATGTCTATGATTCAATTCTGACTCAAAAGGAAGTGTGCCACTGACTGAATCACCAAAACCACTTCCTGTGGCTGTTTAGTTTATTCTGGGAGGGCATCAGGCCAAGGGCTGGCCTGCCCTGACCCTGGTGGGTTTGTTAGAGCCAAAAAAGATCCCAGCCTAAGTTGGTTTGGCCACAGATTCCCAAGAAGAGAATATACTCAATTATAAGTGTTTAGTTTCTTAGGAAAGGGTCAGGCAACATGGAAATGAACATGTGTTTGAAAACCAGACAGGCCCATTGTTCAACCTGGACACTCTTAATTTTTCTAATTATAAGTAAGATCTGTTTCTGATGGCTACTTCCAAATGCTGACTGTAAAAAGGCTGTGTTTTTCCCTTGGAGGTATATTTTATAAAGAGAAAAGAATAATAATAATTGACATTCACATATCAATTTAGATTTTGCAAAGCCCATTTTCTCATTGATGCTTGTGACAACTTCTATTATATGTACTCCTTCCCCCATTTTACAGATTTAGAAACTGAGACTCAGAAAGATTAAGTGAATAGCCCCCTTAACAATAATAATAATAGCTAACACCTATATAGTACTTACTATGTGTCCTTACATCGCTAATATGTGTCAGAGGTGGAATTTGAACCTGTCAGTGAGTTATTCAAGCATTTAAGTACCAGTATCCATGTGAAGCAGCTAGGTGGCTCAGAGGATAGATAGAGCTCTGGGTCTAGAGTCAGGATGATCTGAGCTCAAATTTGTCCTCAGACACTCACTCACTGTGTGACCCTGGGCAAGTCACTTAACCTCTGCCTTAATCTACTGGGGGAAAAAATGGCAAACCACTCCAGTATCTTTGCTGAGAAAACCCCAGATGAGGTCACAAAGAGTCACACATAACTGAATGACAAAATGACAATGTTCCAGATACTATGCTTTACCCTGGAGATGCAAGAAAGGAAAGGAGTAAAACAAATGTTTATTAAGGGCCTACTATGTGCCTCGCTGTGTTAAGCACTTCGCAAATATTGACTCATTTAATCCTTACCACAATTCTGGGAGGTAGGTGTTATTATTATCCCCCACTTTACAGTTGAGGAAACTGAGGCAGCCAGAGGTTAAATGACTTGCTCAGGGTCATACAGCTAGTATACATCTGAAGATAGATTTGAACTCAGGTCTTCCTGACTCCAAGGCCAGTGCTCTATCCACTGTGGCACCTTCTGTGAAACAGTCCTTTCCCTGGAGAAATTTATAATCTGGCCAAGGGAGACAACACACACTTATACAGGTATATACAAAATTTAAACCCAAGATAATTTGAGGGTAGAGATGGGAGGTCCTAGCAGTTGAGGGGATCAGGAAAGGCTTCATAGAAAAGGTGGCACTGGAGCTTATCCATGAAGGAAATGATGGATTCCAAGAAGTGGAAGTGAGGAAGTTGTACATTCTAGGCATATGGGACAACTAGTGTAAAGGTGTGGAGATAGCAGACTTATGTAAGTGCTATGCATGAGGAACAGTAAGAAGTCTAGTTGACTGAACCACAGCCAGCTAGACTTCTGTAAAAAAGCAAAAAATGTAGGCTGGGGTGAAATTGTGAAAGACATTAAAATCCAAATCAAGGAGTTTACGTTTGATCCTAGAGGTACTAGGGAGCCACTGGAGTTTATTGAGTGGGGAGTATCATGGTTGGAGCTGAGCTTTGGGGGTTGGGGGGTAGTGAATCACCTTGGTATGAAGTGGAGAGGAACTTGAGGAAAGGGGACCAATTAGGAGGCTGTAGCAGTGGCTATGTGAGTAGAGAAAAGGGACGGATCCAAAAAATTGGATGGAGGTAGAATTGACAAGGTTTGGCAACTGATTAAATGTGAGATGAGAGTGAGGAGTTGGGTATGACAAGATTACAAACTAGGGTGGTCCCCTCAACAGAAATAGGAAAGTTTGAAAGAATTGGGTTGGAGAAGAAAGAGAATGAGTTCTGTTTTAGACATGTTGAGTTTGTGACACATGCAGGATGTCCACAGAGCTGTCCAGCAGCTGGACTGGAACTCAGGACAAAGAACTGAGGCTGTATATATATAAATCTGGTAACCACAGAAATGATAAACCATGCGAGCAGATGAGATTACTAAAGCCAAGCATAGAGAGGAAAGAGAAGAGCCCAGAGTAGAGCCTTGGGGACCTTCACAATTAGGGAGCATGATACGGAAGATGTTTTAGCAAAGGAGATTGAAAAGAAGCAGATAGAGAAATAGTAGGAGAACCAAGAGAAAGCGGCAGTTTCATGAAACTCATATGGGTAGAGAGAATCCAGGAGGAAAGGGTCATCAATGGAGGCAAATGCTCCCAACACCTCAAGAAGGATGAGAATTATAGCTAACATTAATATTAGAGGTTTTCAAATCACCTTACATATAACTCATTATATCATCACAAAAATCCTGGGAGGAGCTATTTATTATCCCCACTTTACAGATCAGAAAATGGAAGGCGAGAGATTTGAATGACTTTCTCAGGGTGGCACAACTAGGAAGTATTTGAGGCCAGATTTGAATTCAAGTCTTTCTGACTCCAGGTCTAGCACTTCCATCCACTGTGTTTTTGTTGTTGTTGTTTGGTCATTTCAGTCATGTCTGACTCTTCTCGATCCCATTTGAGATTTTCTTGGTAGAGATACTGGAGTGGTTTGCCATTTCTTTCTCTAGTTCATTTTAAAGATGAAGAAACTGAGATAAACAGGGTTAAGTGATTTGCCCAAGATCACACAGCTAACAAGTGTCTGAGGATGAACTCAGGAAGATGAGTCTTCCTGACTGCTGGCCTGGTACTCTATCCATTGTACTGCCTAGATGCCTGTTGAGAAGGGATTATTAGATTTAGCAATGAAAAGATCATAGGTAACTTTGTAGAAAGCCATTGAGTGGTGAGGTTGGAATCAAATTGCAAAGGGTTAAAAAGTGAGTGAAGGGAGGTAAATTGGAGGCATCTAGATAACTCCTTACAGGAGTTTCGCTGAAAAAAAAGACAAGAATAATATAGGACAATAGTTTGAGGGAGTGTGTAAGTCCACTGCTGTTGTGCTATATCAAATCATCATGTGCTCCCTATAAAATCACTTCCAAATAGCCCAATTAGGCTTCAGGGGCACTAGAACCTACACTTTTCAATCTTGTGTTGGTCCTGGAGTTTTTGAGGGTATTGACCTGGTTAAGAAAGGATTTCAGGGCTCCAAAGCTACTTAGTAGGTCCACTTCAGGAACTGGTTGCTGGAACACTAGATGTTCAGAGATATTTAGAGTCAGAGAATCAGAGATGCAAAAGATTACAAATTTTTAGAGCTAAAAGGAATATTAGAGACTATTATTTTGTGCATTGGGAAATCTGAAGATTAATTTGAAATCCCTCAGGTCTCTGAGAAGAGGCTAGAATCTGTAGAGGTCTGGGAACTCACAACATGACCTTCCATCTTCCATGACTTTCTATGAATTCTCATACCTAGAATGCTCTCTGTTCTCATTTTTATCTCTTAGAAACCATAAAGAGTCATGGAATACAACCTTCTCTGAAGGATTAAAGTTGTAGGTCACCCAAAGGGCCATAGAGAGGCTGTGACACTGAGATAACAAGGAATTGCACAGAAATGTTGGGAAGACTATCATCAGATAAGTCTAGGTCCAACTGTGGGAAAAAGATGGTAACAAGAGAGCAAGAGCTAACTGATGAACAGCCCATATTCTCCACTGATCTCCATATGATGTCAGGAAATCTAGAGGAAAGTCCTCAGCATGTTGGGTGGATTCCTTTTAGTGGATTTGTGGGAGGAGATGGACAAGAGTAATAGGAAGGTCAAACAAAGATAGATTGTAACCTGTATTGTTGGAGGCAGTAGCCACAATTATGAGGTCACAGATTGATCAAAGAATGAAATGAACAATATTTCTTTGTTAACAATGATAATTAATAAATCACATTTCTATTCTCTTTAAGGTTTGCAAAGCACTTCCCTCACAATGACTTAGATGTTGTAAATATTTTAAAATATTATTTGTAAATGTAATATTAAATATGTAATATTTATGCAATGGTTGTATATAATTTATGTAATAATTAAATATGTAATGTGTAAATATTATTCTTATTTTACAGTGACAGAGATTAGCCATGATCACGTAGCTAGTAGGTTTTTGAAGCAAGATTTAAACACGGGCACATAACTCCAGTTACAAGAATCATCTTGCTATGGTATGGTGCCCCTCTTTTAGTCAAGTCATAGTCACTAAATAACACATTTGATTTAGGGGCTTTTTATTTTTTTTGGAGGGGAAGAGAATTGGGGGATTTTGGGAAGAGACAGATTGGTATAATAGTTGGGAGTCAATAGGATTCTTACAACAACAGGGGTTGTTGTAAATCAGGGGTCTAGATCAAAATCTAAATATTCAGATTTAGAATTGGAAGAGATCTTACAGATGATGATCTAGTCCATTTTACAGATGAGAGAACTGAGGCACAGAGAGATTATAACGGAGCTGGACCTTAATCCCACATCCTCTGCTCTAAATTCAGTGCTCTCTTCAGTATACCACGCTGTGATTTTTTGTTATTTTCTTAATAAAAGTAAAGAACTTTATATTGTAAATAGTTAGCTATGACTGAGAGTTATCAGCAGCAATGAAAGCAAATGATTTCTTTCAAATGAAATCCTTGTTTCAGAAGCCCAACAATAGCTACAAAAAAATGCATCCCTTGACACATTTTTCTTACTGTTTCAACAAATTGGTTTGGGAGGACTAGAATTTAGACCTAAGTCCCATGTAGAGGGACAGCTCTTCCCATCTACCCCTCTCCCCATTTCTTTAGCTACGTGTGCCATACATGTTGGAAAGGATAACATTTAAACTCATTTTAACTTTTTGATGTATCACTTCAAGTCAAATGTCACAGAAAATTGCATTGAACTCTTGACCAATCTGTCTGGTTTCCCCCCCATTGGAATATTGGCTAAAGTAGAAATAGCAACAAGGAAAATTTATGCCTTTGGCAGAAAAATGTCCTCTAAATTCTTGTGTGTTTTGTTTTGATTTTCCTTGGTGACTGGAGGTCAGCTTCAGCCCACTAAAGCAAAGGCTCCAAATTTTAAATCTGCTTTTTCTGAGTGCTGACTCCATGCCAAGACTGAGGCAATGACACAAGAAAACATATTGTGTGTGTGTGTGTATGTATGTATGTGTGTGTGTGTCTTTTCTCTGACTCTCCTTCTAGCACTCCCTGGTTCTTCTTTCTCTTCTCTGTCCTCGATTCCTTTTCTTTCCCTCTTTTTCTCTCTTTTCTCTTTCTTTCCCCACCCCAATTCCACACACACACACACACACACACACACACACACACACACACACACACACACTCAGCAGAAGTTTTAGGAACTTAAAAAAGTTTTATTTTGTTTCCGAAACCGTACTTTATTCCCTTTCTTGCTCTCTCTACATATTCTTAGTGAGCTGTTGGGTTGAAATGAAAATAAACAACGGCCCATGGACCCAGGATGCAAAAGATATCCTGCTAGGCCTAACGGGATCAAGGAGTAACCTAAAGCAATATATTATGTCCTGCTTCTCCTTTTAAAATTTCAGTTGACTTTTTTTAGGGCTAGACAAGAGGGAGACAACTATGAAAGGACAGTAACTGATGCAGAAAGAGGATTACATTTTCTTAGCCTTACGGAGTAGGGAACAGTCCAGAAAGGAAGAAGGAAAGCAACAGGTAAATGTAATTGGTAGAAATGCAAAGTATGTGGGCTTAATCGTTTTAGAAATATTTGGCAAGGCTGTATCACAACTCATAATTAGCTTTTTCTATCTTCAGTAATGGTGAAGTCTGATTCTCTCAGTCAATCAAAAAATAAACATTTATTAAGTATAATCACGTATCAGACACAGTCCTAGGCACTGGGGACACAAGTACAACAGGGGAATAATTTCTACTCATAAGGCAATAGAGGGGATTTGGGACATTCCAGAACAAATTCTCTCGAATGTAACAGGATTCTCCAAAGCATTTCACATATTTATTTGTATCAGTCAGTCAACTAATATTTATTAAGAACCCAGTATATGTCAGGCACTATGTTAAGGAAGGAAACAATCATTTATTAAGTGCCAGGTGCTTTATAAATATTATCTCATTTGATCTTCATCACAACCTTGGGAAATAGGTAATATTATTATCCTCATTTTAGAGTTGAGGAAACTGAGGCAGATAAAGGTTGAATGACTTGCCCAGGGTCACACAGCTAGTCAGTGTCTGAGGCCAGATTTGCACTTAGGTCTTCCTGATGCCAGGACCTCTACTCCATCTACTATGCCACCTACCTGCCTCTAAACACTGTGTATTTCTGCTAAATGGTGCAACCCCAACTTTGTATGACATCAAGATTCAAGTATAGATCTATAATGTTACTGGAGACAGCTAGGAGGTACAGTGGATAGATTGCTAGTCCTGGAGTCAAGAAGACCTAATTCAAATCTGGCCTCAGACACTTGTTATGTGACCCTGGGCAAGTCACTTGACCTCTGTTTGCCTCAGTTTCCCCATCTGTAAAATGGGGATAATAATAGCATCTACTTCGCAGAGCTGTAGTGAGGATAAGATACTATTTGTAAATCACCTGGCACAGAGTAGGCAGCCATTTTCAGGCATGTATAATGCTTTGTGGCCCCATTTGGAGGTTTCTTGGCAAAGATACTACAGTGGTTTTCCATTTCCTTCTCCAGCTCATTTTTTACATATGAGGAACTGAGGCAAATAGGTATTAAGTGACTTGCCCAGAGTCACACAGCTAGTAACTATCTGAGGCCAGATTTAAACTCAGGAAGATGAGTCTTCCTGACTCCAGGCCCAGCACTCTATGCACTAAGGCTCCACCTATCTGCATACCTGTTACCTAGTAGGTGCTATATAAATGCTGATTCCCTTGCCCTCATCCAAGGCCTTATGTTTCCCTTTAGGAATAAAGAGAAGATCATTCTCTACTGCATGAAGCCATGTAGTAGAGATCATGTAATCCTGGGCCCACTACAAAAATGGTGGTGCAGGTTATCAGGTTTGCAGGGCCTCAGGAATGGAGGCTGGGTGAAGGGCAAAGTGTAGTTATAACTGACATTTATACATCATTTCAATATTTGAAAGATACATTTTTCTATAGTGATCCTGACAATAACTCTGCGGGGTAGGTGTTATTATTATCCCGATTTTAAAGATGAAGACAAAGGCTGATTTTACTCCACCATCATTGTGCCCCCATGCTTGGTACCCTCTTTCTCACAGTCCCCTTTCCACCTTCCTTTTTGGATACTATCTTGACCCATTAGATTATAAACTCCCTGAGGGCAAGGAATATCTTTTTTTTTCTTACTTGTAAGTATCCTCAGCTCTTAGCACAGTGCCTGGCACATAGTGGACACTCAATAAATGTTTATGGTATTATATCTTATTACACCCAGAACATTCTCTCTAGACCTCAAGTAAATAATTTGACTTCCATGGGCTTGAGTTTCTTTATCTGTAACAGAGAAGTTGGACTTCTGAGATGGCTTCTGAGATCCCCTCCAGCCCTTGCTCAATGATCCTATTTTGATTTCCCTATCTGGCCTTTTAAACTTGAGGGCCCCTGATCTGGGCCATCACCTTTCTTAAAGATAGACATTGGGCTCAAGTGGCCAGGTCACCCACTGTCACGAAGTTAAATAAACCCCCGAAACAATATCATGTGCCCTTCATAGCTTTCTTGTTATTCAATGAGTCATCGAATGGTCCACAAATGTGCTACCTGTGCCCTTTTAAGTCCAAGGTCAGAATCAGTGGCGTTTCCTCTAGTGCGTGCTCTGCTTTAGCTGGGTCAATTTTGTGCATTATGAGCATTGCACTTCCTGGACAAGGCCAATTTTGACTGATCTGTCAACAAAGGAAATTTCCTATTGAGACTAAAAAGATGAATTATTTTTCCTGTTTGATGACTCCATCCAGGAAAAGAATAATCTTCACATTAGGATGCCATAGGACACATTGAGCACACATACCAATTCAAAGCCACTGAAAGATAATGTTTGATTTTGTTTTTAAAAAGTCAAGTCAATAGGCATTCATTTATTATCTGCTCTATGTTGAATGTGTACAGTAGCATGGTAGTACCTGCAACATATTTATTTACTAAGAAAGACTTGGGTTCTAGCCCTAGATTTTTTTTTTTTTGGAGACAATTGGGGTTAAGTGACTTGCCCAGGGTCACATACCTCTGAGGCCAGATCTAAACTCAAGTTCAAAGTGACTTCAGGGTCAGTGTTCTATCCATTGTGCCACCTAGCTGCCCCCAGTCCTAGATTTGCCACAAATTAGCTGAGCCTTCGGGCCAGTCATTTCACTCCTCTAAGCCTCAGTATAAAATGTCAGGGCATTGGATTAGATGACAACCCCACCAAGACCTTTCTAGCTTTAAATCTAAATTACTCCCAAGTACTTTTTAGCTCTAAAATCCTGTGATTCTAAGTATTTAGATTAGAGATCTATATATATCTTCATACATTGCTTCAGATACTCAAATGACAGTTTTTATGTACATTCTTAAACTAGCATAAGGTTTCAACAATAAAGGATATCATTTTCGTTTGTTCCTTGCAACTTTTACTTATTTATTTTCCATTTATTTAATCATTAATTTATTTATTTGTTCATCCATTCATGTAGATGATGTCAGCAACTATTTATTGTATCCTAAAATCAATGCTTTGTGTGAGGTGCTGGTGGTAATACTTAGGTAGAGAATACATAGCACCTGAGTTTGTGGAGTTTCCACTCTAGTTTGGTGATTAGTGTAAGATGCACATACTTGAGAGAAGTACATCCAAACACCTCGAGTTCAAATGAAAGAGGCATAGAAATAAAACAAGTTAAAATAAGCATGGTGACTCCCATTCATCCAGTGTCATGATGTAGGTATCATTTGATCTTGGCCTTAGAGGTCAGCAATCTGAAAAATGGTGAAAGGGTAATGACTTCAATGAGGTGCTGCTCAAATACCAAATGGGAAATTCCTTTATGTAAAATGGAAGACAAAGTAACAAATTAAAATGCAAAGGGATAAAGTTACTGCAAAGAAAACTTCATAGCACTGAAAAGGCTTTGTTTGCCTAAACTCAGTTCTCTCTCTCAGGGCCTAGCATATAAAGTGTTTGTTGTATTAGAAGTTTTGTTTTTTTTTTAATTTGGAGAGCCTCTGAAAACACACCCACACACACACCCCACACACACAACACCACACACACATACACCCCAATTCAGATGAATGGTTTGAGTTAGAATCAAATCTAAAGCTAAATATTAAAGAAACATGTCATTATGACAACAAATTCTGTAAGCTTATCTATTACTAATCTAGTATTTTCATTGCTTGTAAAACTACAACAACAACAAAACTTTGGAGCCCAAACCTGAAGCAAGCAAAATAAAATTAATTGAAAGAAAGAATATACTGCTGTAGAACAGGCCTGCACAACATGTGGCCCGTGGGCACGCCAAAGGATTTAAGGAGGCGCTCGAAAAATAGAGAGAATATTTCCCTCTACATTTTGTAAGGGCCACCTCAGATCCTCTGGTGGGCCACAGGTCATGCAGGCCTGTGTGTAGAACAACCAAAATGCTACCTTCCCACTGAGGATTACAAAGTCCTTTCGAACATTTCAGGCTGGACAGGTGAACTTTGTTGTTCTTGTTTTCCAGATTTGGGCGGGGAAAGGCAAAGGAAGGACAAATGCCTTGCTCTTTCTTTATCATACTGTTCAGTCAATTAATGGAGTCTCCTGGTCTCCTAGTACGTCAAAAGTTCACGAGCTCTATTAGCAAACAACAAGCGGTGGTTAGATGAGTATTATGTCATGTTTTCAAGTATCACATCATACTTGAATGACATCTTCGATTGTGTTTTGGAGACAAGTAAAAATAAATACACCTAAAGATGAATTGCTAACTTAGTTGAATTTGTAAGTGATGGAAACAGTACAAAACTGAAGTTTTAATACGAAAGGAGAAAACTATGTTAGGCAAATAAATAAGTTGTAACTAGTTGATGACAGTTATTTCTACAGTATAAGTACAAAATAGAGGTGCTTACACAGTGCTATCAACCAAGAGAGGAATATAATCAAGATAGCAAAGATAACAAGTAAAATGTTAGATTTGGATTTAGGAAGGGCTGAGCTCAGATTCCAACTCTGACATGAGCTGTGTGACCTTCGGGAAAGCCATTACTCTACTGCCCTGGAGCACAATCCTCCTTTAGTCTTAATGGGATTGCAGGCTGAGTTGGTAGAAGCCAGGTGTTCTCCACAGGACAAATTACAGTAAGGGATTTCAAAATAACAAGGGAGAAGCTGCCAGCTTCTGATGGCTTTCGGGAAGAAAGAAACTGGTCCTAACTGGAAGAATCAGGAGCAGGAAATCCCTTCCCAGGAGTACAAAATACTCAGAAAGCTCACACTTCTTTCAAAAGCAGTCCTTGCTTCTTGGTCAGTATCCATTTCCTTCCCAAAAATTGACAGCCCTTTCCAAAATAGGTGATTTTAAAAATTTGATAAAGGAAGAGATTAAGGGCAAGCTGGCGAGCCTTCATCTTGTGGTGCAG
>NW_020954552.1:4265751-4276370 GCF_900497805.2 Vombatus ursinus
TGTGTGTGTGTGTGTGTGTGTGTGTGTGTGTGTGTGAGAAAGAGAGAGAGAGAGAGAGAAGACTTGAGTTTGAATCCTGTCTTTACCACAACCTGTGTTCTCTTCAACAAATGATTTCACCTCTTTGGGCCTTGAGGGCATGACTTCTAGATGACCTCTAAGATCTCATCCAGCTTTAGACACATTCGATTTTATGAAATACTGAACTTTATTACACTGTATACTCTGGATATTATTTTGTGATTAATCATGTCTTTTTGGTCAGTTTTTCCAACACCGCTATTTTGGCACAAGGTTGTAACATCACTTTTTGCTTATACTGTTCCTCCTCCTTGGTTCCACAGGGACTTAAATATTACACATTCATATATGTGCATACACACACACACACACACACACACACACACACACATATATATATATAATACATACATATACATCACTTATTACTTATACTATTCTTCCTTCTTGGTTCCACAGGGACTTAAATAAACATATATATGTGTGTGTTCATATATATGAGTTCAGATTATATATATAAGGATATATATATCCTTAAATATACATATAAGGAGAAGTAGAAGACAAAGTCTATTGTGACCTGATTGACTTCTAGGTTTCCTATAGGCACAGAAGTCTTACACATGGGCAGTAGGGGCTCTGACTTGATGGATTTCCAAAGAATCGCCATGTCCTTCACCGTATCCTACCTCTGATGATCAGATGTGTTTCCATATGAAGACAAGGGAGGGTCGGTGTTGAATGCTTGCTGCCTATCCTCACTGTGTTAGACCACAGTAACTTCCTTTTGGTGAATGTCTTTCCAATTCCCCATTTGGTCCCCCAACATTGCATTAAACTGTGAACTAAAAAGTACAGGTACTGGAGTCACTTCCCATTCCCGTCTGGTTCTTGGTTCTTCCAATAAGTTAGGACCAACTTTTTCCTTTCCTATGTGATCCTAAAATAACAAAAAACAGAATGCTTTTTTTGTCTCCCCCATAGCTTTAATGTCCCTTGAGCCAACAATTTTGACTTTTATTCTTTTCTTTGCACTTTGCACACAAATTTGCGCAAGTGTATAAAAATCAAAAAGAATGTCACCTTATCATGAGACATTTTACTAATAGTGCTACTCTGGACTAATGTAGATGGGGCCTAGTGTTAGAAGCAGATCTCTCTGTAGGCATCCCAGATAAAGTCATTCAGCATACTTTGTTGAAAGGTTAATGCTTTGTATTTTTACAGGTCTTAGACTCTTTTTGAATGTCAGCTTACTCACACTGGCAATGTCTTCAGATATTAGGAAATCTCTTGAGACAGAAAGGAAAAAAAATACAGTGAGGCAATCTTTCTTTGGGGTGAAGTGTGATTTCACAATTTGTTTTTCAATGTTAGGATTGTTTAAAAGGAAGCTTGCATGTCAACATGCATATAAAAGAAAACAAAGTACTAAGAACAAACATTAAATATTTTAAATATTTATGTCTATATCTTCTCTGATAGGATGGAGAAGAAGTTTACTGTTTTGCTGTCATTCATTCCCTATTGCCTTCTAACAGTTGTAAATTTTTCTTTGGCAGACTTTCTAGCTTGTTTTATCTTAACACATAAACAATAAACAATAAGAATACTTCCTGTGTTTCCAAATAGGACTTTAATTTGCCTAGCAGTTGGTGGTTTGCTTTGGTATAGCGAACTTTCCTGACCAGGAATTCCTTGTACCTAAGAAATTCATAGGTCTTGATGAGAAAGGCTGTCAGTCAAAATGGGCCATAGAGGTAACATGGTTCAATTGCAAAAGTCTGAAGACAGGATAACATTGTCCTAGTCACCCTTAATTTATTATGGAACTTTTGTTAAATTACTTAATATTTCTATGCCTAAATTTCCATATCTGTAAGAGGAGCTAATATATATGAACTTACTTTGAAAAGTTAAAAAGTCCAATTTAAATGAAAGATGGCACATGGAAATCATATGAAAATCAAATGCAAACATATACATTGCCTTCTTAAGTCATCCTAACCACATGGTTGGAGGGAAAATCTTAATTCCAATCTTTCCATTGCTAGTTTCTATAAGGGTGGTATCTGCAACCTTAACCTGCTTTCAAGGCAAGGTTCCTAATTTTTGCTTCTGTGCTTTTTCTCTCACATCTTACTAATGGTTACCACTGAATATGTATTGACATACCCAGGGCTTTGTAGATGCATTAGAAATGGTTCATGCATTTGTGGCCTCATTTTAGGATTTTAGAATGTAAACATCTGACTCCTCATTTGCTTCCTGACTGTAACTCTGTGAAAGTTCATGCAAATAATTTACCTCAGTTCAGAAAGAAGAAAGGAGGGAAAGAGTGGGGAAGGGAGAGAGAGTAGTAAAGACTCAGTATTGGGCTGAAGGTGAGAGAGAAAACTCACACACATAGGGACTGCAGAATTGATATACTTCTGTAATTGATGGTGAATGATGTGTTAATATTTGCCCTGTAGTTTGAATAAATATTACTTCTACTAAATACTTAATGTTTAGTTGTGTGCCTGTTAGAGCAGGTAACATACTAACATATTAAACTAAATATAAAATGCCACACCCCCAAATCTTTGCTAGGCCCTAATTCATCATACTTTAAGTGAATCCTATGCTGACTTTAGTCAATTTGTTCCCTGATAGCCTGAAACTGACACTATACTTTCCAAAGTGGCTGCGTAAGTCATTACCAAATAGTGACTTCCTTTGGAAAAATAAGAAATCTGGTTGTCTGAAGATGAAGCATCAGCAGCATCAGTTTTCTTGGTGGCTTCTTAGATCAGAAGGTAGGAGGTGGGTGAATGGTCCAGTGAGCCAGGAATTAGCCGGCAGTACCTGAATTCTGCCTGTTACCTAAGAGTAGGTTGCTTTTTTGGCTTTTACCCTTGAACCAAAAGTCCAAAGTGAAACCTGGGCTATGGCCTTTCCACATGCTGGAACTGAGATGCCCCTAATTCAGCCAGAAATGTGGTGGGAGGGTGGAGCAGCCCAGCATTCCAGGATTGGCAAGTGTCAACACCATGGCATCCAAATAATAGCATCGTAGTTCGAAGCAGAGTTGGCTATTGCCTTCATCTCAGGGTTCATTTTGAGGGAGAGGACAGGCACACAAGGAGGTGACCCCCCTGACTGAATGTATCCTTTGGGCTCCTAGAAGCACACTTGGGTGATATTCAGAGTGTGGGTAGGTTACAGAACTCTCTGCCTTGTGCTATTTCTAAGTGTCTTGACTCCAACATTTAGGCAAAGAGAATTATTTTGTTTTTATTCCACATTTTGTTTCTCTAGAACTTGGCCTTTTCTGATTCTCCTTTTGCTTCTGCCAAAGCTCACCTACCAGTATTTCCTTTGACAGATCTTTCTTTTTGTAAATTTAGAGTGGAAAGGGAACAAATCAACCCACTCATCATCAACTTATCAACTCCTACTCCCAGGAGGCAGCTAAATCACAGAAATGTGAAGGGGCTTGCCCAGGGTCACCTAAGTAGGCAGGAACAGTGTTTGGATCTGATGCCTATATTCTCTGCCTCCAAATCCAACACTCTTTCTCCTTTGTTGCATCTGGCTTTTTATAATACACTAGTGATCTACTAGATAGCTAGGTGGTGCAGTGGATAGGGTGTGGAACCTGGAATCAGGAAGTCTCATCCTCCTGAGTTCAAATCTGGTCTCAGATGCTTTTTAGCTGTGTGACTCTGGGTAAGGCATTTAATTCTGTTTACCTCAGTTTCCTCATCTGTAAAATGGGTTGGAGAAGGAAATGGCAAACCACTCCAGTACCTTTGCCAAGAAAACTTCAAATGTGATCACAAAGAATCAGACACAACCAAAAAAAATGACTAAACAACAACAACAAAAGTAATCTACCAGTATGCCTTATGTACCACCACCACCCCTCCCACTTTGTCACCAAAGCAAATGTTCCTTTTAGTTATGATTTCTCCTGTATTGAGATTTTGGTGGGGGAGATCCACTGTCCCCACTTCCTCCCAAGTCCTTTAGTGATGGCCTGGGTTCTTCCTCCTACACACAGCTAGATTTATACACACACATATATACATACAACAATAACAACATACTCTATGTGTGTATATATATATATATGCATGTATATACATGGTCTATATATACACCCATGTACCTACATATATACACACATATATGAGTGTGTGTGTTAATATGTAGATAGATAGATATATGAGTGCATGTATGGTATTTGAAGTTGTCACCAGGCTACCAGATAAACCACTTTTGGCCCACTCTCAAGGAACTAGCTCTCTTGTTATACGTTTGGGACCTGGACCATGCAGCATAAATCTGGCTACTTTTATGCAGAACGTATAGTTTTTTTCCCCCAATATCAGTCATTTGGCATAGATTTAGATACACTAAACACATGACAACATTAGATTTATTTTAACCAATCAAAGAGAGGTTTACATATTAATTTGTAATGGCATGAGACAGCTGAACTTAACTTTGGAAGATTTTAAAACAATTAAATATAGTAAAAAACAAAGCTCAAATCTTTATGGTTCACATTTACACTATTAGCATAAGAACAATTAAAATCTGTATGTGAAAAAAGGGTAAGCTGATTTGTTTTGAGTGCTATAGGGTGCTGAGACTTGAACATGTGTACTTGAGTCTGAGCCACATGGCTTACTTTGGAAAGCCTCTTAGTAGTTGTACTCTCTTATTCTTGAAATTCAACCAGAGAGCTTGCACCTGAGTGTATATTTGTCACATATTCTAACTGTTCTTATCCTCACAGAAGTTTGAGCATAGAAGAGAAAGGCACAATTGCCTTATGTTTATTTTTTTTCTTCTTGGTATAGCCTACAATTGCATATGTTTTGTAGGTGCTATGTTGATTTTGCATTGAGCTTTCAATACACTAAAACACCTAGATTTTTCAGATGAACTGTTATCTACTCAAGCCCTCCTCCCATCTTTTACGTATGACATTGATTTTTTGATCCAAAGTGAAAAACCTTGCATTTATAATGATTAGATATCCTCTTCTTAGATTCAGTCAGTCAATAGACATTTATTAAGTGCCCATTATGTGCCAGGCACTGCAGTGAGTGCTGAATATATGAAGAAGGTAAAAATAGTCTTTGCCCTCAGGAATGCATATTCTAATGGGGGAGATAACATGTAAATAACTAGGTACATATAAGATACACACAGAGTAGATGGAAGGTCATACAGGAGGGGAAGACACTGGTAATATGTGGAGGGAAGATAGGGAGGAAGACTGGGAAAGGGCTCCTGCTTAAGGTAGTATTTGAACTGAGCCTAAAAAGAAACCAGGGAATCTGAGATATGGAAGGGAAATCACAGCATTCCAGGCACTGAGGAAAGACCATCATGGAGATGACTGTCTCCTAACCTCCAGACTTGCATATTCAACTGCCTATAGGATATCTTGAACTGTATGTCCTAGAGACATCTTAACCTGAGCATATTCAACATGGAACTCATTTCCCCTCCCCTCCCAGCCAAATCCCACTCCCTTTCAAACTTCCCTAAGATGGTTTTAGGCATGACACCGCCCTCCCACTCACGCAGACTCATCATCATCTGGATGTCATCTTCAAAGCCTTACTCTCTCACCCTCCATATCTAAACCACTGTCAGATCCTGTTGATTTTACTATCATAACATCTTTTATACATGCCACCCCCCTTTTTTTTTCCTCTGACACTGCCACCACTTTGATGATTAGCCTGTTGGTTGGTCTCCCTGCCTCAGTCTCTCTCCACTCTAGCCCTTCTCAAGTCTTCTTTCCTGACTCTCCTCATGCCTATCTGACTGCTCCTTCTCAGTCTCTTGCTGGACCTTCCTTCAGGGCATACCTACTAACCACAATTGTCCCACAGGGCTCAGTCGTGGGCCCTGTTCTCTTCTCTCTATATACTTTTTCACTTGATGATCTCATCGGCTGCTATGGATTCAATTATGTCTCTATGCTGATGATTCTCAAATTTACTTATCCAGCTCTAACTTCTTTGCTGACCCTTCAATCTTGCATCTCCAAATGCCTATTGTACGTCTCAAAATGAATTTCCCGTTGATATCTTAAACTCAACATGTCTAAAACTGAACTCATTATCTTTCCCTCCAAGCCCTACCCTCTTCTTAGTTTCCCTATTACTGTTGAAGATAACACCATCCTCCAAGTCACCCAGGCTCACAGCCTAGTTGTTATCATCAGCCCCTCACTCTGTCTCAATCCCCATGTCTAATTTGTGGTCAAGGACTGTTGATTTTGCCTTCCTGTAACCCCTCTCCCCAGACCCACTGGCATGGGCCTCTCTCCGTAATGGGAGGAGATGGACGTCTTGCCCTGCATGATGTCCAATAGGGAGTTGGATATGCAACTATGGAGGTTAGGAAAGAGTCTCCTATCTCCATGCTTTTTCATGTTCTTTCGCCAATGTCTGGAATGCTCTGTGTCTTGCCTTCCACATCTCAGATTCCTTGACTTCCTTCCAGAAGGAAGAGCTCCCATCTTCTTCAGGAGTCTTCAAGCTCTGAGTTGCTTTGGGAACTTCTGGATTCCAGCTTTGAGAGAGAAAATGGAAGAAGCCAACCCCATTTCAGGATACTCAAGGAAAAAACTCAGGGAAGACATGAGAGGAGTCAGCAGTCTTCATCCTATCCCTATCTCAGCCAGCAACACTAGAGACTTAGGGGAGTTTCCCTTTGGGATGAGATCAAAGGCTCTCTCTTAGTTGAGCAGAGTTGCCTCATTCTCAATGAGACAACTCCTGCACTCTGTATTGTCGGGTATATATTATCCTACGTATACTTTCTCTGATTTCTGTTTTGCTACAGATTTGGATAAATATGTTTTCTTTGCTATTTACTATGTGTATTCATTGTGGAACTGATATTCAGTGGGAAAGAGGTTAAGCCTTAGATATAAAATTTGGCGTCCTCCTTCCCTCAATAATAATGATAAAACTATCTGAAGTCAGATTGAACCTGATAATATCCCCTGGAATAATAATATTTAAGGGAGCAGAAAGATATAATTCTAGTCTGGTATTCCCTCTCTCTGAGCAGAACAGAGTAGACATCAGCCCCAACTTCTTGCTTCCTCTACTGGCAGAAATTAAAGTCTCCCTTGGAGAAGAGTAGGAGAAGAAGAGGCTAGAGATGTCTATTCTCCCTCCCATAGAGGGAGAATCATATACCACAACTTGTTCAGCTATTGCCCAGTTGATGGGTATCCTTGCAATTTCTAGTTCTTTGCCACCACAAAGAGAGCTACTATAAACATTTTGGAATGTATAGGTTCTTTTCCTTTTTCCCTAATCATGTTTGGAAATAGACCTGCTAGTGGTTTTGCTAAGTCAAAGGTAATACTCCGCTTGCTGCTTCTTGTACAAATCCTCTGATTAGACATTTTCACAAGCTGTCCCCCATGCTAGAATGCTGTCCCTCATCAATCTCTGCCTCCTGGCTTCCCTGACTTCCTTCTAGTCCCAGCTAAAATCCCACCTATTATGTGGAGGTAGAGCCTGATCTCCCTTAATTCTATTGCCTTCCCTCTACTGATCATTTCCAATTTATCTTGTATAATGCTTGTTTTTACCTAGCTGAAAATAGGGACGATCTTTTGCCTTTCTTTCTATGCCATGCACTTAGCAGAGTGCCGGAATATAGTAGGTACTTAATATATGCTTATTTTCTAACTAACTGACTGTGCCAGTAGGCCAGTGTATTTGGATCATAGAACACATGAAGGGGAGTCAAAGACATGACTAGAAAGAACAAGGTTATGAAGAGTTTCAAATGCTAAACAAAGCTATATCCAATAAACAAAGATATCCAATCCTTGAAAGTAATCAGTAGCCTCTGGAGGTCGTTGAGCAAGCAGATGGCTGACATAGTTAGACCTATGCTTTAGAAAAATAACTTTGACATATATGTGGAGGATGGATCGGAATGAAGACAGGCCTTGAAACAAGGAAACCAGTTAGAAGGTGATTGCAGTACTCAAGGTAGGAGGTGATGAAAGTCTGAACTGGGGCTGTGATCATATGAGTGGGAAGAAGGGGAAGTATATGAGAGAGGTTGTGAAGGTACAAACAACAATGGACTGGCTATGTGGGGCAAGTAAGAGCGAGGACTTAAGTGACATTCAAGTTGCAAGCCTGAGTAATTGGAAAGATAATAATTTCTTCAATAATATTAGGGAATTTTAGAAGGGGGTGGGATCAAGAGTGAAAATTGAGTTCTATTTTGGATATATTGAGTTTGGGATGCTTATGAAATATCCAGTTCAAGATATCCAAAAGACAGTTTGGATGACTAAGGCTCAAGAGATATATGCAAGGTAAATGTTTAACATATGGCTCTCTAAAACTGTACCTTTCAATATGCTTTCAAGTTTAATCTAAATTATTAACATTTTCTCTATCACTTTCAAGTTTAGATGATCAACAAAACAATAAATCAGGTCCTGATTTGTAGAGTTTGAGAATTTTGACGTATAAATGCTCACACTGAAAATTTAACAATTGATTTTCAGGAGACAGTTCAAGCTGGCTCTAGCACACCACTGGATAGTTATCATCTTTCTAGAGATAATGGAACTCGTGGGAGTTCATGAGATCACTCAGTGAGAAAGGATATAGAGAAAAGAGAAAAGGGCCCAGGACAGAGCCTTGTGGGAACTCCCTTCATTTGGATGTGTGACGTGGATGAAAAACTTGTGGAAGAGGTGAGAAAGAAATCATAGAGACAAAATGGAGCCATGTGTCATGAAAACCTAGAAAAAAGAGAGTATCTAGCAGGAGAAGGCAGTCAACAGTATCAGAAACTGTAGATACATCTAGAAGGATGAGGCCTGAGAAAAGGCCATTAAATTTGTGAATTAAGAGATTGTTGGTAATTTTGGAATTTAGTTGAATGAGTTGGAAACCAATATTCAGAGGGCTTAGAAAATGAAAGGAGAAGTGGGGGCACCTAGTATAGAAGACTTTCTCAAGGAATTTGGCCACAAGAGGAGGAGAGATATAGGATAATAACTAGTGGGTTATAATGAGAATAAGTTTCAGTACCTTAATAAGATAATGGGAATAAGTTTATCGATTTAGAATATAATAAACAATGTGATAGGAATATGTTCCATTGCCTTAATAAGATGTTTTGTCAAGTTATTATAACTGATAATGCAATGAGGATAAGTTCTATTACCTTAATAAGACTATTTGCCAATTTAGCATAACAGACTCCATTTTGTTTTAAGTCTCCATTTTGTTTTGAGCTGTCTTGAGTAATAGAAATTTTTTTATAAATTGCTTTTCAATAATAAGACAAGCATCTATGTGGTATGTTGTAGTAAGCAAGGTGTGTATTTTTACAAATACTGATAAACATATGTTAACCCTCTAATAAAACAAATCACCCATGAAAAAATATTATAAACAATTTTATCAGTAATTTTGCAGTAAACTATCAAATTATATGGTAAACTTTAGCTAAAAGCAAAAAAAAAAATCTATCTGAGATCCCAACCATCAGCTTGTTCCTAAATTGAAAATAGAGCTGGCTCCTGTTCCCACATCTGAGACTTGAGCAAGTCTGCATAGCTGATGGTCAGGGTTGATTGGTTGAAGGAAAGTTAGAGATTTACCAGACTACCACCTGCAAGGGTAACACATGGTCTTTTGCTGGATAGAGAGGGAACCTTGTCAAGTTAGGTAAGAAAGAAAACTACCAGAAACTCTATAGCATCAGATCAGTGGTGGTCAGTTTTTAAAGGGTATTGTTTACACACTTTGATTAGTGAAGTTTAATGGCATGTATAGAGAAATGTAAGTCTAATTAGTATTTCCTATAGCATTAGTTAGCATAGGTAATAGTAAATCATATACTTAGGCACTACACGGGGTTGAGAAGATCAAGTGAGGGGTTTTTAAGGATGGGGGAGAATGGCTGTAGACTTCAGGGAAGAAATCAAAAGAGAAGAAAAGAATGACAGTTAGAGAATGTGTGAGAGGATAGTGGCAGTATTTTGCTGGAGAAGTTACAAGGGAATGGGACCAAGGGTGAATGTAGAGGTGTTGGTTGGTGGTGTCATGGAGAAAGGCCACCCTGTTATCAGAAGTGCAAGTGAAGGAGGAGATAATAAGGCAAAGATGTCTGAAAGATGTAAAACATAGCAATAGATCTCTGGAAATCTGAGAAAAACTTTTATTGAATCAAGGGAAAAATACCTTAATTTGAATGTTTTAAAGTGAAGCTATTATTTAGAAGGACTGAAGGCACCTTGCTGCCCCTGTCCTATTCCTAGCCAACCACGTGCATACAGAAGGTGAAAGGGAAGACATCTAGGTTTGTCTGCATAGTAGGAGCATCGCAGAGTAGATGGTAGTACACTCAAACTTCTCAAGTTTAGGACAAAAAAAAACCAACAGAATAATTTAGTGGATTTTAACATTTCTAAATTAAGAGTGTGACCTAGAGACAATATTACAACAAAGCCCTAGGCCCTCATCCTGGCTTGGAAAAGTTAATGATATATGCTTGCATCCAAGTTGTTATTTGTAGGGCAATCCTAACTCTTC
>NW_020954552.1:4276394-4298798 GCF_900497805.2 Vombatus ursinus
CTCTCTCTCTCTCTCTCTCTCTCTCTCTCTCTCTCTCTCTCTCTCTCTCTCCTTCCCTTCCCTCACCAAGGTAAAAAAGCCTGCAGTAACACTTGTCCCCAGGTAATAAAAACAACTCAGCAGTGTCCTTTAGTGGTTTGTGCATCATGCTTAGCCTAGGAGCCAGAAAGTCTAGGTTATAATTGCTGTGTGGCCTCAATCAGTCACCTAATTTCTACTTGACTCAGTTACCTCATCTATAAAAAGAGAAAAAATAATTCTGGGCTAACTTACCTCACAGAGCTATTGTGTAAAATCTAAAGACTACATTTTGAAAATGTGTAGAACTAAACATGCAGTTGTTATTAATCTTGCTTTTCTCATTTATGGAAATAAAGTGCTGTTTTCGTGAAAAAAATATTTTTTGCTAAGTATTGTAAAATATTAATAGGACAGAGATTAATTCCTTTAAAAAAGTATGGAATCAGTTTTCAAGATGGGTTTCTAATTTAATCTAGCCTCTAACTTATTAATCCTTAACCAGTCAGTCAATAAGCATTTATTAAATGACTACTATATTCCAGGCACTGTGCTAAGCAAATAACTTTCTTCTTTCTCTTTCTTTCTTTCTTTCCTTCCTTCTTTCTTTCTTTCCTACCTACCTACCTTCTTTCTTCCCCTGCTCTTTCCTTCTTTCTTTCTTCCTCTTCAATTTTTTTCCGAAGATCTACCTTATCAGTATCATCTCTCCTCCCTGAATATAAAAAAAATAAAATCCTGTTATAAACATATACAGCCAAGTAAAACAAATTCCTAAATTCAGTATGTTCAGAAAATACATCTCAATTTGCACTCTAAGTTAATCACTTCTTTATCAGGAAATGGAAAACCTGTTTCATCATGAGTTCTCTGGAATCATGGTTGCATGTTGTAGTGATCAGATGTTCGAAGTTTTTCAAAGTTGACTGTCTCAAATACTGTTTTTACTATATAAATTATTCTCCTTGTTCTGCTCACTTCCCTCTGCAACAGTTTATATGAATCTTCCCAGGTTTTTTTTTTTTCCAGACACCATCCTGTTCATCTTTTTTTTTTTAAACAACACATGAGTATTCAACACACTTGTATAATATATTTGTTCAGCTATTCTCCAATTGATGGGAATCTATTCAGTTTCCAGTTCTTTGCCATTACAAACAGAGCTGTTATAAGTTTTTGTATATATGGATCCTTTCCTGCTTTGGTCTTTTTGGAGTATAATCCTAGTAGTGGTATCATTGGATCAAAGGGTATGCATAATTTAATAGCTTTTGGGGCATAGTTCCAAATTGCTTTTCAGAATGGCTGGACCAGTTCACAGCTCCACCAGCAGTGCATCAATGTACCTGTTTCCCAACAGCCCCTCCAGTATTTGTAATTTTCCTTTTTTTTTTTGCCAACTTTTCCAATCTTATGAGTAAGAAGTGGAACCTCAGATTTATTTTGATTCACATTTTAATATATGGCTTAGATTTCTCCCTCTAAAAACTGCCTAATAATATCCTTTATTTGTCATTTGGAGAAAGGTTCTTATTCTTATAACTTTGAATCAGTCCATATATGTCTTAGAAATGAAACCTTCATCAGAAAAACATGCTACCTTGTTTTTATACCCTCACTCCATTGATCTGCTTGTCTTCTAATTTTAGCTACATTGGTTTTGTTTGTGCAAAAAAAAATTAATTTTGTGTAATTAAAGTTGTTAGTTTTATCTTCTGTCACCCTCTTTATCTCTTGTTTGGTAATGAACTCTTCCTATATCCACACATCTGAGAGGTAATTTCTTCCTTGAGCCTCTAATTTCTTTATGATGTCAATTATGTCTAAGTCATTTACTCATTTGGAATTTAATTTGGCATGCTGTGAAATGTTGGTTTATACCCAGTTTCTGCCAGACTGCTTTAGGATTTTCCCAATAGGCTTGATGTTCTTTGCCCCAGTAGCTGGGATCTTTGGATTTTTCAAACATTTGGCTATGGTTGTTGTTTGCTTCTGCTTATTGTGAACCTAAACTGTTCCGCTGATCAGCATCTGTATTTCTTAATCAGTACCAAATTGTTTTGATTATTATTGCTGTGTGGCATATTTTGGGATCTGATACTCCTAGGCTCCCTCCTTTCCACTTTTTTCCCATTAATTTCCTCAAGATTATTCATGTTTTGTTCCTCCAGATGAATTTTATTAGGTTTTCTAGCCCTGTAGAGTAATCTTTTGATAATTTTATTAATATAGCCCTGACTAAATTAATTTAGGGAATATTATACTTTTTATTATATTGGATTGGCTTATCCATGAGCAATTAATATTTCCCCCATTATTTAGATCTGTCTTTATTTGGTTAAAGAACCCTATGTAGTTTGTATACATATAGTTTCTGTGTATATTTTGGCAGGTAGATTCTCAAGTATTTTAAGTTTTCTGAAGTTGTTTTAAGTGGAATTTCTCTTTCTATTTGTTTCTGCTAGATTTTGTTGGTAATATGCAGAAATGCTGATGATTTGTGTGTTTATTTTATATCCTACAACTTTATTAAAGTTGTTAATTGTTTCAGTTAGTTTTTTTTTTGTTAACTGTCCAGTGTTCTTTAAGTGAATCATCATCTCATCTGCAAAAAGTGATGACTTAGTTATTCCTTCAATTTCCTTTTCTTGTCTTATTGCTATAGCTAACATTTTTTTAAGGCAATTGGGGTTAAGTGACTTGCCCAGGGTCACACAGCTAGTAAGTGTCAAGTGTTTGGTCTGACGTCAGATTTGAACTCAGGTCCTCCTAACTTCAGGGCCGGTGCTCTATCCACTGCACCACCTAGCTGCCCCTATAGCTAACATTTCTAGCAGCATGCTGAATAATTGTGGTGATAATAGACATCTTACTCTATCCCTGGTCTTTTTGGAATGGCCTCTAGTTTAACCCCACTACAGATTATTGCTGGCTCTTGGTTTTAAATAGATACTACTTATTATATTAAGGAAATATTTATTTAATCTTATGTTTTCTAATTTTTTTTAACAGGAATGGAGTTACATTTGGTTGAAAGCTTTTTCTGCATCTATTGATACAGTAATATGTTTTTTGTTGTTCTTGTTATTAATAAGGTCAATTATACTTACAGTTTTCCTAATATTGAGCCAGTCCTGCTTTCCTGATATAAATCCAACCTAGTAATAGAGTGTAATTTTCATCATACGTTGTTGTTGTAGTCTCTTTGCTAACATTTTATTAAAAAATTTTGAATCAGTATTTAGTAGAGATATTGACCTATAGTTTTCTTTCTCTGTTTTGACTCTACCTGGTATAGGTAACAAGACCATATTTTTATCAAAGAAGGAATTTGTAGACTCCTTCTTTACCTGTTCTTCGAAAATCTTATATAACATTAGAATCAATTGTTCTTTACATGTTTGATAAAATTTGCTTATAAATACATGTGATCCTGAGGCTTTTTCTTTAAGAGTTCATTTATGGCTTGGTCAATTTCTTTTTCTAAGACTAAGTTAAGTTCTTCTTATTCTGTTACTTTGGACATTCTATATTTTTGCAAATATTCATCTACTTCATTTAGATTATCAGTTTTATTGGCATATGTCTGGGTCGAACAGTATCTAATAATGCCTTCGATTTCTTTTTCATTGGAATGTACGTTTTCTTTTTTTAATACTGGTAATTTGGATTTATTCTTTCTCTTTTAAAATCGGGCTAGCTAACAATTTATCTAATTTATCCTCCTCCCCCCCAAAAAAACCCTGATCCTATAATTTTTTGCTTTCAATTTTATTAATCTCTTTGATTTTCAGGATTTCTATTTTGGTGTCTGATTGGAGGTTTTTAATTTGTTGTTTTTCCAGTTGTTTTGTTTTTTTTTGTTACATACCCAATTAATCCTTTCTCCTCTTTTTTAATTGATGAAAGTTTTTAGATAAACAAATTTTCTCCTAAGAACTGCTTTGGCTGCATCTCAGAAAATTTGGGTATATTGTCATTATTTTCAATGAAATTACTAGTTGTTTCTTGGGTTGATTTTTTTTTTAGTAACTCATTTTTTAGATTAAGTTATCTACAATCAGTTTTTAACAATTTCTTTAGTAGTGCTTTATTTTTTTCTTTTTAAAGTTTAAAATTTTAAGCTCTGCAACCCAATAGAGAGAACAAGTCAAAACCACTGTTACAAATATGTTTGATCAAACAAAACAAATTTCCACATTAGCCATATAAAAAAAAAAATCTCTCATTCTGCTCTCTGAGTCTGTCACCTCACTATCAGGAGTTGGATAGCTTGTTCCATTGTTAGTCTTCTGGAATCATGGTCGGTCTTTATGCTGAGCAGAGTTCCTAAGCCTTTCAAAGGTATTTGTCTTTACAATATTATTGTCATTATATAAATTCTTCTCCTGGGTACAACTTACTTCATTCTGCATCAGTTCATATAAGTCTTTTCAAGTTTCTTTGAAACCATCCCCTTCGTCATTTCTTACAGCAGAATAGTATTCCATAATCTATATCATAACTTTTTCAGCTGTTCCTCAGTTAATGGTTATCCATTCAGTTTCCAGTTATTTGCCTCTGCAGAAAAAAAAAGTTATAAATGTTTTTCTAAATCCTTAGAATTTTTTTTTTTTAGTGAGGCAATTGGAGTTAAGTGACTTGCTCATAGTCACACAGTTAGTAAGTGTTATGTGTGTGAGGTCGGATTTGAATTCAGCTCCTCCTGACTCCAGGGCCAGTGCTCAATCCAATGCGCCACCTAGCTGCCCCCCCCCCTCGCTTAGAATTTGTTTTGCTAAGGACTAATAGCTCCCTTAGTATACCCATCCTTCCTCTAACTCTTCCTTCTCCCTTCTCCTCTTTCTGTCCTCTTTCCCCATTGAGTGAACTGTACCCAATTTTTTGTGTACATGTATTCTTCCCTCCTTTGATCAGTTTGGATGAAAGTGTGATTCAAATGTTACCTACTTCCCTTATCCCTTCCTACTTGATGTTATGGACCTCTAACTTAGGTACCCCAATTATGTGAGACAATTTTCTCTATACTTCTTCTTCCTTCCTCCTCCCACTCTCTGTCCATCGTATTCCTCTTCCTCTCCATTTGCATTTTTTAAGATAATCAAAACATAACTGAACCACTCTTATGCATTCTAATTGTACTCCCTCTGATGATGAATAAGTTCTGCAGTGATATATGTATCATCTCCCCATATTAGAATAGAAATAGTTTTTCCTTGTTTAGTCCCTTGTGATTGCTTCTCATATTTACCCTTTTATGTGCCTCTTAGCTCTTGTGTTTATATTTCAAAGTTTCTACACAGTTATGGTCTTTTCATCAGGGATGATTCTACGTCATTAAAGTCCAGTTTTCCTTCCTGTATACTCAGTTTTGCTAAGTAAATTATTCTTCGTTGTAAGCCTATCTCCATTATTTTCTAGAATACCATATCTCAAGTTTTCCACTCCCTTATAGTGAGGATTGCTAAATCTTATGGGATCTTCATTTTGACTCCTCAGAACTAGAATTCTTTTTTCTGGCTGCTTGCACTATTTTTTCCTTTGACTTGGAAGTTCTGGATTTTAACTATAATATTACAGAGAGCTTTCATTTGGAGGTTTCTTTCAAGAGGTGACTGGTGGATTTTTTTTCATTTCCAATTTGCCCTCTGGTTCTAAGAGATCTGTGTAGTTTTCTTTTGTGATTACTTGAAATATGATGTCTAGGTTCTTCTTCTTCTTCTTCTTCTTCTTTTTGTCTGGGTCTTCAGGTCTTGAGCTTTAGATGCCACACAGAGGAGTTTGTATTTAATCCTATAGGTAACAGGTAATAGCATCTCATTGAATAAAGTAGCAGCATGTTCAAATCTACTATGCTTTAGAAGACCACCTTAGCAGCTGAGTGCAGAGAGGATTGGAGCTAGAAAGACTTATGCAGGGAAACTAGAGAGTTTTCTCACTGAGAATTCTCTATACTAATGAAATCACAAATACAGATTTTTTTTAAGTGTAAAGGGGAAAGATCCTGGCCAGGAAAATCAGTCAAATTAGCTTTGGATCATAAAGGAAAGATATGTGATTCAGGCAAATAACCCTAACAACTTTGTCTCTATATCATTCCACAAGCATTTAAGGAACATTCATCAGGTACTATGGACTGGTCATTGGCAAGTGGCTTAGTGATAAACTGCAGTAGTCTTATGTGACGTGGTCAAGCAGCCAAAAATTGCCAAAATTTCCCTATACCTTCCAGAAATCAACTGTGAATATTTACATATTCACTCTTTGTAGGAATTCGATTTGTATAATAGTGACTCATTCACTGGTCAAATTTATAAGACAGTAGTCAAGTAAGTATCTGGAATTAACCCAAATAAAGGAAATTATTTATTAAGCACTATATTTATGTGCCAAGTACTGTACTAAGCACTTTACAAATACTTTCTTATTTGATCTTTACAATAACTTTGCAAAGTAGATGCTCCATTTGACAATTGAGGAAACTGAGATAGACAGAGGTTAAGTAACTTTCCCAGGGTCACACAGCTAGTGTCTAAGGCCAGATTGGAACTCAGGTCCTCCTGACTCCAGGCCTAGCACTTCATCCATTTTACTACCCAGCTGCCCTAGCTACTCTTTGGTGCTTCATTTTTTACCATGTCAACTAAATTAGGTTATAAGCTCCTGAGGGCCGGGTCACATCCACTCCTTTATTTGTTCCATAGGGATTTAATACAGTGCCACACACCCCACAGCTGGGCACAGCTATTGGCTGCCTGGGCTGGCTGACTTCCCTCTCAGGTCTTGGAGCTGTTTCAACAGATACCCTCAAAAAAGCTCCTTCCCCCAGGGAATAGTGAAAATTGAGTTTTCCTCCTATTTTCTTTCAGCTATTTCAGATGAAGCTTTGACTTTATCTGAAGGAAGGAAGCTATGCTTATTATAACTTGAATTTAGACAATAATGTATCCTGTGTTTATTATCCTTTTTTTTGACCTGATTAGGAGGGAAGACAATTTACTAATTTTCTTTTACTTTTAGCAAACAGTCTGTAAGGGCGTTTCACTGTAATCATATAGAAAGCCAAAATCCTCCCCGAGCTCCCTGTAGCTTTTCCACGTTAATGTGGGTGAAATTCCAGCCCATTCTTTCAATTGACATCTCCTCTGAATTGGTGAGGCATAGAAGTCTTTTATAAAAGCCCACTTTCTGAGCTGGAAGATTCAATTTAATTCCAATAATATTTATTGAATGCCTACTGGGAAGTATACTGTATTACAAAAAAAATCTACCAGAAGACATAGGTTCAAAATCCAGATCTACCTTTTCTTACTTATATGACTTTTATGAGACCCAAACTCAGTCTTTCACCTATAAAATGAGGAGGTTGGATGAGATGACCTCTAAGATCTTATCCAGCTCAAAATCTATGTTACTCTGATCCTATGACCACAATTGATGTACCTTGATAGAGCTAGAATTTGTTTTATATAGTTCATGCTCACATTTATGGATATAACCTTAGCTAAATGTAATTTTTTATTCACTCCCAAATTAAAAACTTCTTACTTTGACCAAGTCATTACAGTCATATGAGCCATGGTTTCCTCATCTCTTGTCTCTAAGATCATTTCCTGCTCCCACACTCATTGCTTTTGTTAGTATTTCTTGAGTTTCCTTCATGTGCCTAGTGTTCTGTTAGATATTATGAAGGAAACAAGAAAAATATAAGATAAGTTTTCCTGTGCCACTGAAGGACAAAAATCATAGAGCTCAGAACCTTAGACTGGAAGGGTATCAAGTAGGACGGAGACCAGAACAAGGTTTGATCTACCTGAAATGTGTTTGGTTGTCCCATCTTTGCTGGAAGATCTTTTAATGAGGGGGAAAGCACTATCTTCCAAGGCTGCCACTCAATTTTCATAGAGGAAACTCCCTGCCACAAAGTTTTCCCTTGCCAATCCATCCTCTACTCAGTTGCCTAGGTGATTTTCCTTAAGCATGGTAGGTAGCCTTTATTGGTAGGAGTTTTTCCTTGCATCAAACTGAATCTGGCTCATTGCAACTCCCACCTATGGTTTGTAGTTCTTTTTTCTCTAGTCAAGGCAAATAGGTGTAATCTCTCTTTACCATGACTGCCCTTCAAATACTTTAAGAAACCTACCACATCTTCCTTAAGTTTTTTCTCCTGCAGGGTAAAAATTCCCAGATCCTTCAAGTGAACTTCAAATGGCATGATCTCAAGGCTCTTTACCATTTGGGTTGCCGTCCTCTAATGGTTCCAGGGCTTGTCGATATCTTTTCGAAAATGTGGCATCAAAAACTAAACAATCCTCCAGACGTGGCCTGACCAGGGCAGAGTAGAGAGGGACAACTGCCTCCCCAGTTTTGGACACTGTGTCTCTCTTATAGCAGCCTAAGATTGGATTAGCTGGTTTCCAGCAGTTTACAATCTACTTGGAGAGAAAACACATAAACACATGAAACATTTAAATAACAGTATGAGCCAGTATGTGATTAAAAACCAAGTTGAGTGATTACAGGAAGATAAGTGCTGGAAGATTCCTAAGGAGGAAGAGAACAGTGTGGCCCAGAATGGCAAGGAAACATCTTGCAGAGGGAGTGAGGCTTGAGCTGGATTTTAAAGGATGTGTATAAGCTAGGAAGAGAGAAGGGGGTGGGGGAGAAGGGGGTGGAGAAGAACATTTTATGCAAGGGGGATTGGCAGAAGCAGACAGAACCATCCTCTCAGTAGTGAATCTTGATTTCCCAAGGCTTTATGGGATGTGTGTGTGTGTGTGTGTGTGTGTGTGTGTGTGTGTCACTAAGAACTGTTATGTGAAGAGTCAGACAATGCTTTCCTTTCTAAAGAGAGGGTAGTTTTGCCTGGAAGTCTTGAATCACATGTAGTAGATGTTTTTCTGTTCAATGGACCAGTGCTGTGTATACTTCCACTCTTCTAGGAGTTTTTCTTCTCCCTCATCTTTCCAATATCATAAAAGAAGATATTAGGTTCCAGTCTAATAAGGCATTTTTTGGGGGCACAAAAGCACAGATCAGTTAAGCAAACATGTACTAAGCATCTGCTCTATACCAAGCTGGGGCAACTTGGTGGTGAGATGGATAGAATGTCAGGCCTACAGTCTGGAAGACTGATCTTCCTGAGTTCCAATCTGGGTTCAAACACTTACCAGCTGTGTGACCCTGGGCAAGTCATTTAACCCTGTTTACCTCAGTTTCTTCATCTGTAAAATGAGCTGGAGAAGGAAATGGCAAATTACTCCAGTATCTTTGCCCAAAAAAACCCAAATGGAGCCACAAAGAGTCAGACACAATTGAAACAACCGAATAAAAACAATATATATGTAATTAAATTTTTTTATCAATAAAAGAAATTGTGTATGCATTCTTAATTGATAGAAATATGTGCATTATGCTAAGAAATTTTTTTAAAAATCTAATTTCAAGTTATATAATTCTTTTAAGTCCTTGTGCCTTCAAGCTTCTATGGCTCCCCATTTTTTTTCTGTTATAAAATGGTGAGGTTTTGGTTGGCAAGACTTAGTGTTGCTTTTGTCTCTGTACACTCCACCAAAATCCGATTCTGATGCATCATTATGTCATTGTAGCCTGGAAGTGATGCCCAACTTATGGTAGAATTTACCAAGTTGCTAAGGCTTTGATTTCAGGACCAGCCACACACTGTTAGCCTAAGCCTAGAAAGTTTGACTGACACAGAGCTGACCACAGCAAGTCAAGAAACCTGTTAACTGGAGTTTTGAAAGTGATCGAGATATGTTTCTGTGGAGCACAGCATCATGGAAGATCACTGCAGTGTGTGCATACATTAGATTTTTGAGTTCAGCATTATTATTTTTGTTTCACAGGTTGTCTCCCCCCCAACTCCCCTCTGAAAGTGTAGGTGTGGGGGTGGGGTGGGAAACTGTGAAGTGGTTTTTAAGATCCCAAGCTTCTCCCTGAAACAAAGGGCCACCTTTTAGGATCAGTAGTGTCCTGGGGATGCTGTGTGGCTACGAATCATGGAATACTAGTCTCCCAAGAATAAAGGTTGTGAGTCACCCAAAAGGCGATGGAAAGCTGAATAATGGGAGTGAGTAGACAGGGGAAAAGCTGGGCAAAGGATGTCATCACAGAGATGTATGACTAGGAAGGGAGGTGGATTAGTCACATATCGAGGTGGGTGGATAATTGATAGACGTCCCAAGGGTTTCACTGGCATCCATTCAGCGGCAGAAGATCTAGGGGAAGTCCCCCTGGTATGTGGGGACTGAGAGGAGAATACAGACAAGGGTCACACAGGATGAAAAAATGCTGTAGGTTGTCATCCATATTTGGGAGTAGGAAAGGGAGAGCACCCACATCAATGAAATCAGAGCCACTCGAGCACTGAAGTAATACCACTTTCACCATCCAAGTGAATCACATCAATCTGTTTCAGTCTTCTTGCTGAAAAAGGTCAACTACCTGTCAGTACCTGACCCTTAATAATGTTTCGGCATCTAACAGACAGACAGGAGAATAAGGGATATTGTTATTCTCAGAGTTTAATGGGAGGTCACAACAGGCCCAATGTTCTGAGGAGGGGTCCATAGGTTTCATGTGACCATCAAAAGGGTCCATGACACAAAGTAAGGTCCAGAGCTCCACCTCTAAGACTCTTAAGTGGAAGAGAAAGCCTTGGCTTCTACTAATAGAGATGATCTTCTGACTCAGGTGTTTCCTCCCCTCCAGGCCTATGAAACCACACTCTGTCTCTCTGCTCTCCCCTATAGAATGTAAGCCCCTCAAGGACAGGAACTGTCTTGTTTTTATCTTTTCTATCTAGTACAGTGCCTTGAACATAGAGGCAGCTGGTGGCACGGTGGATTAGTGTTCTGGGCCTGGAGTCAAGAAGACCTATATTAAAACTCAGCCTCAGACCCTAGCTGTATGACTCTGACCGAGTCAATTAACCTGTCTGCCTCAATTTCTTCATCTGCAAAATGGGAATAACACCTACCTCCCAAGGTTATAAAGATTAAGCTCTTGCTTGGCACATAGTAGGCCCTATGTAAATGCTTATTCCCTTCTCCCTGCCTTTCTCCCTTGAACACAGTAGGTACTTAACAATCTTATTATCACACTTAATAAGAGTCAAAGCTTCTCTGAGCGCTTTACAAAAATCTCATTTTATCCTTACAATAAGAGAAGTTATTTTTATATGACGTATAAATGATTATTATTGTATGACTTGCTCAAGGTCACACAGCTAGCACATGAGACTAGATTTGAATCTAGGGCTTCCTGACTCCAGGTCCAGCATTCCATGCACTGTACTACCTAATAAATCATTCGTCTACTTGAACTGGGTTGATTTTTTTTCTTGGTTGCCTAATTGGTTTCCCCATCCAGAGCAACACAGATTATCCGGTAGCACATCTTTCCTTTCCCGGGTGCAGCACGGAATGAATGCGTTTTCTACTTTCTTGGCATCGCGCTCTGCCCGTGCAAGAGCCCGGGAATGAGTGGAGCGCCTGCAGCGCCGCGACTCTCCCCCACGCATCCTCTTCCCCACCCGCTTTGATTAATTCATTCTTCTTGTGCTGCCTTTTAAAAGGAGAGAGCATATCAAAAGATCTGCACGTTGATGGCATGCATGCCAAAAGAGGGGAGAAACACACACACACACACGCACGCACACACATGCACACACGCACGCACACGTGTACGTTAGGCCCAAGGGACTCGAACATCAGCGCGCTGCTAAAGGCCACGCTCGCTTCCCCAGGCGCCCAGCCGGCCGCGGGCTCTGCCATCGCCCCGGATTGCGCGAGGCGACTCGCTCCAGCTCTGGGGAGCGCGAGGCCGCGGCAGACAAAGTAGCGCTTTTGACCCGGGGAGGGTCTCGCTGGTTGCACGTGTGGGATCCGGGGCGTTTGGATGCTTGTCTTGTTCAGCTAACCGGCTGCGGCGCCTTCCCGCGGTCACGTAGCGAAGACCGTGACTCAGCGCTGACTCACTGAATTCCCTGCCAATGGATTTCCCCCGGCTGTCAGCTGCTCAGTCTCAGCCTATCCTGGAAAATGAGAAAGACGCTTCTCGGCTGCTTCGTAGCTCAGCCCGGGGTTACTAGTTCCTGGCCATGTCTGTCTGTCTCTCAACAACAGAGCCGCGCACGGAGTTCACGGCCATTCTACCCCAAGCAAACAGCGGCTTGACTTGGCGTTATTTTCTTTGCAAAATCTTGCTTTCGCTAGAGACCTAAATGAATCCACTAATCAAAATTCCTTCGTCACAAGCCTGCTTTAATAAATCACGGACTTCTTTTACAAGGACTTGTCCATAACCCCAGTGCACACTTGCTTTCCTGCCGCACTAAAACCCCTCATCTTGCTTTATCCCTACATCTTAGGAGTTTATCTCAGTGGGTTTGATAAAGAACCCTGGCACTTACTGATGATTGTAGTGACGCAAATGAGGTTTGCTCTTGGCATCGTGCGCTGGCACGAGTGACTTACAGTAAAAGCAAGGAACGCTTTGGAAGGACGAACTGCAATGTCACCCTCTGAGTAAGTGTCATTTCCATGCTGTTTGTCACCGTGTAGGCCGCTGAGTTGTGTTAGATTCAGGCGCTGAGTTTGAATCTTAGCTCTGCTTCTTAACTAGCTTTGTGACCTCGGGAAAAGTCATTTACTTGTCTTCGGGCTCAGTTTCCTTAAATGGGAAGAGGATTGCACATAGGGATCTCTGTAGTGGCTTCTAGCTCTCCTTCCGATGTGTGATTAATTCTGTAGAGAGGGTTATGCTGGATAAACCAAATGATTTCGATCAATTTTAGTCTTATCAAAAAGCAGTTAAATTCTCATGAGTTACCCAGTCCCGCAGAGCAGGTGTCCAAACACACTTGCCTTCTCTTGGGAAAAAGGTGGGAGACTGAAAGTGTGGAATGCTGCGTACACTATGTGACTGTATTTCATTATTACAAGAGAAGGTACTATGGGGGAGGCAAGGCATATGGGGAAATAACTATGGTATATAAAAAAAGGCACCAACTAAAATTTTAAAATGCTGTTGTGATATTCTTTCCTTTTGTAGATTTTGGACAATGGAGAACAGCTGTGTATCATTGGTGGATGAGGACTCTGCAGTATTAGGTTACATGGGTCTTATGGCAAAATGCTGATTGCCCTGGAATATTGTTTTCCAAAACTGGCTTTGCAATATATTTGCCTTCATTTCCTGTGCATGGCAATCACTAAGCTTAATTTGTTTGTGCATAATGTTGTGCTTGCTTTAAATAGATATCAGTATAGCCAGGTTTGGTAACTGTTACTTTTGGAGAAATGAGAGGTGATGCTCCCATCGGGATTATCCTCCTTGTAATCACTATAGCATATTCATTAATTAAAGGGTAGTTGACAATAGCCGTTGCCCTGGAGTCAGGAAGACCTGAGTTCAGCTCTATCTTTAGACACTTCACTAGATGTATGACCTTGAGCAAGTCACTTAACTTCTGTTTGCCTTAGTTTTCTGATCAGTAAAATGGGGATAATAATAGCACCTATCTCCTAGGGTTGTTGTGCGGATCAAATGAGATAATAAAGTGCTTAGCACAGTACCTGGCACATAGTAGAAACTATATAAATGCTAGCTACTATTATTCTTGTTACCTGCTACTGAGAATATTTTACCTCTCTGTGTAATATTTCTTTAAAAATTATCATTTTAAAGTTAAACTGGTAAGATATTATTACAAAGAGCAGGAAAAAAAATATTAAATTGCCTTACAGTTATATATTTCCAGAAGGCAAATGAAATGAAAAATGCAAAAGCTATGAATTTTTAAAATGCTTTTTTTAAAAAAAAATAAAGAATGGGGCAAAAGGAAGCTTTCAAACATTTATGTTTGAGTTTGTTTTGTAAATCAGTTTCAGTTTTCTTGGATACTTAACACTCTAAATACTTTTCACAGGAAGCTTTTCTAATTCTGATTATGGGGACAGGTTGGAAGAGAGTTGGCCCTGATGTGACAAAATTCCACTTGAAATTGAAGTTGGGCACACAGGGGAAAGGGGCAAATTAGAGATTTTTTTCAGTTCAAATCTAGCTTAACCAAACTCATAGAATCTGGACCCAGATGGAAAAAGAAGCAGGGATAAGGCTCAAGGAACATGAAATAGGGGAGCATCTGGGGGAAAAGACGGTCACTAATAGAACTGAAAGGCATTTTAAAATCTAAATGAACATGTTCACTTTGATACTTTGAAGGATGTTATTTCATTGGTATTAGATACCGATTCGCCAATGCTAATTGTAACTCCTCCATTCTTTCTCACAGTGTGTAATTCTTGTCTATACTTTCCTAGAAATCCTCCATAGAGGAATCAACTTAGATCCTGAACGTCTTCCTCTAAAACTTTTTTAGACCTCTGGATCCTTATCATTTGAGACATCCATACATGCAGCACGTAGTTGCCACATTGATCATTCTAAAATGAAGATTTGGCAGAATCCTCAGCCTGGCATTTAGAATCCACAATATGGTTTCCACCCACATTTGCAGTTTTCTTTCATGTTACTCAAGTTCATGCATTTTCCCTTACAGTGAAATTGGCCTGCTAGCCTTTCCTACTACATCCCCTACCCCCTATCCATTGCATTGTACAAGCCATCTCTTGGTCTGGAATGCATTCCCTCCTCTTGGATTCTCTACTTTTCATCAAAACCCCAATCAGGTACCACCTCCTACGTTGTCCTTTCCTGTTTCCAATGCCCATCCCCAAGCTGTTCTCTCAGTGTGCTCTCTCCCTTGAAATCACTGTGTACTGCTTTGTATTTGCTTTATATTTACTGACATATATGTACATGCTGTACAGCTGGGTTGAGAGATGGTGCAGTGGATAGAGAGCTGGGCCTGGAGTCAGGAAGACCTGAGTTCAAATGTGACCTCACAAACTTAATAGCTGTGTGACCCTGGGCAAGTCACTTAACCCCCTTTGCCCAGTTCCTCCACTGTAAAATGAGCTGGAGAAGGAAATGGCAAACTATTCTAATATTTTTGCCAAGAAAACCCCAAATGGAGTCACAAAGAGTTGGACACAACTGAAAATGACTGAACGTGTTGCTATATGACATAAAGAGCTTATTTAGACAGCCCCTCATAGATAAAGAAATACATATATACATATATGTACATATCTATCTTTTACCTACCTCCTACATAAATACACAGTGTTTAAAATTGTACTGAGTACATAGTACTCAATAAATAATTCATGAGCTGGAGATATTGGCTAAATATTGGAGGAAGAGGAGAGGTGGTTGTGGATCTAGACCTATGATTTCATACCTACACACATTCTTGGTGTGAAAACTCCCACCAATGTTGATCAGCTATTGGTTTTTTATTTAAAATCTTAGAGAGTTACTTGAAGCACTCTTAGGTTGAGATTTTAGATGCAAATTAAAACTCTGCGATCAAATATTTTTACAACAAAATTTAAACTCAAGTTACAAAATTAAAAAAAATAGTAGAATCAATCACAAAAAAAAAATCATCTGCTGCTTGGATCAATAGCTAAGGTGAAGGGACAATTTGAAATGGAAAAGGATAGGGGCAGGTAGATGGTGCAGTGAATAGAGAACCAGCCCTGGAATCAGGGAGGATCTGAGTTCAAATCTGGCCTCAGACACTTACTAGCTGTGTGACCCTGGGTATGTCACTTAACCCCAATTGTCTTGCAAAAAAAAAAAAACCTCCTCCCCCAAAAGAAAGAAATGATAAAGGATCTGAGCACCTATATGATCCATGGCAAGAGAAAAGTGAGGGTGAGGTGGGGGGGGGGAACCTTTACAAATTGGTACCACCAGTGACGACCCAATAGCAGTATCAGAATGGAAGAATAACTGATTACCAGGCTTTAACTATTCAAAATATATTCCCAGGAAATTAATCTTGCCTTCTTCAAGGATTAAAAAAAGTTCCTGTGGGTTATTTTAACTCAGTTTTCTAGCTCTTAGCAGAGCCCTGTGCTTCAAGCTGTCACCTCCCTCCCCCTTTTTTTCCCTAACTCAGTCAGACTGCTAAAAGGTAGGAAAGAAGCATTTGTTCAACACCTACTATGTGCCAGGAATTTTGCTAAGTGCTGGGGATATAGAGACGAAAATGAAAAAGAGTTAACGGGCTGTTGAGGTGTGGGGGGGGGAGGGGCACCGTGTACAAAGACAAGTCAATACAAAATAATTTGGGAGGTAGAGAGTCTGGAAAGCCCTCCTATAGGAGGTAGCAGTTGAGGTAATGTTTGAAGGGACCATGGAATTCCCAGAGGCAGTGGTGAGAAGAGAGAGCATCCCAGTCTAGGAGGCAGGAGATAGAATTTTGCCAGGAATGTTAAGTAAACCATTTTGGCATAAGGATGAGGAACGTCAAAGTAGTCTAGAAAGATAGGTTGGAGCCAGATTGTGAAGGGCATTAAATGCCAAAAAAAAAAAATCATTTTATCCCAAGAGGCAGTAAGGAGGGAGTTGCTGAAACTTCTTGAGCAGATTCTTATAGACCCAAATTGTCTCCATGTGGACTTTCTCCCTTACAGTGTTTCTGTGATGTGTGGTAGTTGAGGAGATTAAGGAAAGGTACCTCTATTTCTAATTGGAGATAAGGTACCAAGGAACTCACCAGACAATCAGAAGTAGTGTCTTTTTGTGCGTGTGTGTGGTGTTGCTGTTCAGTCATTTCAGTCATATGCAACCCATGGTGACCCCATTTGGGGTTTTCTTGGCAGGGGTACTGGAGTGGTTTGCCATTTCCTTCCCCAGCTCATTTTACAGATGAGGAAACTGAGGCAAACAGGAATAAGTGACTTGCCCAGAGTCACACAGCTAGTAAGTGTCTGAGGCTGGGTTTGAACTCAGAAAGATAAGTCTTCTTGACTGGAGTCCCAGAACTCTATCCACTGTACCACCTATCTGCCCAAGAGTAATTTTTACAAGAGACTAAAAATGAGATTTCTCACTTGGCAAAAAAGTTGATTTTATCCCATAGCTACCATTTTAGTCTACAATAGATGCTATATCAATTGGTCAAAAGGTACTTACTCTGTATCAGGCAAGGATGCTAAGCATCGGGCATACAATGAAAGGCCGAAAAAGCAAAAAACCCAAAATTTAGTCACTGCTGTCAAGAAGCTTACATCACAGTGGTGGAGAAACATGTAAACAACTGTGCCTACAAGATAGATACTGAGTAGATAGAAGGCATTCAGAGACTGGAAAACAGCAGCTGCAAGAGACTGGGCCTCTGTTACTTAGGATGTGAGCAGAGGTTTGAAAGAAGTCAGGAAGACTGAGAGGCAGAGGAGAGCAAAGGCATGGGGGTCGGCCGTGGGAATGCTATTTTTTTTTTTTGCTATATTTTTTGGTTTTTTTTTTCCTTTTGATTCCAAGACCATGGTTTATTAAACCTAAGGTTCATAATATTCTCAAAACAGACTCATGCTCCTTCCCATCTCCTCTACCAGAAGTGCTCCAGTCTGTTCATACCTACTTATATTCAGTTCTTTCTGTTTTCAGTCAGCATCATTGGTACAGTCTATGCCTGGGTCTGGCCAGAAGAGACACCCTTAGAGCCAATTGCCTCTGGGAAACTCTTGGTTTGTGACTCTTTTTCCCCTGGATTTTGGCTCTTGGTTGAAGCAACCTCCCTCTGACCCCTCTCTTCTCTTCAGGTCTGATAGTCAAAACCATCTTTTAGGAGCCCATATAATAGATATTGACCTGCCTTTTGTATCTGTCGACTTCACACCCTCTCCCACCCTCCATTGCTACCTCAGCTGAAAATACTTAGGTCCTCAGCAGGGGTCTCTGCTTAAAGCTCTCTGCTGCCCCCGACTGGACCCTGGCTGCTACAGCTTTCATGGGTTCCCTTGAGTTCTTGGTTTCTTTCAGGTTACAACAATTTTAGAGTACTATTCCTGTGAAGTTATTCACTGAAATACTCCCTCTTGGAAACAGTACTGATAAAATAATGAGGTGAGACGGCATTAGACTGGAAAAAAATATACATGCACATATTTTTGGAGTGAGGATCTGGAATTTGTGGAGGCAGGCTAAATAATTTGTCAATCCTTAATAACCTACACGAGGCAGTAAATAGAATGTACTGAACTCTAAGACAGGGATTGGATTGTTTCTACCTGTAACAAAATTCTTATCTTTTAAGTAGGTGGCCTCATTACTTAAATATAAAAAAAAACCCCAAGAGTGCCAAGTAAAACATTCATACTTAGCCATCCCTTCTAAAAACGAAATGTTTTAAAAGATTGTGGTCTTTACAACTTTTCACAGGACTTGCCTTCTTACTAAAATATTATTGTGTGATATTAGTCTATTCCTATTTATAGAACAGCCCAATGACTCATTTTGTGCATTTAAAGAGTCTAATGAGGATTTCCAGTTCTGTAATAGATGTGGATCCCATTAATAGCTCCTTTACATTGGGGTATATTCTTGCCAGTGGCTTTCTGACACGTCTGATATTCCAGTGATTTTGTTGTAATCGAATCTTGTGGGTGACATTGGTGTTATGAATAGGGGGCCCTATGTTTACCCAGGAAAGGGAAAAATAAGATCTTGTTCTTCAGTCTCTTGGGATCTTCATTGACTTAAGATTCATATCCTAATTTTCTTTGACTGGCAAAAAGAAAGGCCAGTATTATTATTTGGTGCAAATAATGAATTCTTCAACTTTAGCCCACCAAGAGGAAAAAAAGGACGTAATTAGTATTTCTTCTACTCTAAAATTATGCTCATTATAAAAAATGTTTATGGAACATTCTAGGATCTCTACCTAGAAGAGAGGTTCTAGTGGTGTATTTACTAGCACTGATAATAATGTTCTATAGAATTTGCTTTAACTTTTGAGGAGGATTATTATACACCAAACCTAATTCTTAAAGTTCCTCTGGATGGTTTAGTTCTTTGAAATAGACCCATTTCCCATTCAGACCCTTTTAATCTTCTTCCCCATGCAAACAACAGGTGCTTTAGAAAATAGCCAATAGAGAGACAATAATTCTTGTCCTTCAGGACCAGTGCCAATGGAAAAAAGTGACCTGAAATACACATCTCGGGCCTGACATGATGAAAATCTAATGCCACAGCTGTTTTCTCTCAGAACTGTCACTCATCATATTTTAATTTCACAGTTTTGAATTAATCTTTTCTAAATACGGCACCAGAGGGAGGTGGACGAGATAACAGTTCCCAGCAAAGGAATGAGGCCAGTATTTGCAAAGTTCCTGGTCTCTCTTGCTGTCTCTCCTTCCACCCATAGGCCCCCCTGCCCTGCCATTCTCGATTTTGTTTTCTGGGATCCTTGTGGTATTGCAGTACTTCTGTCTATATTTGTACAGAGCAGTGGTCTAAACTAGCTCATAAGCCTATTTGTTTTAAAGGATTATTGATTCAATCTCCTTCCCATGCCGTCTCGGGATATATTTCCCAGCTCTTCCTATCTCTGATCATCTAATAAAAGAAATAAAAATTAAAAGAATCAACATCTGTCAGCATTGTACATTCAGGTTCCGCCTTATCTAAGCTTAGAAACTTCAGTTCTGATGGCAGGCCACAGACATAGACCATAGAATTTTAGAACTACCAAGGATGTAAAATTTCGCCTATTTTGGCACCTTCAGTCATTCAGCCAACAAGTATTAGGCATTTACTTTGTGCCAGGCACCATGCTAAGTAATCGCTGAGGAATCAAGGAAAGGCAAATGGTCTTTACTTTTCAAAAAGTTTACATTCTAATGGGGAGAAATGAGATGAAAATAAGTAGGTATATAACAGAAACATGCAGAGCAGACGAGAAAAAGTGGGGGTCAGAGAGCTTAAGTAACTCTCCAGTGTCTCAGCCTGTAAGTGATGGAGCTGGGGCTCTCAACAATGTATGTTTTCTCATGAAACTATCCTTTTTTTATATGCTTGACCTTCCTAAGGTATTGTGTTACTTCTTACAGTTAGTTCTCCTGAGTCTGTTGGAATTACTTTGAATTCATTGCAGAGAATTGTGCCACATGTGGTCCTTTATCCAATATCCAATGTCTATTTTTAAAAAATGATACCATGTACTCTTTTCAAAATGTAATTTTAAGATAAAGTCATAATGATTAAAAAAAATTAACATCTTTGGAGAAAAATTCTCTGAATCCAATAGAAATTTTCAGACCTTATAATAAGGAACTGAATCAGAGAATGGGAGAAAATATAAGAGAATTCATGGATGAGTGGAAACAGAAATTGCATTATGTGAGTGGCAAAACTGAAGGAAAAATTGGGATTGATATTTCAAGATCTTTGGAAATCCAACCAATTTTTACCTAATTGTTTCTCACAGCTCAGCATTCTTGTCTCCTCATGACTTGATTACTGTCAAAATTTTATTTTCTGCAAAGATTATGTGAATTTAGCAGTCTCCAGTGGCACAGGCAGCTTCTGTGCCTGGAGCTGATAAAATAACAGGTTTAGGGAAAAACAACAACAAAACCAAGTCCCCAAATGACAACAGAAAAATTAGGCAATCTTTTCTAAATATGCTAGCATATGTAAAGACAAACATATTTGTACTGGCTACTTAAATAATAAAAAGTTTAAAAATTAAGAATAATGCAGTAACATCTGTATGAGTTGCTGTGGACAGTTATTATTTTTATAATTCATAGCTGTCACTGCATTGTTCCACTGTTCTAAAATATTAAATGGCTCCCTATTGCTTGCCAAGTCCAATTAAGTTCAGTTAAACAAATTTTACAACAAAAATTAAATTAAATTCAACAAATATTCATTAGGCACCTACTATGATTAGTAGAGTATACTAATTAAAGCTTAGATCATAGGATCTTAAATTGAGATCTATAAAAGGACCCTTAGAATTCAAGCCCTCTACAATGTACTTTTTATCTGTATTTCCAGCTTTAGCACATATTCTTCTTCTTCAAATACCTTAACCTCAAACCAAGGTTAATAAATAGCTCACTATTTGGTATTCCCTGATCATTGGCCTTCTTGCTTTTGCACCTTTGCCCACATGACTCCCTTTGCCTAGAATGCTCTTGGTACCAGTTATACCTGTTTAATCCTTTCTCCATGCTTAAACGCTCAACTTCTATCTCTTCTAAGAAGTCTTCTCAGATCCCTTCAACTGAAAGAGATAGTAGTACTTTGTGCCTTTTTAATGTGTTTATCTCATTTGATTTTCTGTTACAGTTACATGTGTATGTTAACTCTCTGCCTAGAACATGAATTCTTAGAGGACAGGGATTATGCATTTTTTTTCTGGATTAACAATAGAACCAAGTATATGAATACCCATATAGTATGTTTGCTGAATGGATGGATGAATTATCCTTCTTTTATGTGTAGCTGCACTCTGGGCTCACACTCCCAGTGTCAAGCTGGGTCCCCAGAACATGGCTTGCTACTTGTCTCCTTAGAGTTCTAGGTGTTAACTCTGAGGAATTGGTGTTTTTTTTTTCCTTAATAACTACAGCTATAACCATAACTTATATAGTTACATGTAACTACATATATATGCAACTATATATATAAAACTACAAGCATACCTTGTTTTATTGTTTCTCTTCATTGTGCTTTGTAGATACTATGGTTTTTGTTTTTTTTGTTGTTTTTTTTTTTTACAAATTGAAGATTTGTGGCAACTCTGGGTCAAATAAGTCTGTTGGTGCCATTTTTCCAACAGCATGTGTTCACATCATGTCTTTGTGTCACATTTTGGTAATTCTCACAATATTTCAAACTTCATTATTATTATATTTGTTATGGTGATTTATGATCAATTATCTTTGATGTTACTATTGTAATTGTTTTGGGGCACCATGAACCATGCTCGTATATGATGGTGAACTTAATTGATAAATGTTGTGTGCACTCTGATTGATCCAAACCTGTCCCTCTCCTTCTCCTCACACCTTATTCCCTGAGACACAACAATGTTGAAATTAGGCCACTTGATAACTCTACAATGGCCTCTAAGTGTTCAAGTGAAGAGAAGAGTTGATCGATCGGTGAAGCAAACTTCATTGTTGTCTTATTTTTAAGAAATTGCCACAGTTACTTCAACCTTCAGCAACACCACTCTGATGAGTCAGCAGCCATCATCATCAAGGGAACACCCTCCTATAGGACAACGATTGCAACTTGTTGAAGGCTCAGATGATGGTTAGCGTTTTTTTTTTTTTTTTAGCAATAAAGTATTTTTAATTAAGGTATATACATGTTTTAGACATAATAGTATTGCACACTTAGTAGATTACTGTATAGTGTAAATATCACTTTTATATGCACTGGGAAACCAAAAAATTTGTGTGACTTGCTTTATTGTGGTCATCTAGA
>NW_020954552.1:4298843-4309650 GCF_900497805.2 Vombatus ursinus
ATATATATATATATATATATGTATATACATATATATATATATATACACACTCACACACTAGTACATATATTTCTCCCCTTTGCTGGGTGCTCATATATACACATACATATCTACACATATGTCACTGTAGTTATAACTAAGCTATAATTAACTCCTCACCATATGCTTCTCTCCATGACTATCATTTAATATTAGCAAGCCAGACTTAGTTAGCTTTTAGAAAGTCAATCAATAAACATTTATTAGCGCATACTGTGTGCCAGCTACAGTGCTGAGCACAGGAACACAAAGAAAAGGACAAAGATATTCCCTTTTCTCCATGGGGGAGACAACATGCAAACAACTATGTATATACAGGATAAATTGCAAATAATAGAGAGAAGGCGTTAGAATTAGGGAGGCTTAGAAAGGCTTCCTAGAGAAGGTAGGAGTTTAGCCAAGACTTGATGGAAGCTGGGAGATGGAAATGAGGAGGGAGAGCATTCCAGGCATGGAGATATCTAGTTTACTAAGGCATGATGATAAGAATAGTGGATAGAAAACATTTTCTGCCTCCAAAAAAAAAGGGGGTGGGGTGGGGAAGACAGTCCCTATGAGCACATGCAGAATCAAGGGGAAAGAGGGCCCAAGGTTAGAGAGCACATAATACAGAGGGGAAACTCACAGTTCCTGGGCACTAGCAGTCTTTTTCTCCCCTTTGCTGGGTGCTCATGAAGATCCCTTCAGCCTTTTTCTAGTCTCCCTGGCTCAACGTAGAGTCCTGAAGCTATCTTTACTCAATGTGTATAATTTTCCTTGGCTCCTAAAGCAGACACTGCTTTGAGGTCAACAATGAGAAGTCTAGGGGCAGCTAGGTGGTGCAGAAGATAGAGCAACAGCCCAGGAGTCAGGAGGACCTGAGCTCAAATCTGACCTCAGACCAAACACTTGACACTTACTAGCTATGTGACCCTGGGCAAGTCACTTCACCTCAATTGCCTCAACAAAGTGGGTAGGTGGGGGGAGGGGAAACAATGTGAAGTCTAAAATCCTGCAATTCTCTGAAGTTCAGCTTGGTGGTACTGTGGATATAGATCTCTAGACCTGGAGTCTGGAAGACCCAGTTAAAATCTAATCTTAGGTACTAGCTGTGTGACCCTGGGCAAGTCCATTTAACTTCTGTCTCAATTTCCTTATCTGTAAAATGAGGGGTAATAATAGCACCTACCTCCCAGAGTTATTGTAAAAATAAAATGACATAATAATTGTAAAGTGCTTTGTAAAACCTTAAAGTGATATATAAATGCTACGTATTTTCACAAGATGTCCTTTGGTCAAGGGGGTGGAGGGAGAAGTAGCTTCAGTATTCCTTTCCTCTTCCCCTACTCCATGTGATTCTGTTTTGAATATTAAGTTGCCATGCTTTAAATCCCCAAGCCCTGTAGAGAATGATCAAGTCTAGCAATCTGGACAGACTTCCTGTTGAATATGGTTGAAATGCCTTTGATTGATCCATTCAATACAAATGTTCTTCCTGCTAAAGGCATCAGGGCTAAGAGGGATAGCATGATTGGTTAACTCAAATGTTCCCATCCTTTACATGCAAAAACACATACTTTTGCATGTGGACCAGATAGCACTAATCAGAGATGAGAATGGTTATGCTTGGTCAGGTCTGGATCTTACCTCACAGAAGTTGCAGTTGCAGAAGGACTTTGAAAAATGGGTAGGATTTCAATATGAAGAGACTGTGGGAAGGGTAAGACATTCTAGGTTCTAAAAGTTAAAGCAAGGAAATAGAAAAGCTGGAGGTGTCTGCCTTGTGTTTATACAGCAACTAGTTCAGTTTGATTCAATTATTGGGTAAGAATAGGAGAGTAATAATTGAGATAAATAGAAAAGGCAATTGGGGCCACATTGTGGAAAGTCTTGAATACCAGCAAGAACTGAGATTTAAGTCAAATAGTTGTTTATTGAAATTCAGCTATCCTAAAATTAAAAAGAAAATATAAAGAATATCTGACCTGAAATATTTGGATTTTCTGGCAATTTTTTTCATACCATTCTAAATATTTCACATGTGTATATAACAAGCAGCAATAACCAATCTATCATAATGGTAACTGGACTCTCTTTAAAATTTTTTTTAATTAAATTTAATGTTTTTCAATCAATGAAAATCTACCTTCTCTTTCTCTCACCTTCTTCTTCTACCCATTTGAAAAAGAAAAAAACAAGATCTGGGTGAATAACTGGTTTCTCTTCAACACAATAGTTGTGTATTTTGTAAGACTGATCACTGGATTGTTCACTTCTAGAAGCATTGTTTTCCAAGTTAAGATGGCTAGAAAGGATTATTGTTGTTGTTCAACTTCATTTGGCATACCACAGCATCATGTTTTCCTAAGTATTGAATGTTGACGCATTATAGTTAAGAACTTTTAGAAAGAATGCCTTTCACCACATTTTGAGCCTTTTCTTTCAAACTCTGTTTTCCATTAAAGGAGAATTTTTTCCCCTCCCTAGATTATGACTTTCAACCCTCTCTTAGTATAATAAGTTAGCACAGTGTAGTGAAAGAGGTCCAGACCTGGTATTAAGGAGGCCTGGGGTCCCATTCTGACCCTTACAAGCTCTGTGATTTTGGACACGTCATTTAGCTCTCTCCTGAAGCTCAGCTGCTTCTTCTGTAAGGGGCTGTGGTGAGGGTGCCACATTATTATGGTGAAATTTAAATTATTTTCTAAATATCATTTTTAATTATAGAGCCACAGTACTTAACTCTTTTCTGTAATCAGTTATTAATCATGTGGATATATTTGTACATATGCATATGTATACACATACACATATAGTTAGTTTTCTGTATTTCATAGATACCTTATTAGTTATTCATGCAACAGTCTAGGAATGACTTATTATATTCATTTTGCAAACAAGAGAACTTTCAGGGAGTCACACAGGTGACAGATCTCATGTAGGAGTTTGAAAGTCTCACTTCATTGATTTTGCAGTAACTTTCCCCTGAGCCACAAAGCATCCCTACCTCTGGGCTGTACTTTTGGCATTAATGATTCAACTACATCTGGGTTTGCTGCTAGGCATCCTGGAGCAAGTCCAGGGCAGGCTCCTTCCAAAAGGGGTCTACGAGTGTGTGGAGTAAATTAGTAGTGGAAAAGATCACCTCTTCCAAATGAATACAATGCAAGACTTTTTTAAAAATAAGGAAATGTGTCTTCCATTCATAGAATTTCAGAGAGCTAAAACAGACCACAAAAGCCAGGCAAACTGATCAATGTGGTTAATAAAATTTCTTGGTTTTTCCCCTTCATTCCTATAGCTATTTGTATATCACAACCATTTACTTGTAACTTTGCAAGATAGACTTCTGATTTTATGAACTGTGAACTTAGTGTAAAATACACATAGAAGCAGAATTCTAGATTCTTCACGTTAAAAAAGAACTCATTAATTCTGTCTCATCTCCCCACCCATGTAGTAATCCTTTCTACCAGATCCCTAAGAAGGAAAACACATCCTTAGCCATTGCTTGAACACTTAGAATGACAGGGATCTTGTTATATCACTCAGCTACATACACCATTTTGTTTTTTGACAGCTCAAATCATTAAACAATTCTTCCTACTAGAAATGTCCTGATCCTAACCTTCGTAGATCTAAAAAATATGTTTAACTTCTTTTCCATATGATATTTTTTCAAATATCTGATGAAAGCTATCATATCCTCCATAAGTATGTTTCACTTTTAAAAAATTTTGATCTTGATTATATGACTCTCTCTGCCTTTTGTATATATATTTTTAAAAATCTGAGCTCATTTGAGAGCTCCTGATATACCAAAAAGTCTTCAGATTTCATCCTTTTTTCTTTTTTAAAAATTTTATTTATCTTATTTTTAATTTATGGAATAAAACAAGCATTTCCATAACACAGTATAACAAAAAAGATGATTGTACTGCAAATCTCTTATATACAACTTGCTGTTCCTTTTAAATATATAATAAAGTTATCACGTAAAAGATGGAGGGGATTTTTCTTCCCCTTCCCTCTGTCTTAGAGATGGCTACCAAAGACTCATCTAAAAAGTTTGTTGAAATAATTAATAATTTTTAGGAAAGTAACAGGATATAAAGTAAATTCTCCTTTTTTTCTTATTCATCAACATCGTTTGTGATTATGTTATTGGAATTTGCTCATGAGACAAACTCATCCCTCTATAACTAGTTGCTTGTTTTGTTTTTTTTTAACTTTGGGTCATGGGATTACGATTTTTTTTTTGAGAATTTTTTGAAGCCTGATTTCTTAAAATCTAAAATATACACCTGGTTATTGTGGGCCTTCTCATTGGCCATAATCAATTCTCAGATGGTATAATCACCTTGTCTCAAGGTTCCCATTGCTTTCTTTCTCTTTACCAACCAGTTCCTTCTTGCTGATAAGAATGAGGATCAAGATAGCAGTTCTCTTCATGATTCTTCAACTTCTTAAGAGATGAAATTGCCAGTAAGACATAACATGAATTCACTATGTACTCTGCTTTTAGTGAAATTAAACTTCTAATGAATGTTTAGATAATTGAAGCCTCCATAACTATTTTATTTCACCCCATGCCAATTTTGTGATCAGCTTTAGGAAAATATCATCCATATCCTCCATTTGTTCAGGTGTTCTGTAGTATATTCCTACAATCCAGATCAATTTGATACATAATATAAATCTATACTATGTGCATATACATATGTAGGTACATGTATGTGTAACTATATTTTAGTGGTGAAAGATAACTAGAATTACAAGATCAATCTATTGATGGTACACTGTATATTCTATAAATTAATCTCAAATTCTAGAGTACGTTGTATGTTTTTTAGTATTTTCAGAAAATACAGTGAAAATTGATTAAGAAATTATTTTGTTTTGATAAATGAAACCATTATCATTTTCCCTCCATGGTTTATCTATCTGTTCAACCTAGAACATTTTCTAGATGAAAGATACTCTCCAAATCTTCCATTAAAAGCCTCTTTTGTTTTCTCACTATATCTATGCCAATGAAACACAAGCTCTAGAATATCCTGTCAATCTGGAAAGGCTTCATGTATGGGCCTAGTGATGAATTTTGTATCTGCCATCGAAGGACCAGCTCTGCTGACTTTGGAGGAGATCAGCACTAGAAGGCTGGCCAACAGCCATTAAATATTTTCAACTGCAGTAATCCGTGAAGTTCTGTCTACTTGTGTCATTGTGGACATGTACAGACCAGTGAAATTATCTTGGAATATTGAAATAGCCTTAGGTTATAATATCAAATGTTCTTTCCCTTCATGTTTTTCATTATTATATTATATATTATGTTATTATATTTATTATTATATTATTATACATAATATACACATCATTCTTACATTATATAAAATTATTTTATATTATATTATTTTCATATTTCTATAATTAAATGATATAATTATTTAACCTAATTGATTGCTATAATTGGTTAAAATTGAGAAAGCTAGATGAGATTTCATTGACAATCCATAGTAGTTATATATTTTTTTTAATTTTAAAATTTTGTGTATAAAAATCTAAAAACAACTACTCATATTGGGAAAGTCTGACTTTCAGTTCATTATTTGCTTGTAATAAATGTAAAACAACATTAGGAGACTTTGTAGTTTAACATATTATTATAAAACTACATAAATCTTTCAGGGGTTTCAGGAACTTCAGGGTTTTCATAGGATCATAGATAAGAAAACTGAGTTTAAGAGAGATTAAATGACCACCCAGGGTCTCTTGGCTTTTCAATGTCTCAGGCAGGATTTGAACTCAAGTCTACCTGACTCCAAGCCCAGCACTTTCTCCATTGTGTCACTTTTTTTTTTAATTAACCTTGAAAATGTTTAATTGTACAGCCCTGGAGACATCTTTTAATTCAGGCTAGCCTAAATTAAATCAGTGATTTATCATCAAAGGAACCCATACATTAATGACTAATATAGTGGTGAAAGGTGGAAGTTACCAATGTAAATTGATTTACCCACTTGTCTCCTGGATTCTCATGGATTAAAGACATCATAGATCAGACACACTGATATTTTGTTATTCTAAATGAAAACACTGAAAATTATTTTTAAAGCAGTCAGAATGATGCGAGCCTAGAGAATTTCATCTGCAAATAATAAACATACATATGTAGGATGTGCATTCATTAAGCACTATAACCATAACTTGGGTTTATTTGGGCAAGAAGCTCACCAAGTGGCTTAAAATATACCCAAGGTATGTTGTTGGCTCATGAACTAATCCCCTCAAGCATATTATTGTTTATGAGAGGCCTTATTGAAACTTTAATAGATTGGCCTAAATGAAATGATATATGTAAAGTACTTTGCAAATTTTAAAGAATTATATAGTGCTTGGGAGATATTAAAGCTTCACACTTCACTAAGACCTTTGGAACAGTCTGTGTAAATGTTGACTTACTATTATTATTAGATACTTTGTTGTTATGAAATTAAGTTAAATGAACCTTTAACATGGAGGATATTGGTGAAAAATAAAAATTCAGCTTATGTATTGATCCTGCTTCCAACATGTATATTACCTTGGGATTAAAAGATGGATCTATGCATGGTTACTGCGCTTGGATTTATGTGTAAATTCCGACTTAGAGCTAATCATCCTTGCCAACCTGACCTCATAATCTGTTCCTGTTGTCCCTGTACTTTTGGTGGCCTTATATATTTATTTCACCCACCCTCTCACCTTTGTAAAAGCGTGAAATAGAGCACTTACGTACATATCTGGTGATAGGTTCATTTGACCTTGCAATGATTTCTTTAATCAAAGGAAAGATCCTGAAATCAGCATCAAAGGAGATAGGCAGCTGACTGTTTATCTTATTTGTAATACAAATGTTGGCCTATTGGCAGTATGACTAAAAGACTTAAGCATATTTTTGCGTATGTAACACATAGTACATGCATGGCATCTAATTATATAACAATATAGATGGATTAATTATTAAGTAATAAGCACTGTGATAGATATAATGTAGAATTATATTTTATGTTGTCAATAAATTAAGAGAAAATTATACTAAAATGATCAATAGTCAATAAACATTTATTAATCACCTACTTGTGACAGAGGATGGTACGATGGATAGAGTGCCAGGCCTGGAGTTAAGAAGACCTGTGTTCAAATCCAGCCACAGACACTTACTAGCTGTGAGACCCTGGGCAAGTCACTTCACCCTATTTGCCTGAGCTTCTTCATTTGTAAAATGAGCTGGAGAAGGAAATGGCAAACCACTCCAGTATCTTTGCCAAGAAAACCCTGAATAGGGTCACAGAGAGTTGTACATGACTGAAAAAATACTGAACATGTACCAGGCCCTATGCTAAGTTCTGGACACAAATAAAGGCAAAAGACAATCCGTGCTCTCAAGTTGCTCATGATTTAAAGGGGGAAATCACCTCATAAAAAGAAAGGGGAGGGGAAAGGAGAAAGGGTATCTAGTGTAGGAGCATGAAGGAGGGCAGGAAAACAACTGGGCAGAACATGATGAAATGGCTCACCCTTAAATAGAGGATCTGGGAGGAGCTCTCACATGTCCATCCTCTACCCTTTCCAATCAGAGGGAGGGAGGGACCCCAAGGACAAGGAGAACTGAGGACACTTACTAGCTGTGGAGGAGGGATTTATTTGGGCAAGAAGCTCACCAAGCGGCTTAATATATACCCAAGGTATGTTGTTGGCTCATGAACTAATTCCCTCAAGCATATTTTTGTTTATGAAATAGCTTATTGAAACTTTAATAGATTACCCTAAATGAGTGCCCTTCAACTTGTCAAAATTCTTCAGTACCACAAAAAAGGTGGTACCTGGAACTGAACATACTTCTTCAAGTACAGTCTGACTAGTACAGCAGGTCTGAGTGCATCACAGCATTAGGACTAATATCCCTTCTTCTGGATGTTAAGTCTCTCATGCAACTCAAGGTCGCATTAGCTTTTTGGTGGGCATGTCATATTGTTGACTCATACTGAGCTGTAAGTACACTAAAACTACAAATACTTTTTACACAAACATTTGGCTACTCATGCTTGTGCTAATGATTATGTGAATTTAAAGTATAGGACTTGACACATTTATCCTGAGCAAACTTCCTCTTATTAGATTCAATGGTAATTCTAGCCTCTTGGGGTATTTTAGATTTTGACTCGATCATACATCATCCTACCCTCTCAACTTTATGTCACCATCGAGTTTGATAAATGTGCCATCTGTGCCTTTGTACATATTGTAATAGGATCAGAGTTTCCTGAATTCAGTCTCTCTCTTCCCACCCACTAGATGGGGAGGCTTTACTTAGAGGATAAAGGTGTATCCTGGACCTGATTGGTACTGGCTTCCCTAACACATTTTCCTGGTCATCTGGGGCTTTTTATGCCTTTAAGTCTTTGACAGAAGATTTTTTTTATTTGATTCTGGAAGTTAACAGGGAACCACTGAAATTTATGGAGTAGAAGGTTAACGTGGTTGAACCTGAGCTTTAGGAAAATCACTTTGATGGCTGAATGGAGGATATATTGGAATGGGGAGAGACTTGGGCAGGCAGACCCACTAGCAGCTTATTGTAGTAGTCCGGAGTAGTGGCAATGTTCTAAGAGATGCATTCAAGAGATACTACAAAGGTGAAATCAGTAGGCTTTGGCAACAGATTGGATGGGGGGGTGAGAAATAGGATGTCAATATCAACCTGAAGAGAGTTTGCTAGTGGAATGCCTTGTTAATATGTCCTTGGCTTGTTTTTTTGTTTTTTTTTTTAATCCAGTTTTATTTTATTTTCAGTTCCAAATTCTCTCTCCAGCATCTCTTCCCCTCCCTGACCCATTGGGAAGATAAGACAAACAAAACTTTTTATAAATATATATAGTCATGCACAGCAAATTCCGACATTGTTGTTGTTGTATTGTTTCAGTCATGTCCAACTCTTTATGACCCCATTTGGGGTTTTCTTGGCAAAGATACAGGAGTGGTTTGCCATTTCTTTCTCCAGCTCACTTTACAGATGAGAAAACTGAGGCAAACAGTGTTACGTGACTTGCTTAGGGTCACATAGCTAATAAGTGTCTAAGACTAGATTTGTACTCAGAAAGATGAACCTTCCTGACTTCAGGCCTGGCACTATATCCACTCTACCACCCAACTGTCATTATTAAATGAGGCAGAAAAAGTTAAGTGACTTGTTCAGGGTCATACAACTAGAAGTTTTTGAGGCTACATTTGTATTCAGGTCTACCTGACAGCAGGCCTAGCATTCTATCTACTGTACCACCTAGCTGCCTGGACATGTCTAAAAATGAGTGAGAGAGAGAGAGAGAGAGAGAGAGAGAGAGAGAGAGAGAGAGAGAACATTGCTCCAGAGAGAGAGAGAGAAGGAGAGAGAACATTGCTCCAGCTTCACTCTGCACTCTGAATTCATCAACTATCTGAAAATGGTCAACCGGTTTTATCATGAGTCCTTTAGAATCATTGTTGGTCATTGTGTTGATCAGAGTTACTAAGTCTTTCAAAGTTGATTATCTTGATTAATCGATTTCTGGTTCTGCTTACCTCACTCAGCATCAGTTTATACATTATACCTTTTTACGGGTTTTTCTGAAACCATCCTCTCCATCATTACCTACAGCACAATAATATTCATTCCATTCATATACACTAACTTGTTTAGCTGTTCCTCAATCGATGGACACCTCCTCCGTTTCCAGTTCTTTGCTATTACAAAAAGAGCTACTATGAATACTTTTGTACATGTGGATTCTTTTTGTCTTTCTCTGATCTCTTTAGGGTATAGACAAATAGTGGTATTGCTGGGTCAGAGGGTATGCACCGTTTTATAGCCCTGTGAGTATAGTTCTAAATTGCTTTCCAGAAGGGTTGGCCTAGCCCATAGCTCCGCGGACAATGCATTAGTGTGCCTGGTTTTTTCACTGACCCTCCTGGATTTGACATTTTCTTTTTTTTTTTAAATCAAATTTGTCCATCTTATGGGTGTGAGGTGATACCCAAGAGTTGTTTTAATTTGCAATTCTGTAATTATTAGTGATTTAGAACATTTAAAATATGTGGCTGTTGATAGCTTGGATTTATTTTTCTGAAAATTCCTATTTTATATAAATATCCTTTGACCATTGGGGAATGGCTCTTATTCTTGTAAATTTGACTCAGTTTCATATATATACCTTAGAAATGAGACCTTTATCAGAGAAACTTCTTGTAAAGATCTCTCTGCCTCATCCCCCTCAGTATTTTGCTTTTCTTCTAATTTTAGCTGCATTGGTTTTGTTTGTGCAAAGGCTTTTAAATTTCATGTCATCAAAATTATGTTTCATCTTCTGTGAACCTCTCTACTCTTGAACTCTTACTTTATCCATAGACGTGATAGGTAATTTCTTCCATGACCTGCTAATTTGCTTATGATTTCACCCTTTATGTTTAACTCATGTATTCATTTTGAACTTATCTTGGTATATGGTGTGAGATGGTGGTCTATGCCTATGGTTTTTGCCAGGCTACTTTCCAGTTTTTGTCAAAAAGTGAGTGTTTTCTCCAATAACTAGGATCTTTGTTTTTTTCAAATACTAGTTTACTTTGCTCATTTGCTTCTGTATACAGTATAACTAATCTGTTCCATTGATCAACTTATTTCTTATCCAGTATCAAATGTTTTGATGATTATAGTTTTATAGTATAGTTTAAGATTTGGTACATCTAGGCCACCTTCTTTCCCATTTTAAAA
>NW_020954552.1:4309672-4311996 GCF_900497805.2 Vombatus ursinus
TATTTTTTTTTTTTTTTTTTTTTTTTTTTTTTAGGCAATTGGGGTTAAGTGTCACACAGCTAGTAAGTGTCAAGTTTTTGGTGTGAGGCCAAATTTGAACTGAAGTCCTCCTGACTTCAGGGCCAGTGCTCTATCCACTGCACCACCTAGCTTCCCCTAAAATTCCCAGTTTTGGGGGGGGAGGGGCGGTGAGGCAATTGGGGTTAAGTGACTTGCCCAGAGTCACACACCTGGTAATTATTATGTGTCTGAGGCCAGATTTGAACTTAGGTCCTCCTGACTCCAGGGCCGATGCTCTATCCACTACACTACCTAGCTGCCCCCTTTTTAAATTCCTTTTTTTTTTTTTCTGGTTAGGCAGTGGGGTTAAGTGACTCACCCAGGGTCATACAGCTAGTAAGTGTTACGTATCTGAGATCGGATTTGAACTTAGGTCCTCCTCAGTTCAAGAGCAGGGCTTTATCCACTGTGCCACCTAGCTGCCCCTTACCTTGTATTCTTCCAGATGAGTTTTGTTCTTATTTTTTTCTAGTTCTCTATAGAAATTCTTTGGTAGTTTGGTTGCTATGGCATTGACTAAGTAAATTAATTTAGGTAGGATTATCATTTGTATTATGTTGACCCAGCCCACTCATAAGCAATTCATATTTCTCTAGTTAATCATTTAATCAATCAATATACATGTATTAGGTGCCTAGTTTATGCCAGGGGATATAAAACGAGTCAAAAGACAGCCCTACCCTCAAGGAGCTTACACTGTAATGGAAGAGACAACATGCAAATAAATATATAAAAAGCAAACTATATATAGAACAAATAGGAAATTATTAATAAAAGAAAGAACGTGGAATTAAGAGGGATTGGGGGAGTCTTCCTGAAAGAAAGTGGGATTTCAGTTGGGACTTAGAGTCAGAGAGAGCAGTAGTTGGAATGGAGAAGGGATCTGTCTTTATTTGTGTGAAGAGTGTTTTGTAATTTTGTTCATATAGTTCCTGTGTGCATCTTGGTGGGTAGATTCCTAAGTATTTTTTAATGTCTATAGTTATTTAAGTAGATTTTCCTTTTCTATCCTTCCCTACTAGGTTTTGTTGTTGATAATACAGAAATGCTGGTTATTTCTGTGGATTTATTTTGTATCCTGTAACTTTGCTGAAGTTGTTAATTGTTTCAATTAAGTTTTTACTTGATTCTCTAGAATTTTTTGTGTCATATCATCTGTAAAAAGGGATAGCTTTTGTTTCTCATTGCCTATGTTTATTCCTTAATTTTATTTTTCTTGTTTAATGTTATAGCTAGCATTTCTAGTACAATGTTGAATAATAGCAGTGATAATTGACATCCTTTCTTCACTCCTAATCTTTCTGTAAAGGCTCCTAGCTTATCCCTATTACAGATAATGCTTGCTCTTGATTTTAGATAGATACTACTTGTCATGTTGAGCAAAGCTCTGCTTATTCCTGTGGTTTCTAGCGTTTTTTTTTTAAATAGGAATGGGTGTTGTATTTTGTCAAAATCTTTTTATGCGTGTATTGAAATAATATGATTTATGTTATTAACATGGGCAATTATGCTTATAGTTTTCCTATAAGCATAATTGGTATAAGTCCAGTTTGGTCATAGTTTATGATCTTTGTGATATATTGCTATAATCTCCTTACTAGTATTTATTATTATTATTATTTTTTGCATCAGTATTCATTAGGGAAGTTGGTATATAGTATTCTTTTTCTGTTTTGTTTTGTTTCTTTACATTCCTTGCTTTAAGATTATATTTGTGTCATAGAATGAATTTGATAGGATCTCTTTACCTAATTTTTTTTTCAGTTCATGTGGTATTGGAATTAATTATTCTTTAAATGTTTGGTAGAATTAGCTTGTAAATCCCTCATTCTCTCTTTCTCTTTTTTCCCCTTATGGAGTTGATTTATGACTTATTCAATTCCTTTTTCTAAGATAAAGGTTATCTAAGTATTCCATTTCCTGTTCTGTTACTCTGGGCAATTTATATTTTATGTAAATGTCTATCCATTTAATTCAAATTGTCAGTTTTATTGGCATATAGTTGGGCAAAATAGCTCCTAATTGCTTTTTATTTCATCTTTTTTGATTGTCATTTTGCCTTTTTCATTTTTGATATTGTTAATTTGACTTTTTTTTGAGGCAGTTGGGGTTAAGTAACTTGCCCAGGGTTACATAACTGGAAAGTATCTGAAGCCATATTTGAACTTAGGTCCTTCTGGTTCCAGGGCCGGTGCTCTACCCATTATGCCACCTACTGCCCCTATTTGTTGTTATTTCTTTAAGTCAAATCAGCTAATGGTGTA
>NW_020954552.1:4312028-4318052 GCF_900497805.2 Vombatus ursinus
TATATATACATATATATATATATATATACACATATATATGTATATATATACATATATATATGTATATATGTATACACACACACAATGGTGTATATATATGTGTGTGTGTGTGTATATATATATATATATATGTATATTCCTCTTTAAAAAAACTAGCTTTTTATTTTTCTGTCTGCTTTCCCCATGGCCCTTTCTATCCTTATATTCATATGAGATAATTCTCCTCATTCTTCCTCTCTTTCCCCCTTCTCCTACTGCATCTCTCTTCCTCAACCTTCTATTCTTCTTTTGAGATTATCTAAATATAATATAATCATACCTAGGCTCTCTGTGTAATTGGACTCCCTCTGTAATACCTAGTGATTATGAAGTTTTGAGAAGTTACATATATCATTTTCCCATATAAGAATGTAAACACTTTATGCTTATTTAGTAACTTGTGATTTCTCACTCATGTTTGTTTACCTTTGTCAATATTGCCTTTGTATACTTCTCTTAAGTCCTGTGTTTGAATGTCAAATTTCTACTGAGCTCAGATCTTTTTATCAGGGATACTCGAAAGTCTTATATTTCCTTAAAAATCCATTTCCCCCTCGTAGGATTATATTCAGTTTTGTTGCATAAGTTATTCTTGATTGAAATCTTAGCCCCTGTGCCTTCTGGAATGTAATATTCTAAGCTCTCAGTTCCTATATTGTGATGGCTACTAAATCTTGTGTGTTCTGTAGTACCCGAACTCTCTGTTTGGCTGCTTGCATTATTTCATTGACCTAGGATTTCTGTATTTTGGCTATAATATTCCTGTGAGTTTTCTTTTTGAGGTTTCTTTCAGGAGTTGACCAGTGGATTCTTTCAGTTTTTACTTTGCTTTCTGGTTCTAAACTATCTGAGCAGTTTTCCTTTATGATTTCTTGAAATATGATATGTAGGTTCCTTTTTTGTTTATAGACTTCGGGTAATCCAATGATTTTTAAATTATCTCTCTGTGATCTATTTTTCAGGTCAGCTGCATTTCCTATGAGATATTTCACATTTTCTTCAATTTTTTTTTCAGTCTTTTGACTTTGTTTTATTATTTCTTGATGTCTCATGGAGCTATTAACTTCCATTTGGCAAATTTTAATTTTCAAGGAGTTTTTTGTGTCATTTTTAGAAGATTTAAAAAATTATTATTTGTTTTAACATTATTTTCTTTTTAAATTTTAAGTTTCTCCCTCTCTCTTCCACACACTGAGAAGGCAAACAATGTGATATCAGATATGCATGTGAAATCATGCAAAACATATTTCTACATCAGCCATATCTCAAAAAAAAGCAAGAAAAATAAAGTGAGAAAATTATACTTCACTTTGCACTCCTCATTCATCAGTTCTCTCTCTGGAGGTGGAAAGCATTTTTTCATCATGAGTCCTTTAGAATTGTTTTGGATTATTGTTCTGATCAGGGTAGCTGATTTGATCATCCTTACAATATTGAATGTTAATGTGTACAATGATCTCCTGGTTCTGCTCACTTCACTTTGTATCAGTTCACATAAGTCTTCCCAGGTTTTTCAAAAACCATCTTTTCTTATAGCACAATAATAATCCATCACAATCATATACTACAATTTGTTCAGCTATTCCCTAATTGATGGGCATCCCCTCAGTTTCCAATTCTTTGCCACTACAAAAAGAGCTGCTTTAAATATTTTTGTACATATACCTCCTTTTCCTTTTTCTTTGATCTCTTTGGGATACAGACCTAGTCATGGTGTTGCTGGGTCAGAGTATGCACAGTTTTATAGCCCTTTGGTCATAGTTCCAAATTGTTCTTCAGAATGGTGATACCAGTTTAGAACCCCACTAACAGTTTATTAGTATAGCTATTTTCTCACATCCCCTCTAGCATTTGTCATTTGTCAGGTGTGAGGTGACGTCACAGAGTTGTTTTAAATTACATTTCCATTACATTTAAATTACATTCTAAATGAATAGTGATTTAGAGCATTTTTATATGACTCTATATAGCTTTGACTTCTTCCTCAAACTGCCTTTTCGTATCATTTGACAATTTATCAATTGGGAGATGGCTCTTATTTTTATAAACTTGACTTATTTCCCTATATATTTGAGAAAAGAGGCCTTTATCAGAGAAACTTGCTGTAAATTTTTTTTTATATTACTTCATTGTCTATGGTACCTTTTAGCAAAATGTAGTTTCCCTGATTTTCTTCTTTTTAATTAGGTCTATTTTTGCTTTTGCTTTGTCTGAGCTCATGATTGCTACCCCTGCCTTTTTTTTTTTTTACTTCAGCTGACACATAATAAATTCTGCTCCAGAGTAAATTTGTCCATTTCTGGTTTTTAAGGAGTTCTTTTCTTCGGTGAATTTTTTGCTTCTTTTATCATTAGGCCAATTCTGTTTTTGAGGTGTTATTTTCTTTCTTTTGAAAAAGATTTATTTTAATTTTATTTTCCTCAATTACTTGTAAAAAAATTTAACATTTTTGACCATTTTTGAAGTCCAAATTCTCTGCCTCCCTTCCTCATCCCCTCTTTGAGAAGGAAATCAATCTGATGTAGCTTATACAGTTGAAGTCATGCAAAATGTGTTTCCATTTTAGCCATGTTACAAAAGAAAACAGACCAAAAAAAGAAAAATAAAGAAAGTTTTAAAAGTATGAGTTGATCTACATTCAGACTCCATAAATGATTTTCCTGGAGGTGCATTTTTCATAAGTCTTTCAGAACTGTCTTGGATCATTGTATTTCTTAGAAGAGCTAAGTATGAAGTTCATCTTCATACAATATTGCTGTTACTGTCTACAATGTTCTCCTGGTTGTGCTCACTTCACTTTACATCAGTAAATGTAAGTCTTCTCAGGTTTTTCTGAAAGCATTCTGCTTGTTATTTCTTATAGCACAACAACATTCCATCACAAGCATATATACAGCTTGGTCAGCCACTCCGCATTAGCACTAACTACACCCAGTGCCAGGAAAGGATCTCCTGTAATCTCTTTCTGACCATATTTCCAGTCCCCTTATAGGCTCTGGACTGAGAGTTCCCAAAGCTACTGCTACTGCTGCCACTGCTGATGCTGCTGACACCACTGTCCCAACTATCTCCAGGGTCTACCACAGGTGATACCACCACAGACTTTTCCTGCCAACCTCCTAAGTTGTGTTAGGCTGGAAAAAATGGCTCACTCTGATCATTTCTTGGCTCTGCCACTCCAAAATTTGATTTGAGGCTTTATTTTAAAGTTCTGTGGAGGAGAATGTTTGGAGAGTTCAGCTGGTTGCTGACTCTAATGTGCTATGTTGGCTCTGCTGAGTTATTTTCTTTAGTAATGTTTTATACTTCTTTTACTTAGTCATTAATTCTCTTTTCATATCTTTCTTTCGTAGCTCTCATTTGGTTTTAAAAATATTTTTTTAAGCTCCTTCTTTAAGTTTTCCTTTAATTCTTCTAGGAATTCTTATTAGACTTGTGTCCAGTCTGCCTTTTTTTTTTTTTTCCTTTTGGGCTTTGCTTGTAGATGTTTTCAAGGCATTGCCTTCATCTGTGTTTGAGTCTTAAGCTTGCCTGTCACTGTAGCAGCTCTTTTTTATTTACTTATTCTTCTAGCCTACTTCTTGACTTTGTACTTTATGTTAGTGTTAGTCTCTGCTTACCTCTAGGGTAATGACTGGCCTAAGCTTTAATCTTGAATATCCTTCTGCTGCTTTCACAGCTCATTCTGGAGGCCTGCAAGTTTTCAGTGCTTCCAAAGTGGTGTGATCTGGGGAGAGATGTGTTCACTGACCTCCTGGTCTGAACTCTGCAAGTTGGGTCTGTTGGCTTATATATAGTGAAGTTTCAGTAGACTAGTGCTGGACTCAGTCATTGTTAGCCTCCTGGGGGTTACTGCAGGTTCAAAGTGAATGAACTGCCAGCTTCCCTTGGTCTTGGTTTCTTGCCCTGGTTATTTTACTTACAAGACTTATGTGCTGGGCTAAATATTAGGAGTGAGTGGCCACTCTGCTCCTAGGTTAAGAGATACATGGCTAAGTTTTCGGAACACATTCCTGGCTTGATACATAATTGGGGCCTCACTTACTCACGACCGAGCCTTTCTACCATGGATCTGTTATATGGGAACAGTGAAACGGGTGACAGAGTTGCCAGATGGCACCTGTTCTTGCTCCTTGTTCTGGATCAGTGATCCTCAGGGATCCCCAGGGATCCCATTTTTGCCCCAATGCTTTTTGCAATCATGCTCTGTCCCAGCTCCCCTTCTGAGAGATTCTCTGAGCCTCAGTTTTCTTACCTACAAATAAAGAGATTGGGCTAGATTTTCATAAAGGTTCCTTCATTATCCAAAACTTATACAGCCAAGTACCCAAGCATTGAGATAAGTAGCTCATATGAGCAAGATGTGGGAATTCTTGTCAACTGTAAATTCAATGTTCATCTGAAATGTGATATAGCAGACCAAAAAAATCTAATAGAGGGGTTTTGTTTTTAAATACACAAAATAAAATACATAGGATTACAAAATAAACCAATTGTATTATAATATAACTATATTCAAAATACAAGAATAAAAGTAAAATATTAAAAAAAACTTCCTGGGCTAGTCCCCATTTTCTAATATAATCTCAGGCTATATTAATAGAAGCATAGTTTTCACAGTGAAGTAGGTCATAGTTCTGCTATTATTTGCCTTGGTCAAACAACATTGGGAGCATTGTGCCAATCTGGGCACTACATTTTAGAAAGAACATGGATAAGCTATCACCTGAAGAGAGTGAGTGAAATGATGAGGAGATTTGAAACTGTGTCATTCAGTGACTGAAGAGGAGAACAGTTAGAGGGCAACACGATAGTTTTCAAAAATTTAAGGTGTTATCAGGTTGAAAATGGATGATGCTAAGTTCTGCTGGGCACCAGAGGGTAGAACTGGAATCAGTGGGTGGAAGTTAGAGGGGGGCAGTCTTCAGCTTAGTGTTCCAAAAAACTTCAAGTCAAAGTTAGACAAAAATAGAATAGATTTCCTCAGGGGGTGGTGAAGTCACTGCATCCCTTCGAACAAAAGCCAGCTGACTGGTTTTGAAGGACTGATTTAGAAAGGACCAATGGTTTGGGTAGAAATTACAGGAGATGACCTAAAAGGGTCCTTTCAACTCTAGGAGTCAATGATCTTTGGAAAAAAGCATACCCTTGATGAGCCTAGTAATCTAATGGCAGAGAAAAAGCAAATACAAATAAATACAGGCAAACACAAGCAAGATATTACAGTTCTGCCCAGATACATACAAGCACTAATTATGTGGGGTTGTGGGAAGAGTAGGACCACTGGAGTAATTGGGAAAGAGAATCCTAGGAAATGTGATAAACACAAGAAGGCTTCTGCAATAGCCTCCCAAGCTTCACTGTCCTCATTCACCCTTTCAGCATTATGTTGATGAAACACTGTCTCCCTGTTTGACATCCAGGAAATGTTTACTCCATCAGAGTCCAGACATGCAAACATTTAGCCCTTCATAGCAGTTCCTAACTGACAGGCCCTAAAAGGGAGACCTCAGAAAATTCTTGCTCTCTGAGTTTAATCAGCTTGTCATCAGAAATTAAGAAGCAAAGGGAACTTCCATGAGAGTTGTTGATCTCTTCATGGAATGTCTTCTTCCGTACATAAAGTCCTTCAATCCTCAACTAACCATTTTTTCCCCACCTGTACCCTTTTCCCAACACACCAGGGAATGATCTCACCAACCCTGCCTAAAGAAGGAGAAAAAGAGACAACTGGTCCAAAAGACTCACAATGGAAAATGCTATCCACATCCAGAGAAAGAACGATGGAGTCTGAATGCAGATGGAAGCATACTGTCCGCTCCCCTTTTCCTATGTTGTTTTGTTTCATTGCTTCATTCTCGTGGTTCCTCCCATCAGTTCTAATTGTCCTTTACATCATGACTACTGGGAAAATATGCTTAATAGGAATGTATAAGTAGAGCCTCTATAAGATTGCATGCCGACTTGGGGAGAGAGGAGGGGAGA
>NW_020954552.1:4318200-4329749 GCF_900497805.2 Vombatus ursinus
TCATTTTACAGATGAGGAAACTGAGGCAAACAGAATTAAGTGACTTGCTCAGGATCACACAGCTAATAAGTGTCTAAGGGTAGATTTGAACTCGTCTTCCTGACTCCAGGTCTGGCACTCTATCCACTATGCTACATAACTCAAGGGAAAAATAGCAGAGAGATGATTCCTTACCCATAGAGCATGCTGTATTAGATTGAGGAAAAAAGAAAAGGCTCCATATCTTTCCCCTCTTGTCAAGTCAACAAGCATTCTTTTTTGGTCTTTTTTTTGTTTGTTTTTGCTAGACAATGGACTTAAGTGACTTGCCCAGGGTCACACAGCTAGTAAGTATCAAGTGTCTGAGGTCAAATTTGAACTCAGGTCCTCCTGACTCCTGACTCCAGGGCCAGTGCTTTATCCACTGAGCCACCTAGCTGCCCCTGAATAAGCATTTATTAAGAACCTATGTCACAGGCACTCTGCTAAGCCCTTGTATATCTTGTCTTCAATAATATGCCAAAGTAGCACACATTCTCTCAATAAGGAGACAACTCAGCCAATCTACAGAGCTGTTACCTCTTTCTTCCTATTATCCTTCCTTAAAGCCCCTATTCCATCTCATTGTCACCCATTATCTCCTAACGCAACAATTTCATCTATAGTCCTCTATTTCTGAATGCCTAGAACAAGTAGGCAGTGATTTTTAGAATACTTGCATGCATTTTGCTTTGTTTTTCTGGAAGCAAAAATGCTAGTTACTAGTTGTAGTTGTATCAGTTCAGAAGGAACGGTGTTGTATAATCAAATATATTTTTTAGCCCAAATCTGTTTTGTTTTGAAGGGCTGACCAAACATTGTTATGAATATTCCTGCAGCTTCCAGGCTGTGTCCTGACAACACCCAGAGAGCCTACTATTCATCTACATCCTGAGGGCTACATCAACAGGGAGAATCAGTTTTGCTATAACTGGCATCCTTGCTTTATTCTCCAAAGGTGACTAACCTTATTATTATTATTATTATTTTGGTGATATCCTTCACCTGTGTTTCATTTTCCTTTCAAACACCCAAACCAAGCAATTAAGAAAACCATATCTTATAAAATAGTCCGATCTGTGTAGATCTGTCTTTCCACATATAATTCATTTAGAAAGTTTTGTAAACAAAATATGTGTGTATCCACACATATATACATATATTTGTGTGGGTGGGTTTGTATGTGTATATGCTTATATATTAAGCACATATATAGATATATATGCATACATGTCTTCCTAGGATATCAAACATTTTCAATTAATTTTCATCGATAATTGTAAGATAACTCACAAAATAAAGGAGATATGAATTTAGCATGGGGTGTCAGTCAACTAAAACTACAAATTTTAGCTAGATATTAGACTCTTTAGAAATTCATGCTTTAAAGAGAGAATAGAATAAGCAGCAGCAATATACTTTTATCAAGTACGTACTACATACAGGGTCCTACTTCAATGCCTCATCATGGTAGAGACGGGGAGTGGGAATGACTCTGGGTTCTAGAAACCTATTTCAGCAGAGCCAATAAAAAGGTGACTGAGAAAATATCAGTAAATGTTCTCTTATGAGCCTATTTTCCTATGTATATAAAATCTTTAAGAGACTCAATTATACATGAATTGAAAGCAGCCCCAACTCAAGTATTATTAGGAAACAAGGAGATTTTTACAATTGATAATTGATATGTGACATCTTTACAGTTTCACAATTAAATTAAACAAAAAATAAGAGATTCCATTGTGCTTATTGTTTGTTGATTACAAAGAAAAAAGTATTTGATTCAGTGAAACAAAACGCCACTGTCTTTCAGCATTGCAGCAGAATTCGCATTCGTTAAGCACTTTCTTATGCAAGGCATTGTACAAAGTGTTGGTATAAAAGTGAAAACCAGCATAGTCCATTCTATCAATGAGTTTTCATTTTACTGAGAGTATATGTTGTGTTCACAAATAAATGTAATACAAGGAATGATGTGTTAGGAAAAAAATGACAGCTGAAGACAAAGTGGCTTAAGAAAATTTGGGGAGAGAGGTCTTCAGCTAGGGAGATAGGGAAAAGGTTTATGGGGGAGGAGGAACTGAAGGATTCTGAAAGACAGAAATGAGGGAATGTATTCTGGTCCTAGAAGACATCTACATAAAACTGAGGAGGTTAGAAACAGGTGTCAAGTTTGGGAAAAACTAGTAGTTAGATTTGGATATAATGCAGAATGTGTGAATGAAAATTGTAGTGTGAAATAAAGTACCTTGGGACATTTTGCTGAGCATAGACACTTCAAGAGCATATATAATCTGAGGGGATGTTACATAAAGATTTTTGAGGGTCTTAAATACCAGTAGCCAAATATCTAACCATGTTGCGCCCTCTGCCTTAAAAAATTACTTTGGTAGCTGTAGGAAAGATAGATTGGAAAGTAGAAAAGTCTGAAGACACAGAGATCAGTCAGGAGGCAATTGCACTTGTTTAGGTAAGTAGTGGTGAAGTGTCTTATTAGGGTGGTGACATTGTGTGGAGGGAACTGAACAGAGACAATTGTTATTGTGGAGGAAGAATCAATAGAACTTGATAACTGATTGGCCAACACTGAGTGGAGGAGAGAAAACAGTCAAAATGACTGCGCATTTTCAAGCTTGAGTGACCAGAGGATGGTGGTACCCTCAACAGAAGAAGGGAATTCTAGCACAGAGTTGGGGGGCGGGGAAAGTGATGAGGTCAGTTTTGGATATTCTCAGCTGGACGAGCAAATGGGGAATCCAGGTGGAGATGTCAAGCAGACAGGTGGATGTGTGGGACTGAAGTTTAGGAAAAGCTTAGAGTCTATATATGTAGATTTGGGAGTCACCTGCATAGAAGAGATAACTAAAGCTTTGGGAGTGAATGAGATCCCTAAGGAAAAAAGTGCCAAGAGGAAAGAGAGGAAGACTCAGAATAGAGTTTTTGGGGGAATACGGCATTTAGTGGATAGGAGGAATTAATTGATTATTTTGGAAATAAATTGATCCTTTTGCTTTTGCTACATTGAAAAACAAAGATCCTAGGAGACAACTCGTGTACAAAACTATACAAAAACAATGCGAGTATTCTAGTCAAGATGACAAGTAAATAAAAAATGCAGAGTGAGGAGTCACACAACGAGTATGATTCCTAAACCCTGATTGTATCTTTATGTGGGCAATGGGCAAAGAACAGTAAGAGGAGGAGGCCATTTGGCAAGGGGAGAATGTTTTATGTGTATACTTAGCTCTCTTGTTTTAGTGGTCCCTTTAGGATCTGGCACTTGTCAGATACTGAGTGGTACCCACAGACCTAAAAGAGCAAATATGCTTCCATTAGCACTTACACGTACTAGTGGGAAACAACAGAACATTGGGGAGGGTCTGGATTGAGTTACCCTGATTACTAAAGAAAAATAAAAATATTAAAGCCTTTCATGACCAGTATCCCCTTCTCTTTGGGAGGGTTGAGGAGGATCTAACCCCCTAGTGGAGAAGGGTACATAGGCAGATCAGTATGGGGAATCTCAGTTTGCCATCTTGTGTGCTGATTTTTGCTGGCCCCACCAGAGCTAGAAGATCATATGATTACTGGCCAAAGGGTATTACTTAAGACATATACATGTACAGTAGACTATTGGATTCTCCATTACTCTTAAAGACTATTTTGTAATGTTATGAGAAGTGGAAATGGGATCCCTGTCAAGCAAAGGAACTGATTAAAGTGGATTTTCCAATGCTTGAGAACCTTAAAATTTTTTAATATAAATCAGGGGAAGGCTGTGGCAATGAATGTCAAGATGTATTAAAATGGTCAAGCCAGCATTTTTATGTAAGCTCTCAATTTCCTCTGAAATAAGAAAATGTATGATGTAGGCCAGAGGTGTCAAACACATGGCCCATGGGCTGTGTACCAGAACATTATGTATAGGTTAGTGACCCTGTTTCTATTTGAGTTTGACACCACTGACTTAGATGGTGATTATGTCTATAGTTCTTTTTTTCCCTTAAAATGACTGGAAAATCATGTCTTATAATATGTCCTCTGGCCTTGTGAGGATTTTTAACTTGTACAAGAATGGTTCATTCATGTGATTTAGTACATAATTAAGTGCAAAAGATTTTGTATTAAGATTTTGGAGGACTGCAAATGCTACCCCTTCTAAACTTAGTTTGCTGGAGTTGTAAAAAACAGATACACAAAAACACTTTTTTTTATTGACAATTTAATCTAAAGTATTAAAATGGCCCAGTTTTAGTCATCCTTAAGTTACAGTTTCTTCTTCCAACAATTAAATGATCAAATTATCAATAAATTATCAATTATTATTGCGAATTATCAATAAATATTTGCTAAATTTCTAACAAGAGGCATCCCGTAGTAGTGAATTGAAGCCTAGTCTCAGAGTCAGGAAGACCTGGGTTTAATTCATGTTTCTGAAGCTTCTTGGTTGTGTGACCCTGGACAGATCACCTACCCTATCTAGTACTCTGTTGTTGTTTGGCCTTCCTTTGCAAAGAGGACCAATGCCATCATGGGGTGATGTCTTGTAGATTTAAGTAAGGCAGAGTTGCACAAAGTCATCATTCTCACTCTGTCTTCCAGAGTTACCGAAGTCCAACAGCAAGACAAAAGTCAGGACAATTGGCATTGGCCTGGGGTGTAGTGGATGACCTTGGTGTCTTCGATGTTTGACCAAGCTCCAAGTGCTCCACAGCACCTACCTCAGTCACTTTCATGGCTGTTGGAACAAATTGTTCTCATCTGCCCATTCTGCCAAAGGAAGTCTTCACATGCTTGGGGTGACACCCCCCCCAACTCACCAACAGGTTTGAGGCCTATTGGTTACCCTCAACCTAGTTTAGCCTGTCTGCCTAGACACTTTTAGCAGGGTGGGGTTGCTGCACACACTTCAGCTCCTTGGAGTTGAAGGTGAGAATTGGGTGACTGGTTGGACATTAAAGGTGGATAAGCAGCCCTGAAAAGGATTCATCAGAGGTGCTAGCTCTCCCTTAACGCCTCATATACCCCAACCAGAGTTTAAGTGACTTGCCCAGGGTCACACAGCTAGTAAGTGTCTGAGTCTGCATTTGAACTCAAGTCTCCCTGACTCTAGGTCTGGAGCTCTATCCAGTGAGCCACCTAGCTGCCTAGAACCCTAAACAACTGGCTAAACCATTATGTTATAGAGGAGTTTTTAATCTTCTCAAAGGCCTGAAAAACAATAATAAAATAGTTTAGAATGCCTTTGTTAATATTAATCCTAATCCTCTGTAACTGATAGGAAGAGAAAATGGCTAATTTTAACGTATAGGGATGCCAAAGCTGACTCCTTAATTTATAATAGCAATTGAGTTTATTATTTACTTGCAATATATATCACCACATATATTTTGAATTTATTAGGGAGTTTTAAAATTTTAGATTTGGCATTCATTTAAAACTGAGTAATTTGTGATTTCTAGGGTTTTTTTTAAAATCATCACTATGTTATATTCTGTGATCCAGCCAAATATTTCTGTTCCTCACTTAGGCCATCTCCAGTAGTCCTGATCTATATCTGGTCACTGGACCCAAATGATTCTGGAGGAGAAAGTGAGGCCAGTGACTTTGCACAGCCTTGCCTCACTTAAATCCAATTCACTTGCAAGTGATGGTGTCATCTTCCTGATGTCCTGGTCCTCTTTGAGAATGAAGGGCAAACCACAACCACACTTCCACAACCACAACCACAATCTGTTCCTCACACACAATACTACATCTCCTGTCTCCATGTCTTTGCAGAGGCCAAACCCAATGCCTGGGATGTTCTTCCTCCTTACCTGTGCCTCCCAGAATCGTTCTCTTCCTTTAAAAAGCAGCTCAGCCACAGTCTTCAGAATGAAACATTTCCTGATCTCAACTGTTAGTGCCCACCCTCCCAAACTGCCTTGTATTTAACTACTTTGTATATTTTATATTCATCTGTATGCCCATACTCATTCCTTTTACATTTATGCTGTTTGCATTTTTAAACTTCTTGTTTGCCCCATTAGAATGGGAGACAAACTCCTTACGGGTAAAGGTTGTTTCATTTTTTGTACATATGTCCCTAGTGCCTAGCACAGTCCGTGGCTCAAAGAAGGGGCTTCATAAATACTTATTGATTGATTAGTTACAAATAAAAATCTGAACCAGATTTTAGTCCACACTCATAGGATCATAGATCTAAAGCTGAAAGGGGCCATAAGGTCCCACCCCCTCATTTTATAAATGAGGAAACTGAATTCTAGGGAGATTATGTATCTAGCCCAGGTAAATAAGCAACAGAAGTGGGATTTTACACCACCTCCTCTGACTCAAGGGCCGTGTTCTTTCCACTGTAATGTGCTGCCATTTTGAATTCCCTTTTAACCCCAAACTGAAAAGCTCCCCACCCCACATGGGTATGTCTTGAAGAATTAGACAAATGTTTATCCTAGGTCAGATTGTACAAACCTGGCAGTAGAATTGAAGATTAGTGGGAGAGGAACAAGGAGGACAAAGAAGAGAGATGTGACTGAGGGTTTTGAAAATGGAAGGCAAGATGTCCTACTAGTGTTCCTTAGGGATGATGAGAAATTTTGATGTTCATATATAACTTTGTTTTTTGTTTTAATTTAACAAATATTTATTAAGTATCTAAACACTACATAAAATATTGGGGATACAAAGATGGAAATGAAATATCTCTGTCTTTTCCTTTTTACATATGCAACTTTGAAGAATAATTACAATCTTATTTTAGAGGTTTTTAGGCATTCTGTGAGGAAGTTTCAGGTAGCAGGAGCCCTAAAGGTCCAGGGCATTTTGGGCAGGGAGGTACAAGAATCAGAATGGGTTAACAAATAAGTTTTGAAAAAATAGTTATTGGTCCTGTTTCTAATTCACTTTTGTAAAGAAGTGTTTTTAAATGAGCAAGCATTTATTTTTCTCTTTTTTCCACCTCTCCCCTATCTTGTTGAAAAAGTAAACAAAACAAAACCCTTATAACATACATGCATGGTCAAGCAGAGCAAATTTCCACATTAGCCATATTTGAAAACGCATGTCTCATTCAGCATCTTCAGTCTGTTACTTCTGTCAGGAGATGGGTAGCAAGCTTCATCACTGGTCCTCTGGAGCTCTCATGTCTTAATGGGAAAATTTTGAGGGACCAAACTGTGAACACAATTTCAATGAATCCTGTTATAAACTGCCTATAGACCCTCCCATCACTCTTTGTCCAGGCAAGCTCTCTAGAGACTAAGGACACAAATAGAGGTGAATCTGAGTTTATTCTACTCCACAGTTTGGGGATGCGCCAAAACTCATTTTCAAATAATGCAGTATAAAGAGGCAATATTCTAGAATAGTATCAATGGGACTCAACAATGCCCACTGTGGAACATTAACTGCAAAAGCTCATTGCTATCATCAGTTGGCATTGCATGTGTAATTAGGCCCACTAATAACTTGTACTGGGTATTTAGGGAATAATTTGGACCAGATAGTATATTCTTGCCTTGAGACGAGTTTATAACCTAAAAAGATAACCAAGAGACATTGTCATATTGACAAGAGAGGAAGAGTGAGAGAGAGAGATGATAAAAGAATGAAAGTAATGGACAGTGGGGGGGGGGGAGCTTAGAGCCAAGAAGTTCTTCAGTCATTTTTTCAGTTGTGTCCGACTCTACGTGATTCTATGGAGGGTTTTCTTGGCTACTAGAGTTTTTTTTTTTGTCATTTCCTTCTCCAGCTCATTTTACAGATGAGGAAACTGAGGAGGCAAACAGGGTAAAATGACTTGTCCAAAGTCATACAGCTAATAAGTGTCTGATTGAACTTAGGAAGATGAGTCTTCCTGACTCCAGGGTCAGTGGTCTAGCCACTGTGTCACCTAGCTGGCCAGAGTCAAGAGGATTTACATTCAGTCCTTCTGGCACCAATTAGGTTTATGACCATGGGCAGGTTACTTAATCTCTTAGTGCCACAGGCAACAGTCTAATAGTAATAAAATTTATAGATGAGTTGCCTTTCTACACCAGGAATCCCTCGCACCATGAAATTAAAACGTTGGTGTGTATAAATTGTTCTTTTGGTTATGTTCACTTTATTCTGCATCAGTTCAAACAAGTCTTCCCAGGTTTCTCTAAAACCATCCCTTACATAATTTTTTATGGCATGTTAATATTCCATTATATTTGTATACCATGATTTGTTCAGCCATTCCCCAGTTGATGGGTACCACCTTAGTGTCCAGTTCTTTGCAACTATAAAAAGCTGCTACAAATATGTTTGTACATATGAGTCTTTTCCTCTTTCTCTTTGGGACATTGGCCTAGCAGTGGTATCACCGAGTCAAATACAAGGTCCTATGATTTTACATAAGAGAATATTTCTCAGGACTATGGCCTACAAGTTTAGGGTGAGGGAATCATAGTTCTGAAGATCATAATGAGGATCTGAACTGAGGACACTGTCAAGCAGAGAGAACATGCCATCTCTAAGGCCCTAGTTTCTCTCGTGCAAACATCAAAATTGAGGGAGACAGGTTTCACAAGACCAAGACACCAACAGTTAACTAGAGAGAACAGAAACACAGAAGCAACTGAAGATAATAATAATAGCTATATCTAACATTTAGCTGGCACTTTAAGGTTTGCAAAACGCTTGACAAATATTAGCTAATTTAATCCTCACAAAGACCTTGTGAGGTAGGTGCTATTTATTATCCCCATTTTACAGAGGAGGAAATGGGGCCTGAGAGAAGTTGTTACATATTTGTTCAAGCATAGTAAGGGTTTGAGGCAGATTTTGACCTAGGTGCTTCCTGACTCCAAGTTTAGCATTTTATCCACTATAACTGCCTAGGATTAGACCTCATAGAAAGTCAAGAAGAAGGAAGCTCAGTAGAAAAAAATTCCTTTTAGGCAGTATATGATATCAGAATTTATTCTTAAGATTATTATACACTATAAACTATGTGTTTATTGTGTTGTTGTGGTCTCCCCATAAACATTTCTCTGTAGTGAATAATTTTTCAAATCCCAAAAGAAGGAGTATGCGCTATTGTTGTGGAATAGGGCAAGAAAGCAAGGGACGTGACTTAAATCTTCTCCATCATTCTAGGGTAGATAGTGGGAACACTAGGAAATAGATGAGAGATGTGACAATGAGAAAAACCAACAGGAGACGATAGACAGCCAAGATCTGGGCCATGCTTTTATAGGGTCCCTTTGGGGATATGCATTATGAAGGGGCTTTTCTTCCCTGATGACTCTCCCACTATATACACACACACATCAGATGAGTAGCTAAAATCCTCTGATTGCTTCTTTTTTTTATAAAATGTTTTTATTGATTCCTTTTGTTTTTTATATCGTCATAATTTTCCCCATTATCCTCCCCCTACTTCTCCCAGAGAGCCATCTCACATAACAAATAGTATTTTTAACAGAAAAAAAGAAGAGGAAAAAATAGCGTAACTGATCTATAAATTGAAAAAGTCCAAAAACAAGCACCATATGTGACACCTGTGTATCTCTCGCCTCCATAAAAAGGTGGGTTGGGAGTGTCCTCTCATCTTCTTTCTTTCAAGTCCTGCTTGATCTTTGTAATTTTGCAATGTTCACTTTTAATTTTGTTGTATGTAGCGGCTCTTTCCATTTGCACTGTTGCTGTCATTGTGTATGTTATTTTCTTGGCTCTGCTTACTCTATTCTGCATGAGTTTATGTGGATCTTTCCATGTTTCTCTACATTCATCATACACATAATTTCTTTTTTTATGATTTAATATTTTAATCTTTCTTCTAATTACATGCAAAAACAATCCCTATCATTCATCTCAAAATTTTGAGTTCCATATTCTCTCTCTCCCTCCTTTCCTCCTTCATTGAGAAGACAAGTGATTTGATGAAGGTTATACACGTGCAGTCATGCAAAACACATTTGCACACTAGTCACGTTGTGAAAGAAAACACAGCCTAACCCCCCCCCGCCGCCCAAGCAAAACAAAAAACAAGAAAGATAAGAAAGCAAAGAAGAAGTACTGCCTGCATTCAGACTCTATCAATTCCCTCTCTGGGGTTGGACAGCAGTTCTCATCACAAGTCATTTGGCATTATCTTGGATCACTGCATTGCTGAGAATAGCCAAATCATTCACATTTGCTCATAGTACAATATTGCTTTTTCTACATACAGTGTTTTCCTGGTTCTATTTATTTCACTGTGTATCAGTTCATGTAAGTCTTTCCAGGTTTTTCTGAGAGCATCCTGCTTGTCATTTCTTATAGCATAGTAGTATTCCATCACAATCATATGCACCTTGTTTAGTCATTCCCCAGTTGATGGGCATCCTCTTTATTTCCGATTCTTTGCCACCATTAAAAGAGCTGCTATAAATCTTTTGTACATATAGGTCCTTTTCCTTTTTCTTTTTAAATTCCTTTGGAATACATACCTAGTAATGGTATTACTTGGTCAAAGGATATGCCTGGTTTTTTAGCTCTTTGGGCATAGTTCCAAATTGATCTACCAAATGTTTGAATCAGTGTACTACTTTGCCAAAAGTGCATTAGTGTCCCAATTTTACCACATGTACTCCAAAATTTGTCATTTTCCTTTTCTGTCATATTAGCCAATTTGATAGGTGTGGGGTGATAGTTTGGAGCTGTTTAATTTGCATTTCTTTAATCAGTAGTGATTTAGAGCATTTTTTTCATATGATTATAGATAGCTTTGGTTACTTTGTCTGAAAATTGCCTTTATGTTTTGACCATTTATCAATTGTGGAATGGCTTATTTTTAAAATATGACTCAGTTCTCCACATGTTTGAGAAATGAGGTCTTTATTAGAGAAACCTACTGTAAAATTTTTTTTCACAGTTAGGATTACTGTGTATTTCCCTCTATCCCATTTCCCTCCCATTTATCGTACTCTCTCTCCCCTTTCACTTTGTCCATCCTCAAAAATGTTTTGTTTCTGTCTTTTACCTACTCCACTTCATATTCCCTTCTATCACTTTTCCCCTTCTCTTATCCCCTTCCCCTCCTACTTTATATTGGGTAACATAGATTTCTATACCTAACTGAGTGTGTATGTTATTCCATCTTTGAGCCAATTCTGATGAATGGAAGGCTCACTCACTCCCTCCACAAATCTCCCCCATCTTTCCCTCTACTGTAAAAGCTCTTTTGCATCTCTTTAATGTCAAATAATTTACCCCATTCTACCTCTCCTTTTCCCCTTCTCCCAAAGCATTCCTCTTATTCACCCCTTAATTTTATTTTTTTTAGGTAATCATCCCACCATATTCAATTCACACCCATGTCCTCTGTCTATGTATACTTCTTCTAACTGCTCTAGTAATGAGAAAGTTTTTAAGAGTTACAATTATCATTTTCCCATGTAGGAATGTAAACAGTTTAACCTTAGTGAATCCTTATGATTTCTCTTTCATGTTTACCTTTTTATGCTTCTCTTGAGTTTTGTATTTGAAAGTCAAAATTTCTATTCAGCTCTGGTCTTTTC
>NW_020954552.1:4329759-4357501 GCF_900497805.2 Vombatus ursinus
TATGCTTCTCTTGAGTTTTGTATTTGAAAGTCAAAATTTCTATTCAGCTCTGGTCTTTTCACTAGGAGTGCTTAAAAGTTTTCTGTTTCATTGCATAGCCATTTTTCACCCTGAAGGATTATACTCACTGGGTAGGTGATTCTTGATTGTGATCCTAGCTCCTTTGCCTTACAGAATATCATATTCCAAGTCTCATCCTTTAATATAGAAACTACTAAATCTTGTGTATCCTGACTGTGGCTCCACAATATTTGAATGATTCCCTTATGGCTGCTTGCAATATTTTTTCTCCTTGAGCTGGGAGCTCTGGAATTTAGCTCTAATATTCCTTGGAGTTTTCATTTTGGGATCTCTTTTAGGAAGTAATTGGTGGATTCTTTCTATTTGAATTTTACCGTTTGGTTCTAGAATATCAGGGCAGTTTTCTTTGATAATTTCTTGAAAGATGATGTGTAGGTTCTTTTTTTGCCATGGCTCTCAGGTAGTCCAATAATTTTTCAATTATCTCTCTGGGATTTACTTTCCAGGTCAGTTGTTTTTCCAATGAGATATTTTACATTTTCTTCTATTTTTTCATTTTTCATTTTGTTTTATTGTTTCTTAATATCTCATAAAGTCTTTAGTTTTCATTTGTCCAATTCTAATTTTTAAGAAATTATTTTCTTCAGAGAGCTTTTGTACTTCCTTTTCCATTTGGCCAATTCTGCTTTTCAAGGCATTCTTCTCTTCAGCAAATTTTTGTACCTCTTTTACCATTTGGCCAATTCTGTTTTTAAGGTATTGTTTTATTCAGTATTTTTGTCCCTCCTTTACCAAGCTATTGATTTTTTGTCATGATTTTCATGCATCACTCTCATTTCTCTTCCCAATTTTTTCTCTACCTCTCTTACTTGACTTTTAAAATCATTTTTGGACTCTTCCATGGCCTGAGACCAATTCATATTTTTCTTTGAGGCTTTGGATGTAGCAGTTTTGACTTTGTTGTCTTCTTCTGAGTGTGTGTTTTGATCTTCCTTGTCACCATAGTAACTTTCTATAGTCAGAATTTTTTTTCTGCTGTTTGCTCATTTTTCCAGGCTATTTCTTGACTTTTAACTCTACACTAAAGTGGGGCTCTGTTCTCAGGGTGGAGGGTACACTTTCCCAAGCTTCAGTGTTTTTGTGTAAACTATTTCAGAGCTAGTTCTGGTGGTCCGTATACTTTTAGTTTTTCCAAGATGGTATGATCTAAGAAGAGATATGTTTATTACTCTCCTGGCCTTTGCTGTGGTCTGTGAGCAGCCACAAGCACTCTTTTCTGCCCTGGAACTAAGGAGGATCTCTACTCCACTGAAGCTGAAAGCTCTGGTGTGCTACTGCCCCTCTTTGCACTGGGACTGCCACCCAGGACTGCCACTCAGATCTGAGTATGGGCAAATCAACAGAGTCCTGTCCCCAGTGCCAGCAAAGGAACCTCTGTAATCTCCTTCTAACCAGTTATCTCACCCCTTAATGTCTGTGGGCTGAGAGCTTCAGAAGTAGCCATTGCCACTGCTAGCTCAGTCACTCCCCAGGTCTGCTCCTGGTTTGCTGGGGCCTGGTCTGCATGCAGCCTGCACTGGACTGTGCTCCACTCTCACCTGGGTATGATAGACCTTTCCTGCTAACCTTCTAAATTGTCTTGGTCTAAAAAATTGTTTTTACCCCTCTTTTGGTGGGTTCTGCTGCTCCAGAATTTGTTTTGAGACAATTTTTACATGGTTTTTGGAGGGGAGTTTGGGAGAACTCAGACAAGTCCCTGCCCTTTCTCCACCCTCTTGACTCTGCCCCCTGCAAATGCCTGTCACACACATAATTTCTTACAACACACGTACTCCACAACAATCATCTACCACAATTTGTTTAGCAATTGATGGGTGTCTACTTTGTTTCCAATTCTGAAGAATCACAAAAACTGCTACTATAAATATTTTGGAATATATGGGGACTTTCTCATCAGTAGCTTCCCTGGTGTATAAATCTGGTAATGGAATTTCTAGGTCAAAGGTCTGGACATTTAGTCAGTTTATTTTCAATATTCCAAATTGCTTTCTAAAATGGTTATAACAGTTTGCAGCTCCACCACAATATATCAGTATGCCTATCATCCCACAACCCCTCCAGCATTGACTAGTGACTTTTTGGTTATCTTTTCCAATTTGTAGGGTGTGACGTGAAACCACAGGGTTGTTTTGATTTGCATTTGTCTTAATGATTGGAGCATTCTTTCATGTGGTTAATACTTTGCAATTCTTTTGAGAACTGTTTCCTCTATCTTTTGACCACTTATCTGTTGGGGAATAACTATTATACATACACAGGGATGTGTGTGTGTGTGTGTGTGTGTGTGTGTGTGTGTGTGCATTTTGACCTTTGACCATTTTATTGGGGAATGGCCATTATACAGTGTATATGTGGATATATATGTATATATATATATATATATAATATATACAAACACATATATATTATGTACACACCCACACATACACCCCCCCACATCCACACCCACCCACCCATACACACACACATATATGTGTGTATATATAATTGTTGCTATATATTTGGATACCAAACCTTTACTCTGATTGCTTCTTGTCAGCCACCAAAACTCTTTTACTTGGCTGTTGAACCAGAATTTGATGATATATTAAAGGGGCAGTTCAGTCCCCACTACCAAGACCTTTTTGTTCTGCCCATCTTGATGTGTAAGTAAGCTCTCAGCTCCAGAGGGCTGTTGGAGGGATGTCCTTCCCCACACTGGACCATAAGCCCATGGTCCCTTAGGAAAGTCTGTTTTGGTATTAGGAGCCTCCTGTTATCTTCTTTTTCTTGGTACACTGTCTTGTGAGAGCTCAAAAGGCAGTGAGCATCTTCCCAACTCTTGGGCACTAGATAAGCAGTGGGGCAATTCCAATAAAACAGTGGCAGAGGCAGTTGGTGGAGAGGGAAAGAGTTGCCCACTAAGAGAAAGAATGGGGCAAGGTGGTGGATGGAGGATGTTGAGAAGAATGAGAAAGAGCCCACTTACCATTGGTTAGGCCATACTCACTATAGTGAAACATAAAATAGCTAATAAAAAGTTCTCATAAAGATGTCTTTTGCCGATGACCCAAAGAGGCTTTAATATTACCCTCTCAACTGATTGTGACCATTCTATGATTCTTTATTGCTCAGCATTCCTATTCTGTGTCAGAATAAGACTGCCTGTTCTGTACCTGATTCATGCTTGTACTCTGGGCTGCTTTTTCATTTCCTGTTTGGGATGAGAGCCCAAAATTGAATTATTCCTCAGGAATCTGAAGGAGTATAATGGAAGCACTGGGAGCCCAGTTCCCCTTTTGAAAAGACAGGTAACCTCAGGGCAAATTGGGAGGGCAGGTAAAGGACAAGGGTAGGAGAAGGTCACTAGCCCCTGTGGCTTTAGCCTAGCAGTACCTGGCTATGCTAGACTTGAGTAAACTGGTGGTTCCCTAGCCTTCTCACCTCCCCAGTACTGGTGGCCCTGGCCTCTGTGGCATCACCACAGCTTGCTCTCCAAATTCTAGATACCATTGAAATTAAATTCAGAGAGGAGGACCCTCCTCCCACTGTAAATTTAAAAAGTTCTTTCTTTTCCTTTCTTGCCACGGCAGCTTTAGTATTTAGAATGCCTCTCTCTGGCTATGTCTCGTCCCTTCACTCCACACTTAGACTTTGACCCTGCACTGAAGCTCCAGCCCTGAGGCTTAATACTCCTGATTTGGTTATTGTTGTTGTTCAGTCAGTCCAACTCTTCATGACCTCATTTGGGGTTTTCTTGGCAGTTACTGGAGTGGCTTGCCATTTCCTTCCCCAGCTCATTTTACAGATGAGGAAACTGAGGCAAACAGAGTAAAATGTCTTGCCCAGGGTCACACAGTTACTAAGTGTCTAAGGCTAGATTTGAACTCAGGAAAATGAGTCTTCTTGATTCCAGGCCTGTTATTCTTATTCACTGCCCCATCTAGCTGCCCTAGATGCTCTAACCTCATTGGTTAGAGTTCTCCATGTCTAAATGACTTAATGCAGAAAGCTGTCTCTGGTTATACCTGGCCACCATAAGTGTATTGTCCCCAACTCTCCCCTCTTTCTGTGTCTAGCTCTGAGAATAGTAATCAAAGTCAGCATCACCATTGCTGGAAAGAAAATGGCATTCAATTGCCTAGACAGAAATATCACCTTCCTAACCATTACTCCCCTATATGATGTCTTCATTTAATAGTATGTAAGGTCCTTGAGGGTAGGGATCATGTCACTTCTGTATTTATGTTCTAAAAATATAGCACAGTGCCTAGCACATAGTAAGTGCTTAAAAATGTTATTTTTCCCCCAACACTTCTTAACTTCTCTGAGAGTTTCCTTTAAAAAGATACAAGATGAAATCAGAAGCAATTGCCTTTTTACTCTAAAATTCTTTGTTTCTACTATTTAAATGTGATTATTTTTCAATTATTTCCCATATTTTGCTAATTCTATGGTTCTTAAATGATAAAGGTCACCTAAATGACCTCTGAAGATCCCAGTGGTAGATGCAGATTAAGGTCCACATATAAGTGAATTGGAAAATTGGCAGTTACCCAGATAATTTGGGCTGGGTAGATAGCCAACCTAGACAATTCAGGTCAAGTCCTCTTCCTTAGAACAGGAGTTATCTGGATTGGCAGGTTTTACTGCCCAAATTCTCTGTATTTGCTCAACCTTCCATCTTGCATTGTGTAAAGCTTGCCCTAGACAAAGCCACTAGTGTTCATTTCAATCATTCTGTCTCTATGCCTGTTATCTGATGTAGAAAACCGGCTGATTTAATGTTCCAAATTGCTCCATCATTAAAGGTTCCCTTTACAATTCATTTTAAAACCAGGTACCTCAGTGACTAGTTCTATAATTGGGGCTAGAGAGCCAAGTTGGATAACTTAGGATCCAAATCTGGTTTTGTTTTTACCTAAATGATCCTGACCCAGCTCTTAACTAAGTTTAAAATGAGGTTATTTTAAATGCTTCCATCTTTTCTAATAATTCTTACAACTTCTAAAATAATTTTTTGCAGGCCATCTGCCCCACAGAATCAGCCTTGGCCTACCTACGGTGGTCAGTGACTCCTCATCCTGTCCAGAATTCTCTTCCATTCTCTCCTGCCCCTCATTTCCCAGGCAAAGCACACAATACATGCCCGCAGGAAAACCCATAGAAGAGGCTCACACGAGTAAGATGAGGTGGAGAATTAAGACAATTATGGAAGTTAAACAACAAGCAAATGAACAACAAGCAAATGCTATTAAGGGTAAAGAACCTTAGGGGCTTGAATTATTCAGGTTCTCTGTACAGACTCAACTGCCTGTTTCATGTATATATACTTATGCAAGTTCCTATAAGATCAAAGAAAGGAGTATATTTTCTTTTATACATTCTAATTCACTTCCATTATTATTGTGCTTTTTTTAAAAAACATGTGTGTGTGTGTGTGTGTGTGTGTGTGTTTACATGCTTACTCTCCTGCCTGACACAGGGCTTATTTATATTTTATGGGAGTTTGATTTTTCACCTGTAGCCTTCATTGTTTGGACTGGCTTGCCAGGCTAACTTTATTAAATGTGTCCCTCATTTCTCCTTAAAATCCTTTTTTTTTTAATCTTCTTTGTTTATGCTGTGAGAAGAACATTGAATCTGGAGCCAATGAAGAACATTTAAAATTTCCAAATCATATTTCCAAGACCAAGAATTCATGACATCTCAAAGAAGTTTACAACCTCAATTTGTTGAAAAGGTTTTTGTGGATGAAAAAGACCCTGGATGTCAGAAGAGTTCACAGAACAGAGCAAACTTTGAGGAATATGCCAATGAATTTTGTAAAAATAAGTGTGTGTGTATGTGTGTGTGCATGAGTACATGAACAAATCCACACAACTTGGCTAGTCACTCTGGTCTCCAGATGGTCACAAGATGAAGCCAGTAATGACCATGGAACATCCTGAAATAGATCTTTTACTTTAATCAAGCAAAAATATTTTTATTAACTCATGTATGAGAGAGGATTTCTTTAAAATTTTGACTTGGTGCTTGCTAAATATTAAACTTTATTAAGAAGGGATTGCCCTGATCAAGCAATCAACAGGCATTTATGAAGTGCCTGTAGATAACAGACACAAAAATGAAATTGTCTTTGTCTTCAAGGAACTTCCATTCAATTAGGGGAGACAATATGCACCTATGTAAATAAATAAATCTGTAGCTGTATCTGTCTAGCCACTCAAAATAAATGAAAGGTAATTTTAGGAGGAGGGGCATTGTACTTTGGGGGATCAGGAAGGGTCTCAGTAAAAAAGATTTTAAAAGGGGCAGCTAGATGGCGCAGTAGATAGAGCACTGGCCCTGGAGTCAGGAGTACCTGAGTTCAAATCCGACCTCAGACACATGATACTCTCTAGTTGTGTGACCCTGGGCAAGTCACTAAACTCCAGTTGCCTAGCCATAAATAAATGAATGAATGAATGAATAAATAAATAGATAAATAAATAAACACAAAAAAAGATTTAAAAAAATGTAGAAGATGATGCTTGAGTTGAGCTCTGAAAAATACCAAGGATTCCAAGAGACTGAAGTGAAGAAGAAGAGGCATATATGACCAGCTAGGGCAAAGGCACATTGATTGAAGGAGAAATAATATAAAACAAGCTTGGGAAGGCAGTGTGGAGCCAGGTAATGCAGGGCTTTAGAAGCCAAACAGATGACATACCCTTTTTAGATTACTGAATTTATAGTCAGACAAATCCTTGGATTCAAATTCTGACTCCATTTCTTGCTACTTATCAGACCTCAGGCAAGTCACTTTCCTATTTGGGGCTTTCCCATTACTCATCTAAGAAATAGAACTGATCTAGATAAACTCTAAGATCCCTTCTAACTCTGAATCTGTGGTGATATGTGAACGATGACCAACCAATCACATTATAGAATCCATGTGGTAGGGTATGGTATTCAACTAATTAATAAAGGCACCATTGCCTTTCATACAGCTCACTTTCTTAATTTTTAAAATTAAATTATTTTTTCAATTATCAAGCATTTATTTTCTGCCCTTCCACTCCACTCCCCCTCCAATGGGGAGGGAGGGGGATATCAACAACACAAAACCCTTGTAACAAATTTTCATTGTCAGGAAAAAGAGATTCTTTTTTTCTATCATTAATTCATTTTGAGTTATCAACAATCACTTCCATAATCTTTTGAGTTTTAAATTTTTCTCCCCCTCCCTTCCCACCTCCCTCACCAAGATGGCACGCAATCTGATATAAGCTATACATATACATTCCTATTAAATATATTTTCACATTAATCATCTTGTAATGAAGAATTAGAACCAACAGGAGAAAGAAATTAAAGCCATCTATAGTCATATGAAAAAATCCTCTAAATCACTGTTGATTAGAGAAATGCAAATCAAAACAATTCTGAGGTACAACATCACACCTATCAGATTAGCCAACGTGGCAAAACAAGAAAATGATAAATGTTGAAGAAGATGTGGGAAAATTGAAAAACAGATTCTTATATTGGCCATATCCAAAAATGTGTGTCTTATTTTGTGTATTAATCCATCATCTCTCTGTAAGGTAGTGGGTTACACTCTTCCTTATTGGTGCCATGGAAATATAATTGATCATAGCCTTTCAAAATTGTTCATTTTTAACAATGTCGATATTATTAGTGTAAATTGTTCTCCTGGCTCTGTTCATTTCTCCCAATCTCAGTTCAGATGTATCTTTCCAGGTTTCTCTGAAACTTTCTGTCTTCATTACTTACAGTAAAATAGTATTCCATTACATTCGTATACCATAATTTGTTCAGTCATTCCCCATCTTAGTTAGTTTGTAGTTTCTCGCTACCACAAAGAGAACTGCTATAAAAATATTTGTATGTATGTTAATTTTTCCTGTTTCTTTGATTGCCTTGGGTTATAGGCCTAAAAGTGGTATTATTGGGTCAAAGAATATGCATTCTTTATTAATTTTTAGACCATAGTTTCAAAGTGCTTTCTAGAATATGAATGTACCTGTTTTCCCACAGACCCTCCAACATTTGCTATTTTCCTTTTTTTTTTTTTTAAGTTAAAGTGACTTGCCCAGGGTCATAGAGCTAGTAAGTGTCAATGTTTGGTCTGAGAATGGATTTGAACTCAGGTCCTCCTGACTTCAGGGCTGACACACTATCCACTGTGCCATCTAGCTGCCCTGGCTCTTACTCTTACGATTTTGAAAAAGTTCCTTATACCATGTCTTGGAAACCAGACTTTTATCAGAAAAACTTGCTACAAAGATTTTTTTTTCTGTTTAACTGTTTCTTTAGCTGCATTTGGTTTGTTCATGTAAAAACTTTTCAATTTGGTATGTTTCCCCTCAACCTAGTCTCTTAAGCTCTTTTCTTTTTTTGCTTCCCACCTCTTCCTTTCACAGAAGAAGGGTGTGCTTAGTATCTATGCTTGATGTAATCAGCATTCATTCCTCTTCCCCTTTTCTCTTTCCCTCACCCAAACCACAATCATAAATTCTTACCTTTTCTCTCTTTCCTCCTCTGCACTTAGGATTTGTTTGCTTTGTTTGTTTTTATACCCTCTCTGGATCTACCAATCTTCCAATTTTCTCCATTTATCTATCTACATTTATTTATTTATTCCTCTCTCTGTTTTCTCATGTTTCCCTGTGGAGCTGAATGTATTTCTACACCAAACTATGTGCACAAGTGTGTTTTTGTGTGTTCCACTGTCCTTTGACCATTTCAGAGGAAAATGAGGTTAAAGGGACATTTGCCCATCCTTTCCTTATTTGTATAAACTTTATTTATGCCCCCTGATTATGTGAAATATTAAGTATATTCTTCCCGTTTTAGTCCCCAGTATATCCTTTTTCTCCCATTTCTTTTTCTTTCTTAAGATCATCAAAACATAAAAAACAAATTTTTTCAAGGCCTTCCATCTTATTTGACTCTCTCTGTGACCCCGATGACATTTCATGTCTTAGGGATTGCGTGTTTCCTCTTTCTTTCCCCATCAGAATGTAAATACTTCATCCTTATGAAGTCTTTTCCTCCCTTGCTCACTTGTATTTACCTTTTTGTGTTTCTCTTGACCTCTGTGTTTTTCCAAGTTTCCACTTAGCTCTAGTCTTTTCATAAAAAATGTTTAGAAGTCCTTTTTATAAAAGGTCCATTTTTTCCCCTTGTAGGATTATCTCAGGTTTTCTGGGTGAATTTCTTTTAGTTGTAAGTCTACACATTTTGCTTTTTGAAAAATCACATTATAGGTTTTCCACTTCTTTATGGTGGTAGCTGCTAAATCTTCTGTGAACCTGATTGTCTTTCCTCTATCACTCTCATTTCATTTATAATACCATTTTAATCCTTTTTTAAAAAAGATCTTTCATCATTTAGTCTATGAATTCTTATTGATGTTTTTGGCAAACTGTTTTTATTTGAGGTTTTGTTTATAGTTGTTTTGGAGGTTTGTGTCTTCTAGGTTTGTGTCTTGGACATCCCAAGCATTATGATAGCTCTGTATATTCTTTTGTTTACTCATTCTTCTTTCTTAGAAATCTGCCCTGGGCAATCCAGTATGGCTGGCCTAGCTGTCAGCTCTGAGGGCTGTCTGCAAACCTGGCTCTACTGGGAGACAGTGCCTACCCCTCATCCCCCTGCCAACTGAGGTCCTGGGTGAGGGGACTGAAGCTAAGAACTGCTCTGAGTGAATCTGCACTCGGGGATGAGTCCATGCAGTCCATACTCCCTCTGGGAGACACTAGGCAGCTGGTCTAGGCCAAGGACGTAGCCCAGCATTAGCTCTAGGCATCGTCATGTCACTGGCCCAGCTCTGCCCTAAGTCTGTGCTCCTGACCCTTCTGAGAGACTCCCAACTTGCTGGCCTCGGTTTGGAGCAGAGTTAATCAGTCTGGGCATTCTTATGCTGCTGGCTAACTTGGAACTCTGAGCCCTGACTCTCTGATCCCTGTTCCACAGTTCTTACTCTGGTCACTCACCTGTAGGCCAAATTTGTGATCTTGGGCTAGAAAGATGATCCTCTGTAGTTGCTCCTGAATTTCCCAATTGCTACTCAATTTTTCTTCTTAGATCATGTTGGGGCAGTTGTCGGAGAGCTGAGCTGTACTACTTCCTCCTACTCTGTCATCTTGGGTGACTTTCTTAAATAATAAGAGGGAAATGTGGCTCAGATTTGTTTGTGCTTTGCAGGAATGGTACAAGAAGAATGCACCATAGCTATTTCATCTGAAAACTTCAACAGTAATAACTCCACTGTTAGAGTATTTGAAAATTACCAGAATAGTTTTGGATTTGTGTCAGGTTGCATAGTAATCACTATGTGCTAGGGTTGAAATGAAACATTTTGGGCCTGAAGGCATTTTTCATCTTCCATGAAGATGACTTTGCTCAGGGAAAGAGCTCTCTATGATGCATGTAGATGGTGGCAGGGGAACAGAGTAGGAGGTAAACACCGGTTACCTGTGCTCCATCTGGGTGTGTCCTGGAGTTGACGTGCCTTCAATCTGGCCCCATTTTGTATTCCTTCTCATTTGCCATTGACCATATCTGTGCTTAAGGAGGATGAATAGATGGGAAGAGAGGCCTGGAGACCAGACCGTACAAGGATCAGTAGAAGCAACTAGGAGTGTTTGGTCTGGAGAAGAGACAACTTAATGGAGACATGATTGCTGTCTAGAAGCATCTGTCATGTCAAAGATGTGTATTCTATTTGGCCCCCGAGGGGAGAACGAGAAGCATTGGGCATAAATTGCAGGGAAGCAGATTTTAGCTCAATATAAAGAAAAATGTCCTGATAATTAAGAGCTGCCCACAAGTGCAATAGGCCACTATGAGCAATGGTGGGCTCCTCATCACCGATGGGGAAGATCTTCAAATGGAGACTGACTGATGACTTGTAAGGGATTTTGCAGTGGAGATTCCTGTTTAAGTACATGGTAAATTAAGTGACGTCTTCATTTCTGGGATTCTGAGTTACTTAAAAATTCTTGGTACAGATCACTATGGGGAAAAGATTCCTTTATCATTCAGAAATAGGTTAACACAAAATTCTATACAATGATTGTTGGCCCTTGTCTTTCCCTGCAAATTATAGTTTCCTTACTTGGCTAAAAGAAAAAAAAAAGAACTTGACCTTTTTGGTGTGGTTTTTTTTTTGACATTTTCTAGAAGTATAAGCAATCCCTTTGTCATTTTTCTATTTTCAGAGTATGAGAATGTAGAAATATAATACTGTATGAGATGAAGGAGGAATGTGTCAGTTAAACAACTTAAGAGGTTATCAGATGCCTGGCTTTTAGCAGAATTCAATTCAGCATTTCAATAGTCATTTATTAAACACCCACTATGTGCATAGTGGGATGCTAGATATGGGGAGAGATACAAAGTTTAGATAAGTTCTTATGCCTGTGAAGCTTGCAATATAGTAGGGGAGATATGACTCATACGAAAACAACTACAATACAAAATAATATATAAAAAGAAATGAAAGGGATAAATGAAAGGGGGGAAGGGCATTACTTAAGAAACCAAGAAAAGCTTTCTAGAGGAAGAGATATTTGAGTTGTTTTACAGAATAGGTAAGGGTTCAAAGGTAAATGAAGTGGGAGGGGGGAGGGCATTCCAGGCACAGAGTGAGTGAAATCAGGGCCACAGGAAAGTGAGCAGATATTTGGGGAATAGGCAGTAGTACATTGTGGCTAAAGCAGAATAGTACATGGAGGGGAGAAACACAATAGAAGGCTGAAAAGGCTGAGTAGTACCAGATTGTGGAGGGCCTTGATTACTTAGTTGGCAGTAGGGAGCCAGTGAAGTATTTGAGCAAAAGAGTGACATGCCTAAGGAAGAACAGTGCAAGCAGTGTGAAAGATGACAGCCAAAGGGGAGTTTATAGAGATAAAGACCTGCGCACATCACATCCTCTGAGGAAAGACAGCAAGGGGCTCAGCAGGAGACTTCCGTGTGCCCCAGAGCAGCTTCCCCTGGTGCCTCCTGCTGCACTAACTACAGCCTTAGATGAGAAGAGGAGGCCGATGTTCTTCTGACTGCCCACCTTCCATCCCCTGCTGCCTGGGTCCTCCAAGGAAGTGCAGCAAGAAGCCGGGCTGGGCCAACCTGATTCTGTGCCAGCACGAGCTAACTCTCATCTGGTCTCCCAAACTTGACAAAGTTTGCTCCCCTGGTGCAAAGAGAAGCCTTTGACCTCAGGCCTTATATCTGCTACTGCACTTGTACCTTGAGGGAAGAGGAAGAGGAAAGTTGGTGGGGAATGGGGCTTCCTTCTTCTATTTGGCAGGTCCAACGTTCGTCTCCTGCTGCGATGTTTCCTGCCCATTCTCCAGCCTTCAGAAAGAAGAAGAGTGAAATGGGGCTGGTGATCTGACAGTGAGCCTTCTATCTTTTGCTGCACTTGTCTCCATCTTCCTTTGAAGAGAAGAGTATTGAATCTACTCAGTGATGAACGTTCTCACATCTAGTCATACTCTACACATGCCGGTGATTCTGAACCCATCGAGGTCATCATCCAAACCCCATTCCCCATTCTCCACCACCTGATTCCTTAGGCCCACCCCTCAACCCTCCCAACCCCAAAATTCAACCGAACACTGTCTTCTGGAATGCCTGTTCCCTAGGTAACAAATGTCCCTTTGTCCTACGTCTTTCCTTCTCCCTCTCCTTCCATCTTCTAGCTATTACTGAAATGTGCCTTTCCTCTGATGACACAGCCTCCCTGGCCACTCTTTCCAATACTAGCTGCACCTTCACTCATTCTCCTCAGCTTACTGGTTGAATCCAGGAGAGTCAGAATACTACTTGCTCCCTATCATCTCTGCCAGGTTCTCTCCCTATCTGCATCATTCAGTAACTTCTCCTCCTTTGAGGTTCATACTATTCATCTCTAACACCCAGTAAAAATCCTAGTAGCTGTTGTCTACAGACCCCCCAGGTCACTTCTCCCCTCCCCCAATTCCTGCCTTTGGACTAGGGGACTTCAACATCCGTATTGATCCTCCCTCAAACACCCTAACCATTCTGTTCCTCCACCTACTCACTTCTCATGACCTCCACCCCACCTCAACCACACACAAAGATGGTCATACTCTTGATCTTGCCATCACCCACAAGCGTACCACCTTCATGTTCCAAAATTCTGAAATTTCTTTATCCAACCAAAATCTATTATTTTTCCACCTCTCCCTTTGCCTTTCATTATAGAAGCCTACTCTTGGGCCACACTATGACCTCCAATCCTTTGACCCCTCAATTCTCTCCCAGGCTATCTCCCCTTCACTAACTACTCTCTCCTTTTCTCCCCATATGGACCCCTTTGGAGAACGAATTCAACTCTCCACTGCCCTCCTGTTGAGTCCCTAGCTCCTTTATCATTTTGTCAATTGCCCTGCCAAGTCTCAGCCTTCACTTCTATACACGTGCTGCTGAGTAAAGGTAGAGAAAATCACGCAGTTGTTCTGGTTTATGTTACACAATCTCAAATGGGCCCTTGCCACTGCTCGATACTCCTCCTATACCTACCTCATCAATTCAATATCCCACTCTCCACAGTGGCTCTTCCAAACCTTTTTCATCCCTCCCCAGATATCTCATGGCTCTACCTTTCCCCCCCTCCACCCCAAATCTTCTCAGCTGAGAACCTGCCTCATATTTTACAGAAAAAATTGAGGCCATTTTCCACGAACTCCCTCTTCTCCCCTCTTCCTCATCTCCCATCATTCAGATGCGTACTGCCACTCTCTCCTCCTTCACCTGTGTCTGACATGATGAGGTGTCCTTACTCTTTACCAAGGCTAAGTCCCTAGCTGCTCAAGAGATCCCATTCTATCATATCTCTTCCAGCAGATTGTCTCCCCTACCTTTCCCACTCTGTCACTAGTTTTCAATTTCTCCCTGTTTCCTGGCTCATTCCCTACTGCCTGCAAACATGCACATGTCTCCCTGTTCTCAAAAAAACCCCACTTGATCATTCCAGCCCTGCTAACTATCATTTCTTTATCTCTTCTGCTCTTTTTGACTAAACTGCTTTAAAAGGTCATCCGTAAGAGGTGTTTCCACATTTTTTCTTCTCATTCTTTTCTTAGCCCTTTACAATCTGACTTCTGACCTCATTATTCCACTGAAACTGACTTCTGACCTCATTATTCCACTGAAACTGCTCTCTCCAAAGTTGCCAATGATGTCTTAGTTGCTAAATCCAAGGGCCATTTCTTAGTCCTCATCCTCCTTGACCTCTCTGCAGTCTTTAACTCTGTTGATCACTCTCTCCTCCTTGATACTCTCTTCTCTCTAGGTTTTCAGGACGCCACTCTCTCCTGGTTCTCCTACCCACCCAACTGCACCTTCTCAGGCTTGGTTTGCTGGATCTTCGTCTAGATCATACCCTCTAAATGTAGGTGTTCCACTGAGTTCTGTCCTGAGCTCCCTTCTCTTCTCCCTGTATACTACTTTGTACTCTATACTACTTTAGTTGTTGATCTCATCAGCTCCTATGGATTTAAGGACCATTTCTATGCTAATGATTCTCAGATCTACCTGTCCTGCCCTAGCCTCTCAGCTCATCTCTAGTCTTACATTTTCAACTGCCTGTTAGGCATTTTGAACTGGAGGTCCAGTAGACATCTTAAACTCAACATGTCCAAAACTGAATTCATTCTCTTTCCCTCTAAACCTTCCCCCAATCCTACTTCTCACCTTCTCCCCTTATATTCGTTCTCTTGCCAAGGCCTGTCAATTCCATCTTCTCAACATCTCTCAAATACATCCCCTTTTTGCCTCTGACATTGCCACCACTCTAGTGCAGGCCCTCATCACCTCACATCTGGACCATTGCAGTAGCCTGCTGGTGGGTCTGCCCAAGTCGAATCTTTCCCTGCTGCAATTTCTCCTCTATTTAGCCACCAAAGTGATTTTCCTAAAGCACAGGTCTGAACGTGTCCATCCCACCCCTTCCCCCCAGTCAATAAACTCCATTGGCTCCCTGTCACCTCCAGGGTCAAATACAAAATCCTACATCTGGCATTCAAAAGCCCTTCGTAACCTAGCCTCCCATCCCCCAAATTTCCCCCTTCTTACACCTTACTCCTTGCCACGTGCTCTTCAACCATTGATGACAGCCTCCTCGCTGTTCCACAAGTGAGACACTCCATCTTTTGGCCGCCTCATCTTCTCTAGCTGCCCCTCATGCTTACTGGCTTCCCTGGCTTCTGTTTATTCCCAACTGAAATCCCACCTTCTACAGGAAGCCTTTACCAACAATATTTTTTTTTCATTCTAGTGCTTTCTTCTTTTAATTCTTTCTTCTTTATCCTGTATGTAGCTTGTCTGTACATCATTGTTTGCTTGTAGCTTCCTCTATTAGATTGTGGGCTCCTTGAGGACAGGTACTATCTTTTGCCTCTTTTTGTATCCTCAGCTTTTAGCACAGTTACTGACACACAGTAGGCACTTAATGAATGTTTATTGGCTGACTGACTAAATGTCCTCATTTCTGTTTGTCAGAAGCCTTACCTTCAAGGTTCAACTCAGGTGCCACCTCTTCCATGAAGCCTTTCCTGATCACCCCAGTTTTTAGTGTTATGCTCTTCGTTGATTATCTTATATTATACTCATCTGGGTAGATGCTATGTCCTTCCCCTCCCCCATCTAAATGGGAAGGAGCCAGTAGAGAGGGAGAGATTGAAGATTCATGAGAAAGAGGATGATTGCTTGAGAGGGATCTTAGAAGAAGTGGTTGATAGAGAAACACTTCCACTATTCTTTGTCTTTTGTTGACCCATTCTTGGAGTATCTATCATATTTCACCTTTACTGTTTTACCTGGATTTTTTCCTTGCCCCTCAAAATTCCTTTATTTTCAAACCCTTTTGATCAGTTTGCTGTGACTATTGCCAAAGACCGCTTTTTCTCAATCCCCCAAAATGTTGCCCATCCTAATCAAGATACACTTTATTCTGGCATCTTAAGCCACAGTGCAGAAAAACCAATTTTCATCTTTGACACCACCTATATATCCATCCTTTCAGTTCCCATATTCTCCTTCCTCTTCTAAAGTTTCAGCCTTTTAGTAGATGAGATCAGAACATCACCTGTGCCCCTACATCCTTGACTCTCTTACTCAGAACTTAAAAGTCACCAGAGTTACAATCTCAGTTTCTTCTAGCAAAATCTTCTATTCCCATATGGATTAGCATAATTGGAGAGATATCTATGGGTTTGATGAGTAGTGGTCTTGTCAGGCCTTCTTCATTGAAAGAATCTTAGAACTAAAAGGGACCTTAAAGTTAATCTAGTCCAGTATCCCTCTGATATTTTCTACAATATTCTTGACATATGACCACACAATTTTTCTTGTAATTCAGTTCAATTTAGCTGACATTTTTTCAAATTCCTATTTTGCACAAGGCAAGAGGCAGTGTGGTATAGTGGATAGAGATCTGACTGGAGACTTAGGACAAACCTCAGTTAAAGCCTCTTATATACATTTATTGCCTGTGTGACCATGGGCATACCCTTTGATTTCTCAGTTCTCCCAGGAAACTCTATGCTGTAAATTGCAGAACAGTTACTGATCTGCATTGATAGAGAGAATTTCTTTACTGTTCTCTGCATGGATAAAATCATAGGCCTAAATGGGGAAAAAAAAAACAGGTTTAAGACACTCCTTATTTCACAAGGAACCCTACTCAATCTTACTGTAGAGTGGGCCATAAATTTAGAACTGAAGGGGATCCTAGAAGTCATCTATTCCCTTCCCCTCATTTTACAGATGAGGAAACTGAGACTTTGAGATGTTAAATGACTTGTCCAAGGTCACACAGCTGGTAAACAGCAGAGTAGTATTTGAACCTAGTTGCTCTGATGTTTTTCTTTATATGGAGTTAAAATTCACATCCCTGTATTTTCCATCTATTTGTCTTAATTCTATCCTTAGCAATGACAGAGGCTGTTTATTACATTTTCCATCATTTGAATCTTTCAGATATTTGAAAATAGCTTTACACCCCTCATCCCACCCTCCCCCCCATATTCTTATCTCTAAGCTATAAATAGTGTAACTAGCAGATAGTTCTGTAAGGCAGGGTCTGACTTATAGATAAGAGAATAGCTGTGACCCTTTGGAATTGGGGGGAGGTGGTTCCCAGGGAGTGGCCACCCTTCCCAGAACCCTTAGCATTCCTCTCACCAGGTGGCTGGGAGAGGTGGAGGGGTGTCCAGGGGGAGGGGAAGAGGGAGACCTTCTCTTGGTCCGTGACTGAACTCTGCCAGTCACGCTGCAGGACCCAAACTTCGCAGAAAGGCTAGCCACCTTAAGCCACCTAAATCTTGTATGTGCACAGGAGTCAATGGTCCTGAGTTACGTGGTTCATCTACATCCGCTGCTTAGGAGCTAGTAAGAATCGTTCTCTTTCACTCACCTCAGCTTCCCCGGAGGACCAGGAAAATGATTCCTTTTCCTGCTATCCCCAACAGTCAGCCCCTGGAGGGCCTTCATCTCTGTAGTCATCTAGGTGCCACAAAGCTATTCATTGGCTTCTTCCTTTGCAATCCTCCCTGTGGGCAGTTAATGTTCAGATGTTTATCACAGAGAAGTTGCGAATAAACCAATCAGCAGTGGAAATTGTTTAAACAAACTGAGAAAATCATGTAGGAATGCCTACTTCATTTGGGAAAGGAGGAGGGAGTTCAACTTTCATAGTCCTTTTCCCTTATCTCAAAAGGAGTGACAATAACCAGCAGCTTCAGTTCCAGCAATTTCCCTTCAGAGGTTTTTGTTTTTTTTCTTCCCCTAGACGAGCAAGGGTTGGTTGGGCCTCTGGAGCCAACTGTGTCTGCAATACCCAGACTCCAGTTACTGAACTCCGATAACAAATTTCTGGAAGGCCTCCTCTGTCTGTCTGTCTGTCTGTCTGTGCCTCTCTTTCTTTCTCTCCCCTCCCCTACCCGTCCAATGCCCATCATTGCGTCACTGCCTCTGCCAGCCCCTTCTGTCTCAGTGACTCTGCCTCAGCCTCCTCCCAAACCAGGGTGTCTGAGCGCAGACTCTAGCAGACTCTCTCCTGTACGAAGAAGAGACGCAATGCTTCTGCCCAGGATTATGTTTCCCTGAAGCCACAAGGATTTCAGAGAGAGTCTGAGTAACCAGTTGGAATTAGGATCATAGACCTGACACTGAAAGGAACCTCGGACACCATAAAGTCCAACCCTTTTGTTTCTCACAGGAGGAAATTATGCCTCATGGAAGAAGTGAAATGATTGTCCAAGGTTATTCGGGTAGTAAGAGTCATATATGAATTCGAACCCAAGTCTTATGACTTCAGTAGTAGTTTTCTTTCCACTGTACCATGATGTCAGATTCATGAAACTCTGCTTCAAGTGATGTTGTTTTCTTCATCCTCCTTTGAATGGCTATAGTTTTTCAATATTCCTCTTATAACGAACACACTATGCCTTTGTGGGTCCATTCAGTGCAGAATACTCATGAGATCGGTTATTCAGTCAGCAAGCATTTATTAAGTGTTTACTGTATGTGCTAAGCTCTGGGGATACAAAGAAAAGCAAAAACAGCTCCTGACCTTAAGTAGCTTACATTCTAATAGGAAAGCCAGTATGTAAATAACCAGGAACATACAAGATATATTCTGAGTAGGTGGGAGGTGTCCTGAGCAGGGAAGGACCCAGGGAAGAGCTCCCTTACAAGGTAGGGTCATACATTCAGAACTCGAAGGGGCCTTATAGGACATGTAGTCAAATCCTCTCATTCTGCAGCTGAATAAACTGAGGCCTTAACTGAAGGTAAGTGACTTGTCCAAGGTAACAGGTAGCGAGTGGTAGAGTTGTTATTGTTGGTGGCGGCGGTCCTTTGTTCTTGAAGAGGACCGATGACATCACATGTGTGATGTCTTGACTTGCTCAAGATTTAAATAAAGCAGAGCTTTGCAAAGCCTTTAGACTCACTCTCTCCTCCAGAGTCATTGAAATCTGAAGGCAAGATAGATGCAGTGGATGACGTGGCATTTCTAAATTAAGGTCTCTCCCAGGCCTCAGCTTGTCTGAGGCATCACCCATTCAATGACAAAGGTCTAGGTAAAAATTGAAACAAAAGATGGCCTAATTTTCCATCTCAAAAATATCAGTCTGAGAGGAGAAAATCCCCTGGGCAGAACAGAAAACAATTACTATATACACTCATTCTAAGCTCTTAAATCCTGAACAGTGAGCTATAGTAGAGCTATGATTTGAACCTGGACCTCTGACTCCCAGCTTTTTTTTTTTAAACCACTTCACACTTGTTTCTGAATATTATGTGTCTATTACAACCTTCTGGACATTGCATTTGCTTTTGACAGCACTTCTAATCAAGTGGGGATTCTTGAGATTTGCAGGATTCTAGACAGTTGACGTTTTGCCGTATTAAGATATATTTTATCAACAACAATAATAATAGCTAGCTCATATATAGCACTTTAAAGTTTGCAAGGCACTTTACATGGGTCATCTCTTTTAATCCTCACAATAGCTCTGTGAGATAGATGTTATTATTATCCCATTTTACAGATTTCTGCAGATTTTTTTTACAGATGATTATACCATATAGACTCTTAATAAATAGTTTTTGATTGATATGCCAATTCAAAAAATCAGCACAACAAAAATGGTTGGTGCTTTATTATTGGGACAACAGAATTAGTTCTTACACATGTTAAAAAGAATTGTTTTCACATGCAACTGGGAAATAAGAAATACAGGAAACGGGTTAGAGAAATCTATCCTGCCCTACAGGAAAATAGAAGGGGGAGGGGATAAGAGAAGGAGGGAGAGATAGAAGGGAGGGCAGATTAGAGGAAGGGGTATACAGAATGCGTGTCATCTTGGGGTGGGGAGAGGGATGAGATGGGGAGAAAATTTGGAACTCAAAATCTTGTGGAAGTGAATGTTGAAAACTAAAAATATATTAATTAATTAAAAAAAGAATTAGTTCCAACGAAATTGGAGTTTCTGATCTCAAAATACTTCTGTTCGTGGGTATTTCCTCCAACAAAACAGACCCCTACCTAATATCTTGTAAACAGCTGTTGTGAGTGGCTCTGATTCTTGGGTAATAGCATGTTTCAGGCCTGGACTTGAAACCTTCTCAGCTTGGTAAAAGCAGCCAGAGCTTGCTCTCCATTGGCACAGTCTTGAAAGAACACGGGGTCATTTCCAAACAACCAGAAAGCATCGCAGTAGAACTTTAGTGGAAGATATCAGAATACACTGGGAAAAATACTAGTCTTTGAGGCGGAACCCTCATTTCCTTCATCCCCTGATAATAAATCATGAAAGCATTCCAGATATTTTGCAACTTATTTCCGCCCTTAGGTCAGATATCTAAAGTAGTGTAGTAGTAAAGTAGTTCAGCAATTATGGAGCAGTGATATAATTTCAGAGACCTTGTCCTGGGGCCCTCCCTCTCCCTCTTTCCATCAACCAAAGTTTCTCCTTCTATCAGACTTAAGTGGCTACCTATGTGTTATCTCATTTGATTCTGACAACAATCCCATGACAGAGGTTTGGTAGGTATTATTCGCCCCCTTTTAATAGATGAGGAATTTCAGAAGGGTTAAATGATTTGTCCAGGGGTCTATAGCTCATAAGTGGCAGAGCAAGGACTCAGAGCCCAGGAATACGGATTCCAAATACAGTACTTTTCCCCCATTCTCCATTCATGGGGCTTCTCCTAGTTTAGAGTCTAACTACAGTGAACAATTTGATTTGCAAACTTAACTGCATACAGGGAGGTTGGACCAAGGGGAAAATAAGAATCTGTTATGGCTCACTTAGCAAGGAAATGAGCTGTTTAAGCAAAAAGAACTTCCAGTATTTTTCCTTTTATATTGATGCGTAATATTTTATTCTTCTATTAAAATAGTTCTACCTTGAACTTAGGGGAAAATACTTTGTTATTTATCTTTGTTGCATTAAATGAATGCTGTTTATTCCATATGGCAGTAGAAAGGGTTTGAAACATGTTAAGTACTTTTTAAAACTACTCTCCTCTACCTTGGCAGATAGCAAGCAAATATGCCAAAGGATATTGGTATCACCATAGTGAACAAAGAGTTCCCATAGTGTTGCTCAGGGATATTAATGTGAAGGGTAGATGAAAAATGCTGTAGTTTTAAGAGCCAAACAAATCTATTTCTCTCTGTTTGCTTCCAAAGCACTTGTAGGTGTGCTCATAAATCCTCAGGAAAAGAACATTTGGTCAAAGTCCCAGCATGCCTCCCTTATAGAGCAAATTTTTGAGTACTGTATAAAATGCCCTTTCATCCATTTTACTGGGGTTGTACACTACCAGGGGGACTGCTTCTTTCCTTCTGTAGCCTCTATTTCCCTCTTGTTATTGTTCAGCAGTGGCCGGCTCTTTGTGACCTTGTGGACCATAGTACACCAATACTGCCCTTGGTGGGTTTTTGGTAGAGATACTAGAGTGGTTTGCCATTTTCTTCTCTAATGGATTTAGACAAACAAAGAATAAGTGACTTGCCCAAGGTCACACAGCTAGTAAGTGTCTGAGGTCAAATTTTAATTCAGGTCTTTGTGACTCCAGGCTCTATACTCTATCCACTGAACCACCCAGCTGCCTCCATTTCCCTCTTAACTCCCTTTTGTTGTTTACCACTGTATACAGGTCAGCCATCATACATTCTTCAAACCTGGACAATACCATGATGCCCCAGACCTCCTCTTCACCTTGTCCCAGAGCAGATACCTTCCCCTACCAGACCCACCCCAGCCCTTCGACCCCCTTTCAGATACCTTTTATACGTTTTCTTGTCCCCATTAGAATGTAAACTTGTTGGCAGACACTTTCTTTTCATTTGTATTTGTAACCCCAGCAGCACTTGGCACAGTGCCTGGCATATAGTAAATGCCTAATAAATGCTCTACCTACATATATATATGTGTGTGTATATATATGTATGTATGTATATATATATACACACACATATATATATATCTGTCTATCACCCTCTTCTCTCTGATACTATCTTCTTACATTTTTATGATGAATCTAATTGACCATTCCTCTGTCTTCTTTGCTGAATCTTCCCTCAAATCATTCCTACTGACAGTGTCACTCAAGGCTCTGTCCTTGGCCGTCTTCTCTTCTCCCTCAATGCTATTTTGCTTGGTGATCTCATCAGCTTGCATCAATTCAATTGTCATTTCTGATTATCCTCAGACCTGCTTTCCCAGTCCTAACCTCTCCCCCTTCTTCCAGTCTTACATTTCCATCTTGAACTAGCTGTCTGATAGACATCTTGACCTAGTGTGTACAAAACAGAACTCATTATCTTCACCCTTAAGCCCTCCCCCTTTTCTACCTGTCCTATTACTGTGGAGGACACCACCATCCTCCCAGTCACCCAAGCTCACAACCTAGGTGTCATCTTCACCTTCTCCCTTCTTCTCTCTCTCCCATATCCAATCTGTTGCCATGACTTGTAGATTCTACCTTGGAAACATCTCTGATATGTGCTCTCTCCTCTTCTCTGACCCTGCTACCACTCTGATGGACCTTATAATGCCTAGGCAGGTTATGAAGACCAAACCAAGAAGCTGCTAAAACCAATAGAGGACTGTCTGAAGTCTCTCCCCACTTCAGTTCATCTTTCATTCAGTTCTTCCTAAAGTGCTGGTCTGACTATAGCAAGCTCTATTCAGTTTGCTTCAGAAGCTCCCTGTTCCCTCTGGGATCAAATATAAAATCTTCCGTTTGGTCTCCAAAGTCCTTCTTAACCCTACCCCCCTCTACCTTTCCAGCCTTCTTCCACCTTAAGACTTCCTCACCTTCACTTGGCTTCCTTGCTGTTCCTCCAATATAACACTCCAGCTTCTGGCTCCATGACTTTTCACTGCCTGTCTCCCATGCTTGGGATTCTTTCCCTCCTCATCTGCACCATAAGGTTTTCCTGGCTTCCTTCAAGTCCCAGCTAAAGTCCCCACTTGTGCAAGGAACCTTTCCATTCCCCTCTAATGCTAGTACCTTTTCTCTATTAATTATCTCTGGTTTCTGCTTAATACAGCTTGTTTGTACGCAGTTATTTTCATGTTGTCTCTTCTTTTAGATTGTGAGCTATTTGAGAGCAAGGACTGTCTTTTGCCTTTCTTTGTATCCCCAGAGCTTAGCACAATGCCTGGCACATGGGGGACACTTAATAAATGCTTGTTGACTTGTTTCCTTGGCTTGCCTATCTCAAGAAAGCTGGTGGTGAACTCATCCAGGTAGGTAATGGGGCATTTGCCTTTTTGTATTTTGGCATAACCTTCACTCTGAAGCACTTTCCTGGACGCTCATTCAGAAAAACTCCTTTACCCCCTCGTAATTCTGTCACATGACTTAACATCATGGAAATTTCCTAGTTTTCTTTGGAACTTGCTGAAACAAAACTGTAAAGAAGGCAAAATGTGTCTTACTGTGTCCCATTTTTGCCAGACAGCTGACACTGTTAAGATAATATCTTTTTTTGCATTGTCACTTATAGTTTTCAATCACATTCAGTACTTGGAATAATCTTGCATGACGAGCATCATATTCCTCACTTTCACACAAAGAAATGGAGTCTCAAAGAAGTAAAATGCATTGACCAAGATAACAGGGTTTATAAGTGACTAAGTCAGGACTTGAACCCAGGCCTACTGGAATTCTAAGCCAGTACACTGTCTATTATACCTATTCCACCCCTACCAATATTTAGCCAATAGACTAGGAGCAGTTCATTTTAATATTCTGCTGTCTGGCCTATAATATACTTTCCTCACAACAACCCTGACCTAGGTAGTGTAAGTATTGATTTAAAAAAAATTCTAATTATTACTATATTGTGTTTTAATAAATTTATACTACATTCATTTCTGACTATATCCTCAGCTTCCTCCTATCATGGAGTTATCCCTTGTAACCAAATATTTTTTAAAAAGGGGGGGGGGAAGCAGTTCAGCAAAACCTACCAGCATCTCAACTGTGCTTGACAATACATGCAGTGTTCCACACCAATATTCCCTCACCTCTGAAGTGAAGTGAGGGTGGTATATTTTCTTACTTTTTTCAGAGCCAAGCTCAGTCATCACAGTTATAATGCAAATATTCTAACCCTCATTTTGTGAATCTTCCAAAAAAGTCCTGCTCCAGAGCCTCATTGTGGCATAGAAGGGAAGCTGGGGTCTTGAAAACTATGTCACACCCCAAGGTAAATCTTGGCAGGTACTACTACCAAACTTGAAGGGCTTGGAATATGGACCTGGAGACAAAAATATATGCCCATTGCCTATGCTAAGATGGGAGAGGCTGAGTAGGAGTGAAAGGAGTCTTCAAATCAGCAGAACAGTAAGTAATTTTACAAAAAGGAAACTGAGGCTCAAAATCACTAAGTTACTTGCTCATGGTCAAACGTTTAATGAGTAACGGAAGAGAAGATTCGAACGTAGATCAGATCTAGTGCTCATTCCACTTGGCCATCTATTATTATTGGGATGGAGGCCAACCTTGTTCTCTGTCCCATTCTCTCAAAGCTGAGATGCTTTGCATTCTGAGGTGATGACTGTTGGCTCATCAAATAAGCTAGTGCATGCTAATCAAATCCCACCTTCTGCAAGAAGCCTTTGCCAGCCTGAATTACCTCTGAGATGACTTCCAATTTATCCTGTATATGTTTTCTTTGTACATAGTTATTTGTCTGTGCTTTCCACCATTGAAGTGTGAGTTCCTTGAGGGCAGAGGTTGTTTTTGCCTTTCTTTGTATCTCTCAGTGCTTAGCACTGTGCCTGGCAAATGTTTTGTTGTTCAGTAACTTCAGTCCCAGATGACTCTTTGTGACCTCTATTTGGGGTTCTTTTGGTGAAGATACTGGAGTGCCTTGCCGTTTCCTTCTTCAGTTCATTTTACAGGTGAGAAAACTGAGGTAAACAGGGTGAAGTGACTTGCCCAGGGTCACACAGCTAGTAAGTGTCTGAAGGGAGATTTGAACTCAGGAAGATGAGTCTGACTCCAAGCTAGGTACTCCGTCTGCTGTGCCACCTAGCTGCCCCACCTAGCACATAATGAGCACTTAATAGGTGCTTGCTGACTTAATGAGTACATAGGTTGAAAGGTGTTCATAGAAGTGGATTGGGCTCCCAGTGTCCTCCCCTTTCTATTTGTATTTTCATATGATTTCCATAAGATAAAACCTCTGCTTTTGTCTAAGATATCAATGATTTTGATTGCTATGAGGGGAAACTGAGCTGTCAAGCCAAAGAGGAAACTATTTTTCAGCAGGCAGGGTTGAATTACCTGAAAAAATGTCTAGGTCTACAGCCCCCCTAACAGTGAGGTTTGAGGGGGAACCACAAGGCCCTGTCACTCTGAAAACATCTTCCCTTTGGCTTAACAATAGGAAGAAAATGTTCCGAAAAACATTGTTTCTTTCAAAGTCCTACTAAGTGCTTTGAGCTCTTTGGAGCAGCGGTAGTCTAGAATCCTAAGCAATAAATGAAAATATTTTATGTTGTTTTGTGGATTAGTGCATGCTTGGTACATAGAGATGTGGACAGGCTGCACATTCACTGGCATGACCTTTTCTACCCCATGTATTTTCTTGTCTATCGAGATCAGTTGGGCAATCCCTGTCTGTAAGCAAGTTTCTTAAGAACTGGTTGGAGCCAGTCATCTTGGTAAGAGGAACCAATTATGAAACCACCCCTGGAGGATATTTACTTTTCGGTAGATTTTCAAGATGCACTAAAAGGCTCAGCCACTTGAAAATAAAAATGTTCCTCCCCTTCTGCTCTTATCTAGTTACCCCAAAGGCAGAGACCATTGGTTAGATGCAAAGGCCGAGGGTCTGGTAGAAACTATTTTGTGTTTCTTTCTTTGAAGCTGGTCTAATTTTTAAGTGGGTACTTTTGTAGCTGTCAAAGTGGGCCTACTATTTTCAGCTGGATCGACCCAATGTAACATCTATTATGTGAAAGACTAGGGGGTAGAGTGCAGGAGGGTTGGAGATAGTTACAGAAGACATAAGCCCTCAAGGACCATCAAATATTCAAGATCGAGAAAGGGCCTTAGGAAGAATCTTGTCCATTCTCCATACAGTTGAGAAGACTGTCAGATTGTCATAATCGAGCTTTTAATAGGACCAGAGGGTTGTGTGGCATTTGGACAATCAGAGTCAGCTGTTCAGGATAACCCCTTACGGTGACGTGTTTCTCCAAGCAGTTGTGTTAGGGTCAAGGGGCCTCTGCTCACATTAGGGGAGCTAAAGGTTGTTATCCAGCTATTGGTGTTTATTAGTTGATATCTACCATGGGCAAGACAGCTATGATAAGTAGTGACTCATGACAGCATATGCTTTTATAGGGTTTTTAGGTTTATAAAGACCTTTCCTTACAACAACCCTGTGTTTATAAATGACGTACAGAGAATCTGAGTGATTTACCTTGAGTCAGTGTCAAAGCTGGGACTGGGATTCAGGTCTGCCTTCAAGACTTCTCTTCACTATATATCACACTGGTCTAGGACCATACACAAATTGCTAAAATATAATGTCTGCTTCCAAGGAATTTGCAATGTTGTCAGGGAGAAGTGCACAAACAAAGAGGGAGAAATGTTTTGCTGCTAACAGAAGAGCATGATAAAGGCAGGGATGCAGAACAGAGAGCAAGAACTTTGCTGCCTTAGGTTGTTATCTGTTCGTTTTCAAAATTGTGTAGTCATCTATAACAGGGCTTTGATCTCTGTCCAGACCTTGGAGGTCCAAAAGACCTCATCCTAGCCTAGGGGCGCAGTGACTGGTTTTTGTTAGCTGGGTGTGGTGGCTATGACTTAAGATCTGTCTGCCAGTCCCACTCAGGGAGAGCTCCTAGTCACTGTAATAATTAACAAATAATAATAGTTTATTTTTATTGTTATTGTTTAGTTGTTTTTCAGTCGTGCCTGACTCTCTATGACCCCTTTTGGGGTTTTCTTGGCAGAGGTACTGGAGTGGTTTGCCATTTCCTTCTCCAGATCATTTTACAGATGAGGAAACTGAAGCAAACAGGGTAAAGTGACTTGCCCAAGGTCACACAACTAGTAAGTGTCTGAGGCTGGATTTGAACTCAGGTCTTCCTGACTCCGAGCCCTGCACTCTATCCACTGTAACTGCCCCCATAGTAATAGTTAGCATTTACATAATGCTTTAAGGTTTGCAAAGAGCTTTTCCAATATTATCTCCTTTTGCCCTTACGACAACCCTGAGAGGTAGCTGCTGTTATTACCACTATGTTGCAGATGAGGAAACTGAGGCAGCCAGAGTGACTTGGCCTGGGTCACACAGCTGGTAAGTGTCCAAGGTAGGATTTGAATTTAGGTCTTCCTGACTCCAAGTCTGGCCCTCTATCCACTGCCCCACCTAGTCACCTTTAAATGATAACAAATAGATTTCAGTGGTTGTCTAAGAAGAGATAACCCCAGAAGCTAGTAACAGAGAACCACAAAGGGTGGAGCATCTCTCAGCTGGGACTGTGAGACTAAAAGAAGAAAATGGGACCAGTGAGATGAGTTAGATCAGTGGTGCCCAAAAGAGCAGCAACACCCAACAGAAAGCAAGTCCCGTGAAAGCAGAATATGCCCTAGATGAGGG
>NW_020954552.1:4357555-4366265 GCF_900497805.2 Vombatus ursinus
ATGGGTGTGGACCCTCAGACACCTGGAACCTGGGTAGCTTTTCTGTCTGGGGACTCCATGAGTGGCAGGGGTTATCACAGGTACTAGAGAACAAAGTCTATTATGAAGTAATACGTAAAAGTGTTGGAAAGGTAAAAATTGAAAAGGTTATTGAAATTACAGGGGGAGGGACCTAGGGATGGGTTCCTGCCTATAGCTAAGCTTTTTATCCTCTGCTGTCTCTGGAAGGCAAAGCATCTATCTCAAGTTCCCAGAGTGGGTGATACTACCCCCTGGGAGGAGCTGGAATGATGGGGGAAGTGGTAGTAGCCTCAGGTGCAATTGAGGGGCATTGAATAAAAATAAGGGGGTAGTAGAAACATAAGGAAAGAAAAGAAGAAAAGAAAATTTTGAAAAACCATTCGCACATTTTTCATGTTCTGTGACAAAGTTGTAGTGATTACATTATTTTCCAAATAAACACACAAAATGCAAGTTATAACCAGTCAGTGATCAAGTCTGCTAACAGGTCTTAACAAGCAAGTATTGGCAGTTGAGTATATCGGGTATTGTCAAGAAGTCCAGCATGTATCAGCAGGAATATGTGCATATAATGTACTTGTTAACAATATGACACTATATGGTTATTATTGCATCATCAAAATTTCAATGTAGGAAAAAATCCACAAATTTACAATGAATTATTAAATTTAAGATGCATCATTTAAAAAAATTATATATTTTTTGAAATGATGCAAATTAAAAAAAAAACATTGAAAGGTTAAAGGAAGTAGATTTCTAGGGGGTGCTAGGTAATTTTTCTTTTTTTAAAAGGGGAAGGAGGCCAAATAAGTTTGGGAACCTCTGATCTAGATAGATGATTGTCTCTTTGTATCTGGAGGATAGCTCACAGTGGAGAGGAGGGAGATGGAGGAGGTCTTCTTTTAGGATCTAGGTAGCATCTATATGAGGCATGGAGTGGGGGAAACCCTGGGGCCAGGCATCTAGGAAGCTCCTGCAGCATCTGCCTCAATTGGACTAGGTCACATACATGAACACATGCAAAGAAAACTAACAATGAAAGGCAAGTATAACAATGTATCTCCCCAAAGGAGTGGTACTGCCCAGAGACAGTGTGATATGGTGGTTTGAGTGATGGACTTGAAGTCAAGACCTGAGTTCAAATCCTGCCTTCAGATACTTCTTAGCTCTGGGAATTTGGGCCAGTCACAAACTTTTTGGATAGAGTAAAATGAGGGTGTTGGACACAATGACTCTTAAGATCTCTTGGTTCTAAATCTATAATCCAATGACTGTAAATTAGGAAGAAAGAAAGATTATTGTGGATAAGATGTGGTCAGGAAAGGGTTCATGGGTAGAGTGGAATGAACGGTGTAAGCAGAGCCAAAGGAGATGCCTTGGGCATCATGAGTAGACATGGTATAAGTGGAGAGCTGGTGTACTGAAATGATCACACATACATACCTGCATACATATGTGCATGCATACACACAGACATGGATAGAACATTGATTAAGCGTGCAAAGCACTATGCTAGACACTGGGTATACAAATGAAAACAAGCATGACTCTTCCTTCCCTGGTGAAGCTTACATTCTAATGGAAGAAGACAAAGAAGGCAGCCCTGGAAAGCAGAGATGGAGAGAAAGGTGGTACCCTCAAAAGACAGATGGAGAAACTAGAAACAAGAAACTAGAAACTAGAAACTATGGGAAGTAGTGGCATGGGAGGCTTGGACCCCAGGAAGATAAGGCAAACACCTATCAGAACCCAGGGAGCTGGGCTGGATTCCAGGTGTCTGGTATGATAGAGATGGTCTGAGAAGACCATTCTGAGGATACTGCAGAAAGGAAGGTGATAAGGTTTTCTACCTGGAAGGTTAGGGTTGGACTGTGAATGCCTGGTTAAGAAGAATGAATTTTAGATTATAGGAAGCAAGGAAACACTGATATTTATTTGAACAGCAGAGAGAAATGGTGAAAGAAGCTTTCTAGGACAATTAATCTGGCATTTGTATTCAGGCTGAATCAAAGCAGGCAGAAGGTTAGGAGGCTACTAGAACATTCTCATCAGAATAAAAAAATACTCACTAAGTACTTTTAGATTTTCAGAACACTTTCCCTACAACAACCTTGTGAGAGTGGCAGGCAGAGATTAACTCCATTTTACACATGAGTTAACTGAAATGCAGAGCAGTGAGGTTGAGTGAACAGTACACCTTGTTCCCATGCTAGTATGTGGAGAATTGGGATTTGAACCTATGTCCCCTGGCTCTAAGTTTAAGTGACTTTCCATTACAAAATAACCAGAGCTGACGAGAGAGAAAGAAGTCAAAGGTGATTCTGAGACATTGATCCTGAGTGGTTGACTGCCACTGAGAGAAACAGCAGCCAGGAGAGGAGGCTAGTTTTGGTGGAAAGATGGTAAATTAAGTTTGGAGACATTTTGTGGAGTTTGAAGTGACAGCAGCCCCCAAAAGTCCAGCATGTGGAGACAGAGGAAAGGAACTCAAGAGAGAAGATAACAAGAAAAGAGGAAACTCTGATCTGCACAGATTCTCACCCCAAAGAGGAACCGGTTGTAGTGGTACAAGTGATGGGAACCTTGGAAGGAAGTGACCCCAGGGGAGAGGGACAATGCTTTAAGGGGTCTCCTCATCTGAAGCTGTCACGTGCCCGGTGAATATGGGGCTCTGTTCCTTGCCTCTTTTCATTTGTTCTTCCCTGTTTTAGGGAGAGGAGATGAGACATGGCCATGACCTTTTGAGTGTTGAAAGGTCAGGAGAGCAAACCACCAAAGTCTTGCTGAGGTAACTAACTAATAACAACCCTTGGCAAGGGGTGGCTGACCACAAGAACCCCTGGGATTTGTAGTTCTTCCCAGTTTGTGAAGAGAGGAAACTAACACTGAGATCAGGCCTTGGCAACTGACTGTGGGAGTTGGGGGACGCTCAAGGAGAGGGAGGAAGGGAAAAAGTGACGGCAGACAAAAAGTTCCATGGCAGCAGCTCAGCCGTAGCAGCAGCTGGTGTTGACCACACGCACAATCCCCTTCTTTAGACCCTGAGAGATGATTTCTAAGTGGACAAGCTGGGTGTGTGACTGTGTGTTTATCATAGGTACTCGCGCTGGTAGCAGGAGCTTAGAGGGGAACAAGTTGGCCCAGAAGAACAAATAGGCAGGCCCTACCCCGCCCTGCCTTCCCTTCTGCTTGATCGTGTCTTTAAAATGTGTTTGGTTAAAGAATACATTTGCCAGATTGAATCCTATTTCTTATAAAGGCCTTGCCTGAACCTCTCCTTCTGTTGTTGTGTGTCCCTTTGCTTGCAGCATGAGGGCACCATGGAAACCACAAAGAAGGAGCTTTCTTTTCCAAGGCTGAGAGCTCAATCCCTGCCCTTTGGAAAGAGAGTTTGACTTCTGTAACTGGGGGCATGAGTACGAGTGATTTTATAAGTATCTTTATGGCCCCCATCTGTAGCAGAGATGAGGACACTTCCATCCATACCTCCACCGATGTACCACTTTTGGAACTGAATGTATTGGGTTAAACACGATGTAGAAATTACACTTAGGTTTGAGCCCACTCGGGACCAAGGTGGTTGGGGGCGGGGGTGGAGGGGATGCCTATGCCTCTGTTTCTGTTATATCTGCTTTCTCACCTGGCCAGTCTTTTTTGGGACTGGGATGATTTTTTTTACCATGTCCCAGGAAGCTTAATTGCTGGAAAATCTATCCCTCTGATTGCAGGGTGGAGCTATGAACTTCCAAATCTCTATTTAAGGAAGGAGCATGTTTCAGAATATTTCATTTCTCACCTGGCTGCAGGACTCTGGGATGACTCTGACTGTCCCAGCCTGCCCCTGCCTCGGGTACCTTTCCTGATTCCCCTTCCCCATTGTATGTTGTCTTCCCCCATTAGATTGTAAGCTCCTTGAGGGTAGGGCTGGTCTTTTTTTTTTTATATATTTGTATCTTCAGTGCTTAGCACGGTGCCTAGCACTTAATAAATGTTTTTTACTACTGACTATCTTCCAAGTAAATATTCCTTTTAATAACTAATCGATGCTGATTAGTTAAATATAACTGGGGCACTAATGACTTGTAGTTGACATTTGGGGGAATACATCTTAATTGGAGGTGGGGGAGTGCAAGCTAATAGGATTAGAATAATAGTTAATTTTTAAAGAGTGGTCTGGAGATCCCTGGGGGTTCCTAAGACCCCTTCGAGGTGTCCATGAGGTCAAAGCTATTTTAATAAAAATACTAAAACCTTTTCATTTCTAATATGACAAATATTGATAGATATAATCTACATTTTAAAAATTCCTTGGGGGGAGTGGCCCTTAATAATTTTTAAGAGCAATCTTGAGGCCAAGAAATTTAAGAACCACTGGTTTAGAGAAAGACATCCCTACTCACCTGAAGAAAATAGCTAGACAGGGAAAAAGCCAGAACAGGAGCAAGGCCTGGCTGCCTTTTAAATGCTTCCCAGTTCTTACTCCACGGCCAATAGAAGGTTCTTTTTACCATGTGGTTAGTGGACCGGAGTCAATTATACAATGAATATTCATGCTGCAGAGTCCATGTGGGAATAGCATCTGCTGGTGCATGCTCCAGATCAGAGAGCAGGGTGCTTCTGTGTTATCATCCTGTCTTGTCCGCACAGGGATTGTGACCTAGGACTGCCTCCAACCTGACCCCCACCCCCATCACACACACACACACATGCACACACTTGCAGAGAGAGAGAGTGAGTGAGAGAGTGAGTGAGAGAGAGAGAGAGAAAATAGAGTTGGCATGCTATAGGCCAGTGAAGCTGACTTCAATTTTGGCAAAAAACCTAAAATGTATTACTATTATAACAGAAATAACTATGGAATATCTAGAAAAGAAGATAGGCTCCCAAAGCTAGCATGGCTTCATGTAGAAACAGGCTATGTCAACATAACCTCATTTGCTTTTTTGAACAGGATGAATAAATTGGTATGTTGGAGAAAGATATAAAGGTAGTTTACCTTTATTTTCTCTAAAACAAAAGTCATTTAAGGTCAGTGTTGGAAAAAAAAACAAACAACCTCATGGGACCCCATGAGCCTTGGGATTCCACCTCATCACCACCCTCTCTCCCTCTGATTGAAGAGGAGAGCCACAGACTCCAAAATCTCTATTTAAGGAGGAACCCCCTCCCCTCACCCTCCTCCTCCTCCTCCTCCTCCTCAGAACATCTCATTTCTCACCTGGCTGCATTGTTCTGGGAGTTCTCTGACCTCCACTTTTCTCTGACTTTCCAAAATTATTTTAAAATGAATTAACTCCATGTGTTGTAACATAATAATAACCAACACTTTTTTAGTTTTATTTTTCAGATTTACAAAGTACTTTACATACATGACCTTAATTTGATCTTCAAGACAAACTGTGAGATAGGTGTGATTGTTGTGCCCATTTTATGTTTGATGAAACTGAGGCTTAAAGAGATTAAGTGAAAAATATGCCCAATGTCCAAAGAGCATTTGAACCTTGGTCCTCCTGATTCGGATTCTCTTTCCTCTGTACCAACAGCCTCTCATCTATTGAGATTTTGGCAAGCTTTTGTTAAGACTCTCTCATGCTGTTCTTGTGGAAAACACAGGAGGCGTGGCATGACTCCCAAAGAGTAGTCACTGGTAGTTGGATGTCAATTTGAAATGACCCTTATTTCCAGTGGCATGCCCCAGGATTCCGTTTGGCCCCATTTAACATTTATCAATGATTTGGCTTTTCAGATGGCCTAAATTTGGATATCTAACACACTGGATAACAAGAGAGAGGAGCCGAAAAGATCTTGACAAACTGGACAAGGGATCAGCAAAAGACAGCCCCCTGCCTGGTTCTGTACTGAAGGCGCCCCCAGCCAGGAATGGTTACTACATGTGATAGACTAGATCGGGGTCAGCAGAACTACACAGGAGGGCCCAGTTGGCCAGGCTCCTATGAGTTAGGCATGGTTATTTATTTTTCAATACAACAAAATGTTATTTTAAAAAGTAAAAGCCATTCTCAGCCCACTGGCCACAGGGCCATTAAAAAAAAAAAAAACACAGGCTGTAGGGGCTCCTAGGTCATTGTTTTCTGACCCTTGGGCTCAACTACTGGGCCAATTCTAATAAAATGAAATTAAACAGGTATAAATACAAATAAAGTCTTATACTTGCTTCACAGCTTTCCTTATCTATGGGGGTTGGATGAATGACCAATTCATTTGAAAATGATCTGGGGGTTTTAGTGGACTTGAAGCTTAATCTGCTTAAAAGGTGTGATTGAAAGCTATTACACAACACAGCATTTCTATATAAATATCATCTCCCAGGAAGCAATAGTAGAAATGGAAATCACATTCCAAACAACTACAAAATGCATAAAGTATCTGGAGATCACCTACCAAAATACACAAAAGACTTGTAATAGATGCAATTACAAAGTGTTCCTTGATGAAATAAAGAACAACTTAATCAGCTGGAGAAATATTCAGGGTTCATAGATTGACTGCACCAAAATAATAAAAATGACAACACTACCAAAGGTAATTTACACTTTTAATGCTATACCAATCAAATTACCAAGGGTATACTTTGTAGAACCTGATAAAATAATAACAAAATTCATTTGGAAAGTTATTGTAATCTTAGACTTTGTGGGAAGGGTAGAGTGTATACCACGTTTCATTGCATAATCGTCGCACCCTGGGGTTTTTTTTTAGTCCAAAAATTGCTTTATGTTTTCATCATGTAATTGTCACATGATATGATTCTGTTCCTCACACCACTTAAAAGGTAAACAGAGCAGCAATGTATTCACCAGTGACATATGGATGTGCATTTATCTCTCCCGAATTGTGAGCTGTGAGCCTAGAATTCTCAGCAGCCGCACATTGTCAGTATATTTCCAACTTGCATGGTTTGTTTAGAACTCTCCAGTACCTACTAATGGAATTGTCAGTCAACCTAATGGGGTTGGGATCTATACCCCGGAAAGGGAAAACCCTGGACTTTCCCATTTGGCCAAATCTCTGGCATTTGCCTGAGGCTATAATCCCATCAACTGGCCTTTCATTGGGTGTAGACCCAATCTCCCAATTCTGTTAATCTAGCCTGGCCTTCCTTTGATTTACTTCCCTATGTATGGTCCCTGGCCATTTCCCATTCTTAATCCTAGCTAGGCTCCATTCTCTCTTGGCCAGGAGGTCCTGGTCCCAGGAGTTCTGTTTATCCCAGCTTACTGACCACTCCTAGGTTCTCCCATAGTCTTTCTGTATATAAGGTCCATCTTGTCTCCATTAAGATGCTCAGAGTCTTAAAATCTAGCCACTGGTCAGTTCTTATAATCTAGCCCATAGCTCAGTAATGTCCAGACTCCTTAAGAACTGCCCAATATGATGGATGTTCTAATAAACCTTGTATTTGGCTGAAAGAAGGCTTGGGTAGAATTCTTTCAGGCAGGACTCATGTGTTGTGATTTTGGGGTCCCAGGACCCCTGAACCCCTAAACCGCGTGAAACCCAATGAAGGGCCATAGACGCAAGTTACTTACTGCCATGAGTAAGTCACGTGATAATGGTAAAACCTGCATCTTCCTGAGCTGCCTAACCTGTACAATTTGTCTGCCAGTGCTACATTAACATGCGAAGCATTTCTTTCTGATTAAGGGTAAATATAAAAACTATTGTGGGGGCTTCAAGTTGAAAGTGATTGTATTCGACGAACAGCATGGAAACAGCTGCGGAAAGACAGTTTTCAGTGAGTGAAAAGTTGGTGGGAGACTGGTGGAAATTAAAAGGCAAGAAATACTAGCACAAATTTTTTTAAAGCTTCACGTAATAGTCACAATCGACTTTTTAAAAATTTGGCATAAAACTTGCAATGATTATGTAATGAAATACAGTACCTACATTAGAGAGGTGATTGTCCCATTGTCTTCTACCCTTGTCAGAGCTAATTTAAACACCACATCTTAGAAAGGACAGTGATAAATAAAAGAGTGTCCAGAGAAGGACCACTGGTGAAGGATCTTGAGTCCATGCTATGTGGTGGTTGGTTTAAGGCCCAGGGGCATTTTGCTTAGAGAACAGAAGATTTAAGTGTGTTATATTCTAGTATCTAGCTATGTTAAAGGGCTATCTCTTGGAAAGGGTATTAGATTTGTTTTACTAGGCCACAGAGGATTGAGCTAGGTGCTTTGGGTAGAAATTGCAGTCAAATTTTGCGTGAGGTAAGGGAAAACTTGCTAAGAGATTAGAATAGGAATGGGCAGCCTCAAGGAAGAGAATTCCCCGTAATTGCTGACTGATTCTTAAAAGTCTAGCAAAATTTTGCAAGGATAAAACCTAGTTACACAGCTAAAGGTAAACATCTTGCTTCACCAAATAGAATAGTTACTTAATCTTTCAGACACACCCTTCTGACCACTCCCTTCAAGAACAGAGAGCTAAGAGTGGAACCCTCCTACCTGCAGATCCCTGATGACCAGAAGTAAGCAAAGAGATCTACTCCCTCAGATCCATACTCTAAAACCTTTTAGGAACTGGGGATTGTAGGCTCTGCTTTAGATGGGTCTTTAACAAGGAAAGGGCAATGACCTACACTAATCTAGAGGTATTTTTCCTTCTAGGTCTTATCACCTTTTATCTGCTTTTTCTGAACCTAAACTTTCCTTTTAAACCTTTTACACAT
>NW_020954552.1:4366355-4366434 GCF_900497805.2 Vombatus ursinus
TTTTCTCAAAGAAAGGGTTTAGGCCTAAAAGAAAGGATAAAGAGATTTAATGGAAGGTTTTGTTTAAGTACTGACTGAC
>NW_020954552.1:4366465-4412857 GCF_900497805.2 Vombatus ursinus
AGAATTTCCATCTTGAAAAGGTCTCAGACCTGAGAGATGTATTTCTTAATATTTTTCAGTTGAAATAAAAAAGTTTTTTAATATAGTTCCACAAAGTACACTTTAGATTATTACAAAGAGTTTAAGGTCCCTTCCAGCTCTAAGATTCTGGAATGTTGTGACATAGGTTTGAAAGACATTTGGAACTCATTCACAAAGCAGTGAGAGGAGATGAAGAGAGAGAGCATTCCAGGCATGGAGCACAGCCTATGGAAATGCCTGGAGTGTAGAGACTGAGTTTCTTATGTAAGGAGGCTGGTGTCAGGAAATCAAAGAATAAATAAGGGTAGGAGTGGGTGCAAAGTACAAGAAAACTGGAAGGTTAGGAAAGGAGATGGATGGAATTTGGTTATAAATAGCTTTGAATGCCAAGTAGGATTTTCTCTTTGGAACTGGAGGTGATAAGGAGCCACCAATGAGAGCTTTTCTCTTTCTCCATAACTTTTCTCTATAATAAGGCAGAGCTTAGCACCCTGGCTGGCACATAGTAGATTCTAAATAAATGTTTATTTATTTTTTTTTTAACTTTTTTTTTTCTTTAAGGCAACTGGGGTTAAGTGACTTGCCCAGAGTCACACAGCTAGTTAAGTGTCAAGTGTTTGGTCTGAGGCCACATTTGAACTCAAGTCCTCCTGACCTCAGGGCCAGTACTCTATCTACTGTGCTACCTAGCTGCCCCTAAATAAAGGTTTATTGACTAACTATGGTTGAGAATCAATGGAGAAATTAGACATTTGAGAGTAATAAAAATGCCGTATTGGTTGAGGCTGTACTTGGCAGTGGGAAAAAGTACCTATAATATACAGGACCAATTAAATCAAATTCAACGTGTGATGTGCTTTTTATGATCTTTTCCTACTAGGAAAAAAGATTTGTCAAACTTTCTGTGACAGACTATTTTCCACATTAAAGACAATAACATATTTGGACCCTGACATCAGTTTCTGGATGTGTAAGAAATAGCACAAAAGAACAGGAAATTAGAAGATCACTTGAACCAGGCCTGGGATTTTCCAGGGAACCTACTTTACCCTGGTCCAACCCAGGTGTTCTTGTAGCCTTTTTTTTCCCCTTGTGACTTCCCGGGGGAGTTCTGGATTCAGCCAGCCTACCTGTGCCCTCTGCCTTTGTCCCATCTTCAGTCCTGATACAGCCCAGCTGCTTGTGGCCTTTTCTGTCCTAAGTCTTCCTAGGGTACCCTGTGGTCAGCCTTGGATCCAGGACTCAGGCTTCTGGCCGGTTCATCACAACATGTATCTTGGACAGACGATATAGATGGACAATGAACTGGGTTCAGTGCGGATCTTACCATTTCAGCCACTTCCAGTAGCTCCCTCTCACTTCCTGGATTAGATATAAAATCCTCTGTCATTCAAAGCCTTTCACAACCTGGTACCTCATACTTTTACTTACACTTCACTGTCCCCTGGCCTCCTCTCCCTCCCCAATCGGCGATTCAGTGACAATCGCCTCATTTTTTAAAATTTATTTTAAATAGTATTAAATAGTAATTTCCAATTACATATGAAGACAATTTTTAACATTAATTTAAAAATTTTTTTGAGTTCCAAATTTTTTCTCTCCCTTCCTCCCTTTCCCCTCCCTAAGACAGTAAGCAATTTATAGGTTATGTATGTGCAATCATGTAAAACATATTTCCATATTAGTCATGTTGTGAAAAAAGGAACAGACCAAAAGGGAAAAACCACACAAAAAAATAATAAAGTGAAAATAGTACGCTTTGATCTGCATTCAGACTCCTTCAGTTCTTTGTCTGGCTGTGGATAGCATTTTCCATCATGAGTTTTTTGGAATTATCTTGGATTATTGTATTGATGGGAATAGCTAAGCCATTCACAGTGGATCATCATACAGTATTGCTGTTACTGTGTACAACGATCTCCTGGTTCTGCTAACTTAACTCAGCATCAGTTCGTGTAAGTCTTTCCAAGTTTTTTTGAAATCCCTCTGCTCATCATTTCTTATAGCACAGTAGTATTCCATTACATTCATGTAACACAACTGCCATAAATATTTTTGTACATGTGAGTCTTTTTCCCATTTGTATGATCTCTTTGGGATTCAGACCTAGCAGTGCTATTGCTGGATCAAAGGGTACGCACAGGTTTATAGCCCTTTGGGCATAGTTCCAAATTGCTCTCCAGAATGGTTGGATCAGTTCACAGCTCCACCAGCAGTGCATTGGCACTGGCCTCTTTGATGTTCCTTGCACAGGACATTCCATCTCCTGACTCCGGACATTTTCACTGGCTGTTTCTCATGACTGGAATAACCTCCTCCCTCATCTTCACTTAAATTTCCTTTGTCTTTCTTCAAGTCCCAGCTAAAATCCATCTTCTAAGAGAACCCTTTCCTGATTCCTCCATAATGCCTTCCCTCTGATGATTGTCTCAAATTTATCCTTTGTATCTGCTTTGAACATAGTTGTTTGTGTGTTGTTTCCCCCATTAGACTGTGAGTTCCTCTACAGCAGGGACTGTCTTGGCTTTCTTTATATCCCAAGTGCCGTTGACTGGCGCATCCTTATTGACTGACTTCCAGTCAATTCGATTAACAAACATTTATTAAATGGCTCTTAAGGTTCTCATTTTCTTCCTATCTGGTCAGTATACACTATTACTTCAACAGATTGACATGCTTTACAATATGTTCACTCCCTCCATTGATGCAAATTGCAACGCATCCCTGCCTTCTCAGCCAATGTAATGTTTGTCCACAGAATTATAGGATCATATATTTAGAGCCGGAATTCCATGTTCTTCAACAGCTGCTCCACAGAGGAGACACCCAATGTGCTATTCCTCTTGCTCCTGTTATTTCATGAGTAGCTACGGAACGCTGCTTATCACTCACTCTTGCCACCTGATCAACCCACTTTCTTTTCTGATAATACTTTTCCTCACTGACATCCTTTATGCAACTTTCTGAGCAAAGGTCATTATTGAAAATAGGTTACAATCTGCCTGCTCTCACCTGTGTCTCTCCATTACCCCCTTAGTCAACTATAACTTGCATTCCCTAGAAATTATGATGTTGGGGCAGCTAGGTGATACAATGGATAGAGCACCAGCCCTGGAATCAGGAAGACCTAAGTTCAAATCCAGACTCAGATATTTGACATTTATTAGCTATGCGACCCTAGGCAAGTCACTTAACTCCGATTGCCTTGCCAAAAAAAAAAAATGATAATGTTCCAGGATTGTCAGCTCTAAAGCATCTCTGGGAGAACATTTGTGTTAAAAATATGCCCTGGAGAACAACTTGACATTTTTTAAAGCACCACATGACTTCATTTTCTGGCTTCTATTCAATTCTGGGATGAACTCATTGTCTATCTGCAGTGACTGTCCCAGGGTGACGTAGATAATTCAAATATTATTTTCTTCCCATTCTACAGATGAAGAACTTGGAGTTTCTTATGGTGACTTGTCTAAGATCACATTGATAGTAAGTAGAAGAGTGAGGATTTTAAACCCAGGGTTTCTGACTCCTATATAGTATGTATATATATATTATATATGTATATATGCATGTACATGTTTATAAGTACATCATATGTATATGTACGTGTACATGCGCATGTACATGTATATGTGTATACTGACTCCTAAACAGACATACCATAATGCCTCTTCCCTGTAGCATTCCAGCCCAGGTCTTCTGTTGTTGTTATTTAATCATTTCAGTCATATCCTGGTTTGAGGTTTTCTTGGCAAAGATACTGGAGTGGCTTGCTATTTCCTTCACCAGTTCATTTTACAGATCAGGGAACGAAAGCAAACAGTGTTAGGTGCCTTGACCAGGGTCACACAGCTTAGTAAATGTCTGAGACTGGATTTGAACTCAGGTCTTCCTGACTCCAGGCCTATCACTCTATTCACCATGTCACCTAGCTGCCCTCAGGTTTTCTGACTCCAAGTCAAATCCTCCTTTTACTACAGTGAAACGACTCTCAAAATGTCACGTGAGGAGTTTGCACAGTCTGTGTATAATATGGAAAAGGAGTCTATGAGAAATGAACACCAGAATGAGTGAGGACAGAATCAGTATATGAAGTCAGTGAGGTTGAAGGATTTTCTCCATCCATATCGTGCAGCATAGACAAGTAAGTAAATAAGTATATTGTAGCATTGAAGTAAAAAAGTGGAAAAACTCAATTACAGTCAAAGGACAGACAGGAAGATAAGAGAATCCAAAATATTGATGAGAGTGTAATTGAACATGTTAAGTGGAGAGTTGGGGAGGCATAGAGAGTGGGAAGGAGGTTTGCCCAGTGCCAATATGCTGTAATAGATGGAGCATGGGATCTTGAGATCAGAAGCCCTGGGATCACTTCCATTAATTAGGTTTGTGGGTTTGGGCAAGCCAGTCCTTGAGCCTCAGGCTACTAATCTATAAAATGGGGATAATGTTATTGCGAGGAGGAACGAATTGTGAGGAGGAATGAATGAAGTAAGGTATATTAAATGTTTTGTAATTATAAAGGACTATATAAATGTATCTATTCTTGTTATTATCATGAAATATTATTATGGTCATTATTATGCTTTAAATCTATAGCTGGGAAGAGGATTCAATTGTGGATCAAGAGTAAGAATATATGAGATATTGGGAAAGAAGTGTTTAACATCAATTTTAATGTTCTTAAGATTCATAGGGCAGGCAGGGACTATAATCATAAGATCTAGGGTGTGAGTAGGGGACATAAGGTATATGATGATGTCATTAGGAAGGAATAAGATGGAATTATCACTATGGATATGGGAAGAAGATATAGTGGGAAAGAGGGGAGTTTGGGGTATTCAGGAGGACTAGCACCTCTGCCGTGAGAACTTGCCAAGCCCTTTTCAGGGTTGGTCATCTACCTTTGGTGTCCACCTGGCACCCAACTCTCACTGGTGGCTCCAAGAAGCTGTAGCATGTGCAGCAGCCACACCCAATAAACCATCTCAACAGTTGGGCTAACCCATGTTGAGGGTAACCAATAGACCTCAAACCCTTCAGTGAATTAGGGGGATGTCTACCCCAAGTATATGAACACTTCCCCTGGTGGAACAGGCAGATGAGAACAATTTGTTCCGACAGCCATGAAGGCAGCTGAAGCAGGCTCTGTGGAGAGCTTAGAGCTTGGTCAGACATAAAAAATGCCAAGGTCATCCAATGCATCACAGGCCATCGACAGTCGTCCTGTCTTTTGTCCTGCCTCTGGACTTTGGTGACTCAGGAAGAGGGAGAGAGACTGACGACTTTATGTGATTCTGCCTCACTTAAATGCAATTCACACACAAGTCAAGACATCATTGGTCATCGGTCCTCTTCGAAAATGAAGGACAAGCAACAACAATAATAACAACAACAAGTGAGTAAGAAAAAGGTGAACTCCGACAATGTGAATAATTATTAAAGGTCAATATAATAACAGGATTTCAGAATTTTAGAGTTGGAATGGGCATCTGTGATCATCTAGTTCAGCCTAAGTCCCTTCTACAACATTTCTCACAAATGGTCATCCACCTTTGCTTTGGAAACCTCCACCACCTTCTGAGGTAACACAGTCCATTTCTGATAGCTTTGATAGCTAGGAAGCTTTTTTTTTACATTAGGCCCAAATTTTCCTTTTTGAAAATTCTATCTGGCTCTGCCCTCTGGGGCTAAAGAAAACACATTCTTCTCCCTGATAGTTATCATGTTCTTCCTGGAATTTTCTCTTCTCCAGGCTAAACAGCTCTAGTTCTTTAAATAGATCCTCATGTGGTGTGACCTTGAAGCTTTTCATCTGGATGTCCTTCTTTACCTAGAGTTGAACATAATTCTCCAGGCATGAATTAAATTAAATGCAATTAAATATATATATGCATACATATTAAATATATGTGTGTGTGTATCTCCTTCCTCTATGGCAAATATGTATACACATACATATGTGTGTCTGTATGTATATATGTATATACACACATGCATATGTGCACACATATATGTATGTATATACACACGTATATGCACATATGCAGACAGAGAGATATATGCATACATACAAAGAGAAAGAGAGAGCACCTACTGACTTGGTCATCTCATATTACAATGCTCATAATAACTATTTTAGGGGCATCTGGGTAGTACAGTGGATAGAGCATCTGACCTAGAGTCAGGAAGACCTGGGTTCGAATATAACCTCACACACTTACAGTGTGACCCTGGGTAAGTCACTTAACCCTCTTTGCCTTACTTTCCTTATCTGTAAAATGAGCTGGAGAGGGAAATGGCAAACCACTCTAGTATCTTTGCCAAAAAAAAACCCAAATGGGATCATGAAGAGTTGGACGTGACTAAAACTACAGAACAACAACAATAATAAGTATTTGCAAAATTACCCCCCGATGATAATTGTAATTTTTTGTGTCAATATCTGCTGCACAGGCTGAAGTGATAAAAGAAATCCTACGAAAAACTTGATTAGACTCTAAACATATACATTGATATCTGGTGACTTCAGTGTAAAGGTGGAGATAGATGAGGTGTCTAAAAATAAGGCTGGAAAAAGATGGTACAGTACTAAGGAATGAGAAAGGTCAAAATCTTGTAGACCACACAAAAACATTATAATAATACATTGTAAATACATCTTCTTCAAGAAAAGAATGAGGTGATGGACATAGCAAGCACCAAATAATATCACAAAAAACAAGAGTGTGCTCTTTTCAGAAAACAATTTATTACTGATGTAAGAGGCATTACTGATTTAGCTCTCTCTGTACAGTCAAATAACTGACATGTTAGAGCAAAGATTAAATTCATATAAAGCTCAAAAAAAGAACAGAAATGAGAAAAATATGGTTTGCAATGAAAATAGCTCCAACCTGGCCTATTTAAAAAGTTACTGATGCTGAAAAATGGGAAATGGATGAAAGAAAGTCTGTTAGAACAAATTACAGCACTTTCATGCAAAAGTTTAATTGATACAAGTCAGTTATCAGAACAAGAAGAACAAAAGTGCCTAAAAACCTAAGACAGGCAGTAAATACTTGATTTACTTGCCATGTAGAAAGAAAATGGAGCCATGGGCAACCCCAGTTAAGAATATAAACTCATTTCTAAGATGGAGGTGAGTGAAGGGTCACGAGCAGTATTGCGTATTATTTCATCCTGTGGCAACAAACAAACAAAAAAAGCAGTGGAGGAAAAACAAGGTTTAAAAAAAAAAAACTTGATGAGAAACACAACTAAGCAAAGACATCCTGAGACTATTTTCATCCTATTTAAGGATGAAATTTGAAGGACAACTGATAGATGAAAGAAAAAATGCAAAAAAAGTATATACATATATAATATATATATTATATATACAGAGAGAGAGAGAGAGCGAAAGCAAACTCCTCACTATCAAGGACAATGGAATCACCACGTTTTTAGTAACATCATAGTCCCAGGTTGGTTTACAGAGGAAGTGAAAATGGTATTCTAGGGAACAAAGATTGAAAAAGCCCCTAGATCGAAACAAGTTTACAACGGGCTATGATAACACAGTTTTGAGAGCATTAAAGGATCATTTTCATCGTATCTGAAGGAGAAGATACCAAAGGTGTGGAAATATCTTGAATTTTACTATTATTCAAAATAAGGTGAATAAGAGAATATCAATTTATCTATTTTCCCTTCTCTACAAAATTTTATGAGAATAATCTATACATTCATCGTGGGTATCCTTGATGAAGGTATTAGAAAGGAACATGCCGGCTTTTGCAAACAATATTCCACAGCAGACAATATCTTTATCATCATACAATTAACTGAAAGACTATAGAATACAAAATCCCATTGTGTTTTTTAATTTTTGTGTTTGCTCATTATAAATGTAGCCACATGTGGTCAGTAGGCTTAGGGGAAAGCTGCCCCTGGGACGTAATTGGCCCTGGCTTCCTTGACCACACTTCTTGTTTTTCTACAAGCCTAAAAAATCCCAGCCACATGGAGTCTGGGCCTCTTCCACTTGATGATTTCCTAGAACCATGAGAGTCCCCATACCCTGGTGACTTACTGACCTGATGCATTTCCAGATGGAGACAGGGAGATCACATTCTAGAGAAACTAACCAAGTGTCCCTGTATCTTTGTTGCATATTTTTGCTGTGTTAGGGCAAAGTAAACTTTCTTTGTTCAATGTTCCCCTCCCCCTTCCCTGCCAATTACAAATGTAGCCCTGTATTCTGAAACCTCTCAGCTTCAAGAATTGATCCCAATACAGTGTAACATTCCAAAACATTTGATTTGGTAGCACTAAATGCCCTCTTAAAGGCTCTCCTCCAATGAAGTATCTTCCATGCATATGTCCAAATACAAGATTCTTTTAAAAATATAATCACTGAGATGAGACAGAAAGAAATATCCTCTCAGAGGTGTTCATCACTGTCACAAAGGAGATCTAGAACAAGTTAAAAAAAAATCCATCAGTGATGCCATCCATCCGCTGTTTGTGGATGAAATTGCATTGTACTGATTCCATCAAGCCCCAGAGAGTAGTAGAGCCTTCTCAATGAAATCCGTAAGGGCTCTAAAGAGTTTGGCCTAACCATCCACACAGAAAAAACAAAGAGGATAAAGAATTCCTATTTTCCAGACTATGATATATAATAGAAATGGAAAATCTACTGAGTTCATCCATCTGCATACACCACAAATCAGAACTGAATGTAAATAGGGCCTAAACAGCTCAGTGAATCAAGCAAAGTCACTGGATGAGAGATTTGGTCATGTGCTGAGGTCATGTTCATATCTCAGAACCAGATAGAGATTTCAAGGAACTAGAAGCAGAGAGGAAGGAATAGTCAGTCAGAGCTTTAGCCAGAAATTACCAGCACCCTAGGGACAACTGGGGAAAGGGAAAAAGGAAGAAGGTGGGCTGGAGTTGTAACAGAGAAGGGAGATCTTGAGGAGGGCCAGACACTGCAAATGGACAGTGGTTTGGGCTCAGAACTGAGGAGTAGGAGAGAGAGCTGAATAGCCTTTGGGAATTTCCAAAATTATTTTGATGACTTGAAATTTCTTCCTAAAGGAAAGAACCATCTTTTCTGGAGTTGCTGTGTGGCTGAAAGTCATGGAACACTATAGCCTCCAAAAAATTAAAAGTTAAGATCATCCAAAATAGAGGTATGTGATGGAGATAAAAATTGGTGTCCCTGATGGTGAAGAGTTTGCTCTCAAAAAACTTTTGTAATTTTTTCTTTCATTTATTTGCTGTTCTTGCAATTTCATTCTTAATCCCCTTGAGGGAGAGACATGTGGTGAGGTTGCAATTAAAAACATGAAATTGCAGAGAATTATTATGATGTCATCAAAGAAATGTGTGAGCAAAATCTAATATGGCTTGCTCACATGTTTGGAATGAAATATAAATGATGGAACTTCCAGCCAAGATGCCTGCCTGAGTGGAGGCAGGCGTCCTGTTCCTCCATACTCATTTCAGTGAAACTATAAATTTTGTACCAGACCAAATAATGATTGAGAAATAAAATCAGGAACTATTGTAAGTGACCTCTTCCACTTCAGAACTGCAAAAAAGTTGACCAGTAACCCACATGCATTAGGAAGGGAGGCCACCAGCAAAGCCAAACAAACAGAGTCTCCAAGCATGTCCAGAGAGGGACATAAGAACCTGCAAGACTTCTCTGCCCCAAGAGGAGACAAGAAGGCTTCACTTCCCTTCCCTCTCTTCCCATTCCTGGAGAAAGCCCAGGGTGACATCTCTACACCTAACACTGAGTTTGTAGTGACAAGGAATTGAGAATAAAGAATGGGAGTTTTAGCAATCACCTTATTGTCCAATCTTCAGAGTAGAATCACAGGTACTACATTCCAGTTGCTCTTTCCTCCACTTAAGTCTTACTTTGATATCTCAGAGTTAGATGGAGGTAATTTTGGTTCCTCAAAGGCTGCACCCATGGAACACAACTCCAAAATGTTCGACCAGCCTAGAAACTATTCGAGAAGTACTGGCCAGTTATCCCAGGACATTGTTGACAATGACAACAGCAGCAGCAGCAGCAACAATAACTACAACAACAGCTCAAGGTTGTAACTGCCAATATCCTTCACCTAAAATGGAAGTACAGATGCTGAGACAAAGTACTGAGGGCTCCACTGACATGCCACATGTTGGCCTATGTCCTCTTCCCTTTTAGCATTGTTACTCTTCTTTGACCATAAAGTAGGAAGAAGTCATCCAAAGAAGAAGCCAAGCCAGGCACATTACAGATGTTTCTGCTGCTAGAGAGGCTGCAGTTGGGAAACCAATTGCATTTGGGAGCATTGAGTTGTAGTCGGGCTAAAGTTAATCATATATCTACATGGAATCTGGCACCAATATAGTGAACCCTTGGGATTGGAGGGCCACCAGGCTACCAAAGGTGGTAGAACTGGCCCACATCAGTTGGAGCAGATCCAATCTTTTGTGCAATCAGTAATAGGATAGGACCCATGAATCCCATCCTGAGCAAGGGAGGGAAACTCAGTGTCCAAAAAACCAAGCAAACAAAGAAAGAAAGGGTGAACTCTGAATCACTAATGTCTTTTGGATGCTTCCGAGCCATTACTGGCTACACAGCCCAGCAAAGAAGTTTGTGTACACCACATGATTAATAGACTGGAACTGGTTATGAATAAACACATGCTCCAAATTCCACATGGGAAATGCCTAAGCTGAGCATTTTGCACAGGCCAGAGCTCATTAGCCTATATCCCATTATACTCATTGTACCTGAGTAGGGTGAGGGGACCCATTCCCCTCTTACACTGCAGTGACACAATGAACTCTGATTGATCCCTGATGACAAGGGTTGCCCCAAAGCTGCTTGGTGACAAAGTGACCTGGGAATGTACCTTTTTCAGGAGGGCTGCCTTCTCTGTGTTCTGTTAGAGCTTTAGAAGTGATTCCATTCTTCCCTTTTTTTTGGGTCTTTCGCTTATGATTCTTTTCTATTATTTTCTTCCCTTGAACTTCTAGTAAAGAATAGGAGATTTCTCTCCCTTGCCTCTCACAAGCAATGATAATGTGAAGCACAAGCTTAATTAGACTGAGACAGACCTTAAGTCTCTGGCTGCTTTTTTTTTTTCCCCTTTCAGTTTCCTGCTCTAATACCACTATAATGATTAGCTCAGTTTAAGTGTAGGGGCAATAACATCCTTTTCTGTTTTAGGGAGTTTAAGTAAAAAATTAGGAATATAATCACAATTACTCTGAGCTATCACCTGGGCAAATTTTCCAACATTTTGGGATCAACGTTTGGGTTTTCTGCTTTAATTTGCATTTATATCTGTCTCTGGTTAACCCCTAGACTCTTTGTGGTTGAGGCAAAATCCAGGTTACCAGGTTCCGGTTACCAAGAAGCATCAAATTATACTATAGTATCTTTTATTAGATCTGATTTAGGAGGTAAAGTTGGAGAAAGAACAGACCTTTTGGGGGGACTTCATTCCTTAAGGAGGTGGGATGCAATTTATGGCATCAACAAGAGTCTTCTGCTCCTAAATGTATGTAGGGCCATTGGCCCTCCTCAAAATCTCCCTTCTCTGTTACAATTTCAGCCTACCTTCTTCTTTTTTCCCTTTCCCTGGTTGTCCCTAGGGTGCCGGTAATTTCTGGCTACAGCTCTGACTGACTATTCCTTCCTCTCTGCTTCTAGCTCCTTGAAATCTATATCTGGTTCTGAGATAAGAACATGACCTCAGGACATGACCAAATCTCTCATCCAGTGGCTTCGCTTCATTCACTGAGATGTTCAGGCCCTATTTACATTCAGTTCTGATTGATTCAATCAAGAAGTGTTCTTACCTAAGATAATTACTTTTTAAGTAGCATAGGAGCTCCATTCTTATACTTACAAGTCAACTACTAAAGATCCTGAGAAATGAATACTAAGTTACTTTATGGGTTGAGAGTGCCCAAGTTTGGGATTTGGGCATCAGCTGACTAAAGGAAGCAATATTTCCTTAGCAGTATGATTCTCAGAAGAAACAATGACCACTAAAAGGCCCACAACAGGGAATAAAGAAAGTCATACTGGCTGACCAGTTATAATCTGAACCTTGTGAGTTGTTTGGACAGTATGGATCTGAGGTGAGTATGAAATATCTGTCCAAGCAGTACCACGAAATGTATCCAGCAGGAACAGAATTGGCTTTCATGGGAGAGATGCTTGGTGTTTTCTGTATTTTTTAATGCACAGGCTTATGAGACTTTTGGTTCTTGTGTAGTATCTATGGTGGAAGCATTGTTTTAGAGATTTCAGTACGGTTACTTCAGGGTGAGGGCAGAGCCAGAGAAAGAAGAGACAAAACCTGAATCCTATTTTTGAGATTAGGGCACCCCTATAATAGATCTAGTCCATGTGATCTGAGACCCCTTTGTTGGGGCCCTCTAGGGTGTAGGACACACATATTTATTTGTCTATGTATATGTTCTATAAGATAGTAGGATATAAGCTTGAAAGCTTATGTTGTTATCTTTGCAACCCACTACCTAATGTGACCCCTAGAATGTAACCCCACTACTTAGAATAATGTTTTGCCCTTATGGTTCATTGATTGATTAAAAACCATGAATATCTTTAAATTCTCATTTTAGTGAAATACAAATATTCCCCACTTATCCTTACAAAAGCTTTAGTGGTGAGTTCCAAAGTATCATCATTCAGTTGGAAAAGATGCCTGGCCTGATTTCCTTCTTTTATGTGTGACAAAGTGGTGTGTTCTGTAGCTTATTCAGGACTATGCTGAGAGTGAGGGAATTTGGTTCTAGTCTCAGTTCCTGGGTCTGCTAGCTGGCTGTGTATCTTTGGGCATTTTTACTTAACCACTCTGGGTCTTACATGTGAAATATAGGGGCTTGGACTAAATGATATGGATAAATTTTTTCAGCCCTTTGATTCTTCTGAGGTATTTTAAAGAAAACCTTTAAGATCATAGGATGTAGGACTGGAAAGGACCTTAGGGTACACTGCATAGAGCTCCAGGCCTGGAGTAGGAAGACTCCTCTTCGTGAGTTCGAATCCAGCCTCAGACATTTACTAGCTATATGACCCTGGGCAAGTCACTTTACCTTGCTTGCCTCAGTTTCCTCATCTATGAAATGAGCTGGAGAAGGAAATGGCAAATCACTCCAATATCTCTGCCAAGAAAACCCCAAATGGAGTTACAAAGAGTCAGACATGACTGAAAAATGACTTAACAACTGCAATTACATAGATGAGATAAACTCCCACTTTCTCCAATCAGTTTCACAAAGTCTCAATATCAGTTGCAATAACAGACCTGAAAATAACCATTAAAATGCATTGCTAGTCTTAAAGAAGGCTTCCCCCCAGTCCATTCCCCACAAGAGTCTGTATGTCATCTGTAAGGAAGTTGTGGAGGGAATATTGAATGCCAGTGACTAGGATGATTGACATTGAGACTCTGAGATGAATGGGGAAATCAGACTCCTATGTAGATGGCCATTTACTTTGACTGCCATTTGTAAAAAATGGATTTGCACAGTGTGCTGTTGTTTGCTTATTTTCTTCCAATTAGACTGAGAGCAAGGGCTCTCTTTTAGCTTTCTTTGTATCCCCTCCAGTTATGGGGAAGGGCAGAAGGGAAAGGCAACCAGGCACTGAGCTAAGCACTTTACAAATATCATCTCATTTGATCTTTAGCTTAGCACAGTGGCAGGTATATAGTAGGTGCTTAATAAATGTTTGCTAACTGAAAGGAGATAAATGATTTCAACAGTGTAAATGGAAAACACACACACACAACCTCAGTATCATATAATTATAATGATCAAGCTTAGTCCTAGAAAAGAGCTGAGAAAATGTGTCTCCTTCCTTTATTTGCACAGACGAGGTACTATGGATGTAGACTATTGCATTGAGGGATGGGGAACCTGCGGCCTCAAGGGCACATGCGGCCTTCTCCATCCTTGGGTGTGGCCTTTTGACTGAATCCAAGTTTTACAGAACAAATTATTTTATTAAGAGGATTTGTTCTGTAAAGTTTGGATTTAGTCAAAGGGCCATACTTGAGGACCTAGAGGGCCATATATGCCCTTGAGGCTGCAGGTTCCCCATCCCTGGATACTGTCAGACTCAGTTGATACATGGCCTGGTTTTGATGAATTTTTTTTTCTTTCTTTTTAAAAAAATTCTTTCTTAGAGGGATTACTTGATTTACTAGGAAGGGAAAACTATATATTAGGAAATGAAGATGATGAAAAAACCAAAAGCTATCAGTAAAAATTTCTTTTTAAAAAAGCTGATTGCCTTTGGGCATGTCACTTAATATCTCTGTGTCTCACTTTCTTCATCTGTAAAATCTGGGGTTTGGATTTGATGACTGCTAAGGTCCCTTCCAATTCTAAATCTGATTCCTTATATGCGAAAACAACTATATTCCAAATTAAAGGACATATTGTAAGACAAAGAACTCCTTGGACATTGAGTTAACACAAAATCTGAAATGTTTGCATTGGCTTTCCATGGGAAGAAAAGGGAAAACAGTTAATTTCTACTAATTCTTTTCCTCCTAAGAACTCAGTATGAGTTATTATGACTGAGAATTCTTGGTCTTTTAACAATTGTTTTAAGTGAGAATCCAAGAATATTTGCCCAGTTCCAGACCTGACTCACATCTCCTGACACCTCTTTTGCCAGCAAATCTCCCTTTGAAGTGAATAGGCCAACCCTTCACTAATATATGAGAGATATCATTTGTGGAAGTAAGAAGGGCTTCCAGCAGGGAGGGGAGATTCTGTGTAGACTTTACCTCAGCATACAGACTGCCAAGGAAATGTTCAAGGACTTCATAAATACCACTCTGATTACTACACTCAGGTAGAAGGTTGGGAAAGTGGGGTGTTGCATCTCTAAAGGTACACATCTGGTGGTTCCATGCGTCTTCAGGGTCTTGTTGGAGTGCTTATGAAAAAATAGAACCCTAAAACAAACAAACATATATAGTCAAGTCCAACAAATTCTTACATTGGCCATGTCTTATTCTGCCCACTGAGTCCATCATCTTTCTATGAAAAGGCTTCATTTCTGGTCCTCTGGAAATTTGGTTGGTCATTGCCTTGATTAGATTTCTTTATTCTCAGAGTCATTTGTTTTCTCAATGTTGTTGTTAATGTATAAATCGTTTTCTTGGTTCTGTTCACTTCACTCCACATCAGTTGATGATGACGATGATAAACATTTATATAGTATTTATATGTGCCAGGCACTATGTCAAGTGCTTTACAAATATTATCTGATTTGATTCACACACCAATTCTTCAAGGTAGGTGCTATTATTGCCCTCATTTTACAGTTGAGAAAATGGAGGCAAACTGGTTAAGTGACTTGCCCAGGGTCACACAGCTTTTTGAGACTGGACTTGAGACTGGAGTCAGGTCTTCCTATGCCACCTAGCAGTCTCCTCAGAAATTGTCCCTTTAATCCTTTTCTCTAGCTCAATATTATTCCACTGGACAGTTAGGTGGCACAGTGGACAGAATGCTAGGCCTCGAGTCAGGAAGACTCATCTTTCTTAGTTCAAATCGGGCCTCAGACACTTACTAGCTGTGTGACTCTGGGCAAGTCACTTCACCCTGTTTGCCTTAGTTTCTTCATCTATAAAATGAGTTGGAGAAGGAAATGGCAAACCACTCCAGTATCTTTGCCAGAAAAAAAAAAGCCAAATGGGCTTATGAAGAGTCAGACATGACTGAAAAATGACTGAACAACAAATTATCTCATTACATTAATATACCATAATTTGTTCATCCATTCTGCAGTTGTTGGAGACTAGAAACTTCTTAGCTTCCCATTCTCTACCACCACAGAAAGAGTTGCCATAAATACTTTTCTATGTATGATGGGACTTACATTCTAATTAAGGAGACAACATGCAGTCAGGGAGAGTGACCAGAAAAGGGAATTATGATCTGGGAATTCACAAAGATGGTGAATGGAACAATAGGGCAGTCAGCTGACATGGCCTTTCCAGAGGCAATGGTAGTGTGAATTTGATTAAAGGTTATAAAGTAATAGGAGGTAGAAAGGGAAGGTGGATGGCGAGGATGTAGAGCAGGGTGGAAAATGACTGGTGAAGATGAAATTTCCTTGTTCCAGGGAGAATGGTGAGATGGAAGGATTTGACCATTACATGAAAACAAAAGAAAGCAAATTGATGTGTCCTGTGTTAAGAAAACTGCATGAATCTTGACTCTATATTTCCCTAGTGAGGTCTGCTTGGGTCTTGGTGCTCTTTGCATCATGTCTCCACTGGCCCTGAGCTTTGGTGCTTAGGAAGTGATGGTGACTTGTTTGTCCCAGCTTACTTTCCATGCTCCATTCTCAAACTGTGGTCGATCTCCATTCCACCTTCTCCCCATAGAGCTCCAGCTACCAGTAGAGTCCTGCATTAGATCTGCTTAGGACTCTTTCCTAGGTCATCACCAGTTGTAAATTGTTCCCTTTTGACATCTTCATTCTATCTGCATAACTTCCATAGACTTTCACCATGGAAGTCAGAGTTCTACATTTCAATCTAAAGAAACACCCAGATCATAATCTTCCCTGGCATCCAGAGAGCCAGATGTGCCTGCTACTGAGCACAAGGCAGGTAGGCTTCTAGGTAAGATGTTGCTGACAATTGGAATACATCATCAGGCATTCAGTTTTTGATGATACCTTGGAGGATACTACACTGACTTGCAATAAGGTCCTATGGAAAAAGCTGGTTATCCTAGATTGGAAGTACCAACAGCTTTCTAAGATTGAAGAAGGAGAAACTAGTTTGTATTTTCCTACTGTAACCCCCTCATCTTCCAGTGACCATATGAACAAGGTGCCAGCGGTGAAGGCCAAGGCTACACAGGTCATCAGGAATTCCCTGATTACAGATCAGACATGAGAACATCTACAGTTTGAACAGCAGCCAGGGAGGCCTAAAGGTGCCTAATACACACCCCATAAAGGCCTCATCACAGAAGAAACCAAGTGCCATTGTCTGGCAGAGATAGTCCTTAAAGTAGCAAAATGGAGAGATGACAAAAGAAGACAGACAGACTGCTTCAGTCCAGTCTACTCCAAGTAGGATATTTCATTCTTCTCCTAAGCAAAAGTTCAGAGGCTAATTTATTTCTACTTCCTTACTTGGCCCAGATGTCAGCAGCATAGAAGTAGAGATAAGAACAGAACTTCATCTGAAAAATGAAGCCTTTTTGGACCAAGAGCCCTTCAGAAATCTGACTCAGGCTTCAGTGTCCAGTCCTACAGAAGTACTCAGAAGTCATCTCCAATGAGGCTCATGCAGATATAGGATATGAGAATTGCAGAGGACCTAGCAACCTTCAAACCACCTAAGAGGGACCTTCCAGTGATAGAAGGGAAGAAACAACCTCTGTAGGCCCATTATTTCACACCAAGGGATATAAATGTGTTGACTGCCACCAGCTTCTAAAGCCCCTTTTTCATACGGGCAAAGTTGCTCTTCCTGGTGAACTACTGTTATATAGAGAAGGTATTGTAGACAGCCTTTCTTTTTCCCATTCACGTTGGACTCAACATAGGAAAAATGTTACCTGTTCACAATTTTCTTGACAGTAATATGCTTAGGGAGGTGGTGATTGGCTCTTTAAATATTTATGGCAAAGTTTGAATCTTTCTAATGTAGGAAGACCTATCCTGTAATGACCTAAATTTGCTCTGAATAACCTCTCCAAATATAGTCAACCACAGCCAACTACTTATCTATAGAACTTGATACTAGGGGTCAAGTGTACTAATTAAATCTAACTAGACTTTGTTCTGCATATTTATAAAAAAAAACTTGATGAGAAAATTGATTTTTGTTAATTGTAAGTAATAAAGAAATAAATGAAATTTAATTTGCAAAAATAAAATGATGTGTGTGTGTGATGGTGGTACTGACCAGTGGGGTCCTAGTGCTTAGAATATATTACTCTATACTCTTCTCCTATGGAAGGCTGGTGGTGACTAGACTTCTGGAAATATGTGATGAAGGGTCTCTCTTCGTAGCATGCAAACTGTTTCTAACTGTCTTTTTTTTGTAGGTTTACTGTGTGTCAATGAAAAGCCTTCTAATTGACTACTGAACCAGAACTGTATGTGCACACAAAAAAGAGTTCAGACACGTGAACTCTTTCTCTCTCTCTTCCTTAATGGTGATTAAAGCAGAAACAGCTATGGGCTCTGAGAAACTCAGGCCCCCTCTCTTACTCAGCTGCCATGGCCCCTCTGTTTTTTTTTTGCCTTTTTGTATTTATTCTTTCTTGATCTTGGGTTTATGACTTTGCGAGCTTTGAAAGGTTAGATGAACCATCAGATATCCAGCAACTAGAACTGGTAACAGTTTGCCCCGTGGCCATAGCAGCCAAGGCTGCTGAGGAGCCTTCCCTGAGGAGCAACATGTTTGACTTAGCTCATCAGTTCCATTTACCCAGAAGCTGAGACACCATGGCATGAAAGTAAGAGAGTGACTCATGCCTCAGTTATACCATACCTCAAAGTGAACCTGGGCAGAATATTTTATAGCAACTACTTTAAATTTGAGCTCACTTTCTCTAGAGAATGAGGTGTGGAGAGAGGTTGTGTTTCCCTTTGGGGAGGCTGTTGTACTTTGATATGTTGTAAGTAAATATTCCTTTGCAAAAAATAATGGATGTTAATTGGTCAGATAATATTGAAGAAATATTAACTGGCAATTGACATTACAGGGGAACACCCTAGATATTAAGCCCTTAAGAATTATGATTATGCCTAGGGGAAAAGGGGTAGCCATGTTCTGGAGACCCAACTTGTCCAGGGTGAGTGAGGGTCAGAAGAATAAACCCCAGTCTAGGGACTACATATAAAAATTGATTTTTACAAAAAAACATTCACTTTATAAAAGAATTTCCCTTAGGATTTCCTTGAAAAAGCCAATTACTTTTATACATTTAAGCTAGACATCTGTTAATAAAAATTGACTTATACAAACTTGTCATATATATAATATATACATATATAGACATATATGTTTATACATGTGTGTATATATGTATATATAAAAAGCAAGGCTTATCACTCAATTCAGTTCAATTAAAAAACACTTATTAAGTGAGTACCTAATGATGGTCACGGTGGTAGTTGCTGGAAATTTGTTTTTTGTTTTTTAATGGAACAGGACTTGGTATCTACTCTTAGAGAGCTTAAAATCTGTAGTTTTATCCTGATTAGTGAGAATAATTAATCTTGTGAAGTGGTTGAATTATTCAGATTTATACTGAGTATTTCCATTGGATTAGAACCTATCACCATCATTTACATATCATTATAACTTCAAATAATGCAAGTTCAAATAATGCCAACATTGAATGGTATTTATTGTGCTTGTTTGCATTGTTGGGACCTAGCAGTAGTCTCCTAGGCAACCTGGGACAAGTACTACTCTCAGTTGGTGGTTCGAATGCTTACTTAGAATTTTATTAGTCAAAAAGTATTTATTGTTGACTACCTGGTGCTTGAGGTAGCTAGGTTGCTCAGTGGATACAGCTCTGGGCCTGGAGTCAAGAAGACCTGAGTTCAAATCCAGCCTTAGACACTCACTCTCTGTGTGGCCCTAGGTAAGTCACTTAATTTCTGTTTGCCTTAATCGACTGGAGCAGGAAATGGTAGACCATTCCAGTGTCTCTGCCAAGAAAGGCCCATATAGGGTCATGAAAAGTCAGATACAACCACAACATATAAGGTACTTATGCGTCTGAGCGGTGAGGGAGATAGGATGGGGGAAGAATCCTCTTTTACCTCCCAGGAGCATTAGAGGACAGTTTCTACCACTAGCAGCTTTTCCCATTAGCTATGGAGAAAATAGTTTTCTCTGACTGTTCTCAAAGCAAAATGATAAAGTGGCAATTTTTTCTCACTATGAAATGGAACAGTAATAGAGAGAGAAGCTGCTTGGACCTTTGTGTAGACAGCCGGAAGCCATCTGGAGAGTGGCAGCCTGTGGACCAGCAAAGAGATTTGATACCTTTGCTCTACAGCCAATGTATTGGAATTGGAAACAGAATTTGAAATGTAGATTCTACACTTCAATGCCATCTTCTTCTTCAGGGGCAGCTAGGTGGCATAGCCGATAAAGTTAAAATCCAGCCTGAGACACTTAATAGCTATGTGACCCTGTGCAAGTCGCTTAACCTCTGTATGCCTCAGTTTCCAAATCTGCAAAATGGGAATAATAATAGCACCTGCCTTGCAGGGTGGTTGTAAGGATCAAATAAGATAATAATTTTAAAGCACTTAGAACAGTGCCTGGAACATTGTAGGAGCTATGTAAATACTGCCTATTATTATTATCCAAGAGTATTCTTCAGCTACAAAGACTGAGCCTGTGCTTTCAATGCCACAGTTATCTTTTTTTGGAGATGCTGTTTTTCTAGGCTAATAAGTGCAAAGACATGTTTTTCTATATACTTTGCTTTTCAATTCTGTCCTATTTAAGTCTTTCACTATTTCAGTATATATTTCCTGTCTAGCCTATTAGCAAACTGGATATACAGATCTGATATCCCATTTGATTTTAAAGTTCCTAGTTTCAGATTGGTATGGGGGCTCAAGAGAGATGAGTTAATCATAACCTTCCATATTTACCCATACGCTGAACAGAAGTCTATGTGGAATCCAGGGTTGAGTAGTACCCAAGCTACTCTTGGATATTTTAAGGATCTATGATTTCATCATTGTGGTTACTCTCTCCACCAAAACAGACCACAATCACTTTATTAGCTAATAGATGATCTTTCTAAATTGCTGGGACCAAAAAGTCATTACCCTGTGGTCAAGCTGATGATAAACCTCTCTGAACTTAGCTACACTGGTCTTCAGATAAAACATACAATTTATCACTGTCGTCATACTCAAAGTCTCTTCACTCTGGAGAGTCCTTCAATATTGATGTTAGGCTGGCATATTTTTCAAGAACCTAGGGTCACCTTCATGCCATTGTAAAGGTGACTTTAATTAAATACAGAGAGTTCAGACTTCTTGATTGAGTTGATTAATTAATCAAAAGTACAAATTTGGTGTGAACAAGTCCTCAATCAAGTTGGCTAGAGGGAAGTATTTTGATCAAATAATGTTGTAAATCAGTGGTAGGGGTGTGTAGAGTGTTTGGGGGGGATATATGGGATGTTCAGGGAAAACTAGTACTTCTGGTGCTTTTCAGGGCTGCTCATCTGCCTTTGGTGTCCACCTTCACCCAGCTCTCACCTGTGGCTCCAAGATGTGCAAGAGCCACACCCTTGTAAAATGGCCTCAGCAGACGGGTTAAACCAGACTTAGGATAAGCAGCAGGCCTCAAACCCCTCAGTAAGTCAGGGGGGTGTCTGCCCTAAGCATGTGGAATGAACAGATGAGAACACTTTGTTTCAACTGTCATGAAGGCAGCTGAAGCAGGTGCTGTGGACCACTTAGGCTTGGTCAGACATCGAAGACACCGAGGTCATCCGCTGCATCCCAGGCCATCTCCAGTCTTCTTGACTTTTGTCTTGCCACTGGACTTTGACGACTCAGGAAGACAGAGAGAGGCTGATGATTTTGTGTGACTCTGCCTTCACTTAAATCCAATTCATGATTAAGTCAAGACATCACCCATGATGTCATTGATCCTGTTTGGAAGGAAGGACAAGCAACATCAGTGGTGTTACATTCAAATAGAAAAGGATCTTTGCTCTAGCAAATTGATTTAGAAATCCACAAATTAACATGATCTATGTAATATTGTATTTTTATTTATTTTATTGAACACTTGCCAATTACATTTCAATCCAGTTCTATGCCATGGTATTTTGGCCTGCTTGACACCTACCTGCCTAATGTGTGACACCTCTGCTCTATGGCAAATGTATTGGGATTGGTTTAAAGAATCAAACATACCTATAGGCCTATGCATGTTATAGAAAGTTAGTTTGGAATTAAAGATTCCAGCAATAAGCTAATCTAGTGGTGGTTGAGGGAATTGACCTGGGTGAGGCTTGGGAGCAGAAGATTGAATTTTCTCTCTGTCTCCTCCTTCCCCAGGTCTTCCCTAGAGGATGATTTTGTGAACTTTGAAAGGTCAGAAGATTTGGTCTTCCCATTGACATTGGCAGCCGTGACATTGGAGCAGCAATGGCTAAAAGCAGTGTCTTGCCATCCGAGCAGAGAGACACACTGAGAACCAAACCAGGCCCACAGAGGAAAGGCAGCTTTGGGACTCTTAAGGGATCTAAACCTCAGAGCTTGCAAAAAGCTATATCTGAAAGGAATTTCACGAGGACTCCAGGAAAGGAGAAAACAATTTTCAGTAACCACAAACTATAAGTTACCCTTTTGCCACATGTTCTCTCTAAATTTGTGCCTACTCTCCCAAGGGGCATTGTGGAGGCAAGAGGAGAGTCCACCCACAGTTTGGGAGAGAGGCTTTTGTAACGTTGTTCCTTGTCATACCTGCTGAGCAAATATCCCTTTGTAAAAGCTGATCAGTATCACCTGCTTAATTGATATTTGAGGAACCAAAAAGATGAGAATTTGTGAGTGACGTTTCTAGAAAATCTAGCCTGAGACTGATTTCAGAAAAACCTAGAAAGACTTATACAAACTGATGCAAAGTGAAGTGAGCAGAACCAAGAAAACATTGTACACAGTAACAGCATGGTGTCATAACAGTCAAACCACAAACTATTCAAAATGACAAACACACCTGAGTAACATTCCAAAAATGAAATTGGTTAAAAGATTGGGTACTGATGTGTGAGGCATTTCTGAACCAAAAGTCTATATTCAGACTATTGACTTCTTAGAGCAAACATCAAAATCAGTACTAAATTTGTAGATAAAAATGAGAAGATATAGCAAGTAACCAAGACAACTACAGTCGTTGTTGGGGGCAGCTAAGTGGCACAGTGATTAGGGTGGAATGCAATCTTTTAAAGTACTTATTATAATAATAGCTAACATTTATATAATAAACGTATAATTAGGTAGGTGTCACAGTGGATAGTGTGCTAGGCCTGGAGTCAGTAAGACCTGAGTTCAAATCCAGCTTACTAGCTATGTGACCTTCACCCTGTTTGCCTCAGTTTCTCATCTGTAAAATGAACTGGAGAAGGAAATGGCAAACCGCTCCAGTGTCTTTGCCAAGAGAACTCCAAATGGGGTCATGAAGAGTTGGACGCGACTGATAATGATGGAACAATAAGACAACTACAGCCTGAGCTACTGAAAAAAGCTATCGTTGCAACAAAAGAAAAAAAGAAAAAAGAAAGAAAGAAAGAAAAAAGAAACAAAGAGAAAGAAAGAAAAAATAGGAATGGATAAGAAAACAGACAAGGGCACAGACTATCACCATGTCTAAATTTCATTCAAAGCTTTCTATAAACTTGCTTTTTCTTCTACTGCATCTCACTATTTTGTGGGTCATACTGCTATAATATTGTATAGAGGAATGATGGAAGATGATAAACAGTATCCTGGAATGTGCTTGTGAGTGTTTAACAACTGACTTGTTTGGCCTGACGCACTTTTAAGTTTAATCTGTATTATTGACATTTTTTCCACCACTTTCTTAAGGCTAGCCAATCAACAAAACAATAAATCAAGCCCTGATTTGCTGACTTCTGAGGTATAAATGCTCACACTAAAAATTCAACAATTGGGTCTCACGAGCTAGTTTGAGCTAGCTCCAGCACACCACTCATATGACTTATAAATTATTGAAAAGCAGTAGGGAAAAAAAGGTAAGTTTATAGAAAACTTGGCATGAGACTCAAGGCTGGCAGCATTTAAAGATGAAAATGTAAGGTAGACAACAAAGAGGGCCGCTAGGTGGCTCACTGGATAGAGCACTAGATCTAGGTCAGGAGGACCCAAGTTCAAATCTGGCCTCGGACACTTCCTGGCTGGGTGACCCTGGACAAGTCATTTAGTGCTGTTTGCCTCAGTTTCCTCATCTGGAAAATGAGTTGGGGAAGGAAATGGCAAACCACTCCAGTATTTTTACCCAGAAAACCTCAAATGGAATAGTGAAGAGTCAGACACGGCTGAACAACAACAGACAACAAATGGATGAGAAATCCATATAACCGGGGACTTTTGACCAGTGGGAAACAGTTCCTCTTTACATACAAAAGAGATGTCTGTGTTTCCATAATAAAATTTTTCCAGTGACAAAGCATTTGTCTTCTACCACTATATCAAGGAAGTAGATATAACACCAAAGTAAACAAAGACAGGAAAAGGGGCTAGACCCGGTAGGCGCAGAAAAAGTTTGTGTTGGAGAACACAATTCTGAGGATTTTAAAGGATCATTTTTCAAAGTATCTGAAAAAAAAAAAGGATATCCCAAAAGTTTGAGGTGGGGGGTGGGAGGCAAGGGGGGAAGAGAGAGAAAAGCATACCTTATTACCATAAAAAAGGTGACCAAGAAAATATTAATAATTATAAAATAGTAATAACTCATATTCTTACTTCCCTATCCTTTACAAAATCTTGAGAATGACCTGTCAACATAGTTAGGATATTTCTAATGAATGATTGGGTAGGGAATAAATAAGTTTTCCTAAATAATATTCTGCATTATAACAATATACTATTGTCTACAATGTATAACAATATACGATGTGTACAATGTCTAAAATGTAGTCTACTCAAGACTACATCTTTATGCTTACAAAAATGTAGAACTTTTAATAGTGCTGCCCCCACTACACCCCTTCAGATGAGTTCACTGAGACTGAGCAGGGCTAAAGAACTTGCCTATGGTTCTACAGAGGTATTTAGTACTGGCTTCATGAATTGAACTATCTTTTGACTATAAATCAAAAAAGTAGCTAGATGGCACAGGGGATAGAACAGTGAACCTAGAATCGAAAAGATCTGAGTCTTCCTATGGCTACTTATTTGCTGTGTGACCTTGAACAAATCACTTAACCTCTCTGCCGTAGTTTTCACATCTGTAAAATAGGGATGATAATAATACCAGCTCACAGGGTTGTTAGGAGGATTAAATGAGATAATATTTGCAAAGTACTTTGCAAACCTCAAAGTATCATATTTTTGTTGTTTGGTCATTTCAGTCATGTCTGACTCTCCGTGACCTCATTTGGGGTTGTCTTGGCAAAGATAGTGGAGGGGTTTGCCATTTCCTTCTCCAGCTCATTTTATAGATGAGGAAATTGCGTCAAACAGGGTGAAGTGACTTGCCCAGGGTCACACAGCTAGTAAGTGTCTGAGACTATTTAAACTCAGGTCTTCCTGATGCCAGGCCCTGCACTCTATCCACTGTGCCACCTAGCTAAAAAGTATTTATTATATAAATGCTAGCTATTATTATGATATGTATTTTAAAAGACTGCATTCCAACCACTGCTAGCAAACTTTTGTCCCTCTGATTCTCTTTGGAAAGAACATGCCTGGGGTCAAAACAAAGAGTTTTTGGCAGGTGATAGAATATTGTTGAGTCTACAGGTAGCAATTTGTTCAACAGCTGCTCTTTAATTATTGCTATTATTTAATTGTTGCTACCTATTATGTATTCACTGACCTATTTTTATAGCCTTCACTTATAATGCTGATGGGATTGTTCAACACTTGGCAGGGGCTAGTACCAGTAGTAGTAATCCGGGAGGTGCCATTCTCCATTTTTCTTAGGCCAGTGGTGGTTGTTGAAATGTTTTATCTTCCATCATTAACAAATCCAGGATCTGTGATGGCACAGAAGCTGTGTGTGTGTGGTAATTTTAAAAAAGCACCCCCCCCCTCAATTCTTCTCTCCTAAACATAAAGCAGATTCTTCTTGGATTTTTCTATCTACAAATTTTTCCTTTAAATCTACCTTACCTCATGAGCTAGCCTCAACTAATTTCTCTGAGCCAGTGGAGAGAAACAGTGAAGCAGAAGGGCTTTATTAGAGATACTTAACAGATGTTTGCTGAATTAAATTGAGTGAAATAACCTATTCTAGTACTAAACTATACCCTTTCAGGAAATTATATCCTTGATGTTACAGCCCTTATTTTCTCTTGTCAGTAAAAATGGAGAAGAGTTACCAATATATCTATTTTAATAGATTACTTGTATGTAGCAGAAGTGGTCCTTCTTCCCACTCCCACCACCACCCTCACTTCCTGTCCATTTCCACAGGGGCATAAGAAGAAAGGAGGAGTTTATCTGTGGAGTGGATACAGAATCTGATGACCATGGGAGAAAACAATATGCCATCTGAGGCTCTGGGCCCAAGGTATGAGCCCTGCTTGGACAAGATTAAAGGTTCACTTTTCCAGGATGCTTAGTGACCCATGGGCAGGCACTGGTTAGAGAAGAGAAAAGGAAGGAAGGAAGACAATAGAGGAGGGGGAGAGAATAATGTGGACTATATATGTGTTAGTGTTCAGTTCTATTACTTGCTGCTTGTTAAATTTTCAGGCTGAGCATTTATAACTCAGAAATCAGTAAATGCTACATATCAGGGCTAGATTTATCTATTTGTATGTCTGTTTGTCTATCTATCTATCTATCTATGGATATCTGTCCATCTATCTATTTTTGAAGCCACATGTGGCCCTCTAGGTCCTCAAGTCCAGCCCTTTAACTGAATCCAAACCTCACAGAACAAATGAAATTTGGATTCAAGGGCCAGTTGAGTGAGAACCCTTCACAGGGTTACTTTCTATTATTATTACTTTCTATTGCTGATGTACATGTAATGAGGCTTTGGTGGCTCACTTTTGGTGAATAGGATTGACTCTGATGGCTAACAAAATGACCATTCATGATTCCAGAGGACCAATGATGAAACATACTGTCCATTGCAGAGTGATGATAGATTTAGGGTTTGGAATGAGATGTATATGTGTATGTTTGTGTGTAGATGTATAATGTGTATTTAAATGTATGTATATGTGTTTGTATACAACCAATGAGTGAATTTGCTTTTCTTGATTATGAGTATTTGTCATAAGAAGTTTGATTTTTTTTTTCCTTCTAGTGGAGTTGGGTTGTGAGAGGGAAAAAAAATAAACTTCTGTTCATTAAGAAAGAATAGAGAGGTAGCGGTGGAGGAATGCAACAGATATGAAATGTGGCATGAGCTTTCATATGAGGTCACTATATTATAAGTTTTACTTAACTGTTTTGCTTTGTTACAAGAATGGAATAATTTTTAAATATCTGTAGTGTAAAAACAAAAACATCAATAAAACCAAAAGTGTAAAAGAAAAAGAAAAAAGAAGCAGTAGCCTACAAAGCACAATCCCTCTCCTTTATTTTTCTTCCTGTTCTCACTATTGAGCTTTGTCATGTTGGGCCCATGTTCAATCTAGGGGTGAATTCAGGTTGGATTATAGCAACTTTCTCTTGTTTTATTGACCACTCCTGTTTATTACTTAGGGTAGGTGCTGGCATAGTTATGGCTCATCATTCTCCCAGTAGCTTTAACCCCAGAGACTTGTCTCCCAAACCAAATCTTGGGTGGATCTATTAAATTAGTTTCTGACCAATTCTACCCCCTCTAGAGTTCCTCAAGGGATCACATAGCTAAGCCTAGCACATTGGAATAGTTGTATATATCAAGTAGGATGAATTAGAACATAAAAATATGGGGGGGAGGGGACGGGAGGAGGGATGGGAACAGAGCACTCAATGGGCTAGGAACTGAGAAAAAAAGACCAACAGTCAGTGATTTTTCTGACTGAAAGGAGAAGGAAGGGCTTCCTTTTTGGGTACTATAAACGGGGAGTTCATCACTGCCTTCTACCTGGTGAGGGAGGAGGGGAAAAGAATAACGCTTGTGAAGGGTTCTCACTCAACTGGATCTTGAATCCAAATTTCATTTGTTCTGTGAAGTTTGGATTCAGTCAAAGGGCTGAATTTGGGGACCTAGAGGGCCACATGTAGCTTCAAGGCCCCTGGTCTAGACAATTAACAAAAATAGATAAACAGATACAGAGACAGATAGATAGATAAATCTAGCTCTGATATGTAGCATTTACCGATTTCTGAGTTGTAAATGCTCATCCTGAAAATTTAACAAGCAGCAGTCCAATATACCCCTGAAGTGAACACTTAAACACTGAAGTTCATTTCTGTTCTGAAAAAGCATGCTATGTCTCTAAACTTAATGATAGACTTTGTTTTCTAGCAAACATAGCCATGAACATTCTGGACACTAGCTAACTTCAAAAGGTCCAAGAGTTATCTGATTGGGAGCAAAATGAGGTGCAGAAGTTAGTAATCATAAAGAATCCTTATAGATTCGTAAACCCATCTAAGTGTGCAATAGGATAGTTCTAGAAACAGTCATCAGGTTAGAAATGAAATAAAGATTAGAAGAAAAAAAATAATTGCACCAACTTCTGCTTGACCTATTCAAATGAGCCAGCAATGCTAAATATTGGGGAAAAAGAAAAAAGAAAACATATTGGCCTTTATTATCATCATTTCCTGTAAAAGCTTAACCACTGTAAAGTACTGGCCACAAGCAGCAGGGCCATTAGTCAGCAAAACATAATATCCGTGCTAAAAAGAGATGCGTGGAAATCAAAGGCAAATTGGATTAGAGTACAAACTCATTTGAAAAAAAAAATTAGAGGATGATGATGAAAGATTATGGGCAATACTGACTCATAACAGCAAGATATCATAGAAATGGAAACAAGTCTCCAGAGCTTGAGTTTTTAAAAAAGGCTATAGATAAGCTAAGTCGGAGACTTGAGTGGTGTTCCAGATGAAGGGGAAAAGAACAGGTATTTATTAAGGTTAGTTAGGTTCCAGGCGCTGTGCTAAGTGCTTTACAAATATTATTTCATTTGATCCTCATAACAACCCTGGGAGGCAGGTGCTATTATTATCCCCATTTTGCAGTTGAGGAAACTGAGGCATAGAGCAGTTAAGTGACTTTCCCAGGGTCACACAGCTAGTAAGTTACATGAGGCCAGATTTAAACTTAAGTCTTGCCAGTTTATTAACAGACATGGCCATGAATGTTCTAGACATGAGCTGACTTCAGAAATCCCCAGAGTTATCTAGATGGGAGAAAGATGAGACACAGGAGTCACTACTCATAAAGAATTATTTTTCCTGTAACACCGATAGGTTAAGTGAATTGCCTTCAGGTCACACAGCAGCAGGACTTAAAGCTAGTTCTGTCTGGCTTCAAGGCCAGCAGCTCGCTATCAATTACACCACACTGGCTGCCTACTTGAAAAGGAAATCATCTAAGAAATGTATGATCAGGAAGGGAGTCGGTTGGCCATGTGGAGAGGAGATAGAGCAGATAATAATAGTAACTTTTATATTGTTGTTTGTTCAGTCATTTTCAATCATGTCTGACTCTTCGTGACCCCATTTAGGGTTTTCTTGGCAAAATACTGGAGTGGTTGCCATTTCTTTCTCCAGTTCATTTTATAGATGAGGAAACTTAGGTAAACAGGGTTCAGTGACTTGCCCAGGGTCACACAAGTGGTAAGCGTCTCAGGTTGAATTTGAACTCAGGTCTTCCTGACTCCAGACCTGGCACTCTGTTCACTGTGCCACCTAGCTGTCCACGTATATATGTATATATATACAACAACCATTCTCTAATAGATAAGTAGTCTAATAGATAAGTAGTCAAAGATTATAAGCAAGCAGCTCTCAAAAGAATTTCACACTCTTAAGAATCTTCCAAATCACTCATAATAAGAGAAGTACAAATCAAAACAACTCTGAACTTTCACCTTATACCCTACAAATTGGCAAATATGACAAAAGATAAGAATAGTTAATACTGAAGGGATTGTCAGAATGTAGCCACACTGGTGTATTCTTGGTGGAGTTGTAAATCAATACAACCATTCCGGAAAACAATGTATAATTATGTCAATTAAGTAACTAAAATGTCCATATCTTTTGACCCAGACATTCTACCATTAGAAAGCCACTGATTAGGAGAGTATCCCTATGCAAAACAAAATATTTACAGCCCCAATTTTTGTTATGGCAAAGAAATGGAAACAAAGTAGATGCTCAACAATTGGGATAACGGATAAACCAATAGTACGTGAATGTAATAGAATATTACTTTGCTGTAAGAAATGACAAATACATATATGGTGAGTACAGAGAAACATGGAACTGATGTAGAATGAAGTCAGCAGAGCCAAGAAAACATTCAATGCAATAATTACAATGATGTAAATGGAAAGAAGAACTGCAAAACAATCTAAAGTAAATGCGAAATTGCAAAGAACAAGCATGGCTCCAAAAAAGAGGTATGAGAAGACACTCTCTTCTCCCCTGCCCCACACACCCTTTTGCAGATGTGGGACATACGTGAGAGTATGACACTGCACATATTTTCAGACTTTTGTTGATTCGTGGGTAGGGACTGTCTTTTGACTCTTTGTATTCCTAGGTAGTTGATTGATCAGTTTTGATGTTTTTTTTTCTCTTATTTTTCTTCTGTCTTTTAAAAAAAAATTTGTCATGTGGAATGGCTCTCTGAGACGTGGGAGGGTGAAGGGGAAGGATACTGGGGAATTTTTGGTGATGTAAAAAAAAATACATTAATAAAAATTTGTCTAAAAAAAGCAACATTTCTTTCTTTGTTCCTTATACTATTTGTAATAACTTCTTATCATATAACTTTAAGTTTACGTAAAATGATACCTTCCCCACCAGTAATTCTGTAGGAAGCTTGCAACTATTTCAAACCACCTTTTATTAAAAATTCAAGCTTGCACCAAAGCAGAAACTTTTAAACAAACTTCAGGAAGGGTTGTAGGTGGGTGGATTTTTTTTTTGGTATAGAAAGTTAAAATGGCTTCATAGTCTTGAAAACTATAATTAAGTTACACTTTGGGTTATTCTAGCCCAGGCTAAATGATCCTAGATCTTTTATCTGTTCTACAGGGACATATATTTTCAACCCCTTTCTGGAGGTCCCCAGAGCCTTTTCTAGGAAAAGCCTGCAGGCAGTAAGGTAAGGAAGGACCACTGGTTAGCATGGTAGCAGGGGCATGGGTTCTGTAGATTTCAGTGGTGACCAGGGATAGCCATTTGAAGAGGTTTCCAAACCCAATCCATGGCAGGGTAGGAATGGAGGTGTGTTGGCAGAAAAGCTAGGGCAGCCTCCTCGCTTGGAAGACCGAGAGAGAAACCTGCCTAGGTCAATGTTAATGGAGAAATATAACAAAAGTCCTTGATATCAATATTTAATCAAAATTCTTTAATATCATCTTGCCTCTAGGGAAAGAGAAAAGGAAGAGAGGAGAAAGAGAGAAGCCAAGGCCAACAGGGTCCCTAAAATCCCAGTTTCCACCTCAATTTCAGTTTAGCATAAGGAAGACCTTTTGGAAAACAATTAGAGCACTCCAGAAGGAATTTTTGCTTTGAGAGGTGCCACCCCTTCCATGATATATAATATAATAATAGCTCACATTTCTCTGGCCCAGCAGGTTTACAAAGCACTTTCTTTGCCTTTTTTTTTTTTTTTTTTGTTATGGCAAAGAATTGGAAACAAAGTAGATGCCATTATATTTGAGTCACTGTATGATCTTGGGCAAGTCACTAGGACTCCTAGCGCCTCAGATTAAATGTATGTAAATTTAAATTATATAATGGAAATGTCTCACTGAAAAAAAAAAAGGCAAAGAAAGTACCCAGACTCCAGGTTAAGAATTCCCAGGTGAAGATGACTTGTTCCTTTTCAAATTTCTTCTAGCATTTTGTCTGGACTTCTCCTTTGTGTTCAGCTTTATATTAAACTCTGAGAGTAAGTCTTGTGTAGAGTGCTGGAAGACTGCCTTCACTCTGTTAATTATTTCCTATTTATCAGGTATATAGCCTGCTTTGTATATATTTGTTTTTACATTGTCTTCCCCATTAGATTGTAAGCTCCTTGAGGGCAGGGACCTATTTTTGCCTCTTTTTAGCACAGTGCCTAGCACACAGTAGGAGCTTAATAAATGTTTGTTGTTTGATTGAAGGAAGATATGGGTTTGAAACTGGCCTTGGACACTAAAGCTGTGGCCTGGGGCAAATCACTTACCCTCTCTGGGGCTCAATTTCTTAATTTGTAAAATGAGAGACTTGGATTAGATGATTTCTAGGGTCCCTTTCAACCCTAAATTTATGCTCCTATGTCAGTCAGTAAACAAGCATTTATTAGATACTTTCATTGTGCTAAGCCATGGGGATACAAAGAAAGGCAAATATACTATTCCTCTCCTCAAGAAGAGCACACTCTAATGGGGTAATAGTGGGGAAAATAAACAATGCCTCTGATGTACCAGACACTGTGCTAAGTGTTTTACAAATATTACCTCATTTGATCCTCACAACAACCCTATGAGATAGGTACTTTATTACTTTACAATTGAGGAAACTGAGGCAAACAAAGGTAAAGTGACTTGCCTGGGACACACAGCTAGTAAGTGTCTGAGGCTGGATTTGAACTCAGCTCTTCCTGATTCTAGACTCAGTGCTCTAGCCGCTGTACCACCTTGCTGCCTCTAACAGGGGAGACAACATGCAAATAGCTTTCTATATGCAAGATATGCAGGATAAATAGGAGGTAGTCTTAGATGGAGGGGTGGGGAGGGGAGTGGGGAAGGGAGGGTGGACCAGTAAAAGCCTCCAGAGGTAGGTAGCCTTTAAGCTGAGTCTTGAAGGAAGCCAGGAGGCTGAGGTGAGGAAGGGGACAGCCTAGTGCAGAGACAGACTTGGGAGATGGAGTGTCAGCTCTTGTATCATAGCTACCAAATGGTCCCTTGGTTTCCATGACTGCAGCGCCTCAAAAGAGGATTCCCAACTCAGCCCAGAGCAGCTACCTACCCACTGGTAGGATTTAAGAGCACAGCTCCACCACCTCCCCCCTCTTCTGCGGGCTTGTCCCTTGTGACTCAGGCAGCCTCAAGCTTGGACTCGCAGCAGGAAGGGAGGATCCCCGCCCCTTCTCCACTGGCATGGCCGCAAGAACACATATGCTTCCTGGGGCAGCGTGAGTCTGACATTGGCCACGTCTCTGGCTTCCTCTTCAGCTTTATGTTTCCTTGAGAGATGATATTTCTAGCCTGACTAGCTACTAATTTGTGAGTTTCAGAGATTGGGGTTCCTGATTAGGTGTCCACTGATTGCTCACTGGGAAGTGCTTGGAGCATTCTGGGAGAAAACACCACAATTAGGAGACACTGCCAGGAGATTGCTATAATTTAAAGGGCTAGGACAGCCCAAGATATGACCTGACTCTCCATCCTCCCCACCCCACCCCAGTCCCCCCCTACCCCCACCGCACATAAGCTTTTCCGTCCCTTTTTAGATAATAGATTGAAAGCAGGGCATGTATCAAACCTAATGTTTGTATCTCTCCTCTCCCCCCCTCCCCCATTTATGTGAGACATTAGAAGAAATGACCTCAGAGAGTCCTTCATCCTGAGTCTGATTCTATGGATCTCTGTTTCACACAGACTTTTCTAGTTTTCCCAGGTTTATTCATATTTTAACTTCTTCCATCACCAGCTCATAGGATCATAAATGGAGAGTTGTAAGTGTCCTCGGAGGCCATCTAATACACCTTCTTCTTTTTTGCAAATAGGAAAAGTGAGCTCCAGGAAGGTTAAAGGATTTTCCCAAGGTCATTCAGGTAGTTAGGGTCAGAGGTGGGATTTGAACCATAGTACTCCAATCAAAATCCTAATGTTGTTGGCAAACAATGAATATTCTATTCATTAGGGTCAGGCTTGATTCAGTGGGTACTATGTTAGATAAGGTTTGATGTTGGAATGAAGTTAAGACACTTGTCTAGCCTCATCTCCCCAGGAGAACTCTGGTCAGCAGGGCAGTGTGGTAACTTAAATGGACTTGTGGCATGCACTGTCTGAAGAGCTTTCCACATGAGTGGACCTTTCTATGACCAGGTGACCAGGAAGTCATATCAATATGGTCAGAGACTACCAGGAAGTTCTATCAAGGGAGGCATCCTTTGGGCCTTAGCCCCCTGGACCTATCAAGTCTCAGGGGCAACTTTGTCACCTGTCAAGGTAATACTAGCCTAAATTACATGGGGGAAAGGATTTGGTTATTGCTCCCACAATACTCCACCCTTGAAGATGAGTCTTAAAAGTCTTCTAGAAAACCTTCTGCCACTTTTGTTAGAGATATTATTGGGCCAGATTAATCTTGCAGATTCAAGGAGCCTAACGTAATGAAGAAAAAAAACAAAACTGAAAAGAAAACAGACACACAACAAAAAAGTTTAATGGCCCCCAAATGAGTAAGAGAGTGAAGATCAGAAATTCCAGGCTTATTTATTCTGGTTATTTATTCTAGTCACTCCTTGATACTCGCTAAAGGCTCTGCTCAGCCTGGTTTTTATGGACTGAGACCTAGAAAAACATGGTCATAATATGGTCAATAGGGCTCAAAAGGGAAGACTATTTGACCACCAGCTTAATATCTTCCTGGGCTGTAGCTTGTTCTGGGGCCCACTTGAAAGGAGCGGACTTGTGGATGAATCAGTAAATGGGGATCACATCAGGATAACCTGGAAAATTCTTTATCTACTTCCACCTTCGCATTCCTGAAACAAAAGCACCCCTGCCCTGGATTGATACTTTCCATGCTCCAATGAGCTTCTGATATCATTGGGGATTTCAGGTATCAGACAGGAGGGATAAAAATGGAAAATCTGCAAAGCTGAAGTCTCTTTTCAATTTGACTTTCCTACATTGTACATTGCCTTTAAGCAATTTTTATCACTTATTGTATAAACATGAAAAACAGCCAAGGACTTGACTCTGTCTCCCCATCAGTCACTTTAATCTTTACATGATGTAAATACTTAATCTTACCTGCTTATTGTAAATTTGTTATCTCTTTATTCTCTATTTTCTAAATGTTCATTTTTATCAGAGGTCAAGGAGCACATCTAAGTAATCCTTTTTGTGTTTCCCATTGCTCTAAATGTATATATCTAGAATAATCAAAGTCTTTAGGCATTTTTTATTGAAGAAATTAAGGACTGACTTGCTTCATGATTGGATGGCAATGATAATTTAACTTGATAACAGTCACCAAGACTGTATAATATCATTAATTAATTAATTAATTATTCATAGACTATTGTTGGGGGCTACCCATGGTGTGATCTCACTGATGATCAGTACAGAAGCTTTGACCTGCTCTGTTTCTGACCTGGGCTAGTTTGCCCTACCTTCCACAGTCTGGAGTTTACCATATTAATGTCACACTTAGCTCAGACTCCTGACAGGCATAGCCCACTTCAGCTCAGACCTTCCCACCTCAAGGGACCTGCCAGTCTCAGCCTCTCTGGTAGCAGAGAGTAAAGACATAGGCCACCATGCTTATTCAGAGTTCTATGTTTGAATGATATTTCTCTTCTTAAACCAGCACCATGGTATAGTGGAAGAAAGTATTGCATTTACTTTCAAAGGATCTGAGTTTGAATCCTAGCTTCTGTAGTAGCACTTACCGTTTGTACCACTCAAATGGCTCTTCATCACATCTGGCTTTGTACTGCTATATAAACATCCAAAGTGTCTTGCCTCCTCTATAAGACTGTTAGCTCTTTAAGGATCAGAACCATTTTCTATACTTACTTCGTAGTGCTTTGCTAATAGCAACATCTTAAACAAGAAAGATGTTAGGAATCCAGGACCAGGATTCTGGTCCTAACTGTTCCACTTACTAGGTGTGTGACCTTGGGAAAATCACTGATTTTAGAAAGTCAGACTTTCTAAGCCTTAGTTTCCTCATCTGTAAAATGGGGCTTAGAGAACTTAACTTTGCTTCTATCACAAGCCTTTTGAAGAGATCACATGTACGTGAAATGTATGCAAAAACACTTTGTGAACTGGAAAATCCATTCAAATGTAAGAAGGTATTTTGATGATGATGATAATGATGACAATGATTGTAGCCATTTAGTGGTTTAGCTAATATATGACTGAAAAGTCCCACCTTCTATTCAGATACTAGTTCATTTTCATTGCTGTTCACCATTTTCAGTCATGTCTAAATCTTTGTGACCCCATTTGGGGTTTTTTTTTAGCAAAGACACTGAAATGGTTTGCTATTTCCTTCTCCGGTTTATTTTATAGATGAGGAAACTGAGGCAAACAAGGTTAAGTGACTTGCCCAGGGTCATGCAGCTAGGAAATTTCTGAGGCCAGATTTTAACTCAGGAAGAGAAGTCTTTCTGACTCCAGGCCCCGCACTTTATCCACTTCTCCACCTTGCTGTTCTAAGTGTCCTAGATTTACATCCAAGTTGGAAATCTCCTGAGGCCTGAGCTTTATTGATATTACTGCCTTTAACTCCACAATCTGTACTCCCTCTGGGGAACTTTAGGAACAAGTTGGGAATGTAGTGTTTGAACCCCATTTTGATTCTATGAGATCATAAGACTATAGCAGGGGACCTTTGAAACCTTCCAGTTCAACCCCCTCATTTTACAGATAAAGAAACTGATAATTAAATGTCAGATATGGGATCTGAGCCCAGTTCCTCAGACCACTAGCCATGCATGCAGGATCACCATGACACGAGAATACAGAAAAGACTGTCTTTTACCTACTTTTTTTTTTATTTCCTCACTTTTTCTCTTTTGAGGAAATTGGGGTCAAGTGATTTGCCCAGGATCACACAGCTAGTAAGTGTTGTATGTCTGAGGTCACATTTGAACTTAGGTCCTCATGCTCTAACCACTTCGCCACCTAGCTACCCCTCTTTTACCTGCTCTTAAAAAGGTTAGCAGGAAATGGTTTCCTCTTTTCAAAGGTCATCCGAGTCTTCAGTTCTTCAGCCAATCAGAGAATTCTCAGGGATAAATTACACATGGCCAGAAGCTACCCTTCATCCCTCTTTCCCCCTGGCCCTCAGTTTGCAGAACAGGCAGGTAATGCCTCAGTATGCTACAGGAAAATGGAAACTAAGTGTATTTGGGGGAGGATGAGAGGGGCGGGTTAGTGTCTCATTACACTTCGAAACTAGAGGGAAAGGGCATCTAAAACCTCTAAGAAAACCAAAAATTTACAGAGCACAGGAATTTTATCTTAAAATGTCTCTCATCTGGCCCTAGCTAGTTCAGTTCATGACCCTAAATGGACCTCTCTCCGTGGCTAGCCATTGTGAGCCTTGGAGGGTTCAGCACATGACTGTCCTTGCCCAATGCTTCAGCCCAGTTCCCATTCCTTAAGCTTTAAAGGTCTCACACCTCACGCCAATTTCCAACTTCGGGATGCTTCCCAGTATAAGGCCATTTGTGTGACTAGGAAAGTCTGACCTCAGCTGGGTCCAATTAAACATTTTTATATCTATCCCAGCCCAGCTGTCCCCTCCACCCATTTCCTTACTTTCAAGTTGATGAGTCATTTGCCTTTAAGGAAATGTCCCTCCAAAGCCCCTTAAAATGTTATAGTATCATGCATACATTACACATATAGTAATAACAACATACAATTTATACCAATGGTAAGGGAATGATCCTTTCATTTCAGACTCTCTTAACCTCACCCCTAGACCATTAAGCCAGGGCAGAGAATTCATAGATCATTCTGTATAGGCCCCCCGCCCCAAACCTCATTCCTAGTCCTTTGTGTTTTCTTTTCACATAAACTGAAAGACTACTTCCCACCCCAATAGGCCCCCCCCCAATATAGAGCTTATTAACCTGGGGTTGATTTTGTTGTCGTTCAGTCATTTCAGTTGTGTCTGACTCTTCGTGATCCCATTTGGGGTTTTCTTGGCAAAGATATTGGAGTGGTTTGCCATTTCCTTTTCTAGCTCATTTTACAGGTGAAGAAACTGAGGCAAACGGGTTTAAGTGACTTGCCCAGGGTGACATAGCTAGTAAGTAAAGCTGGATTTGAACTCAGGTCTTCTTGGTTCTAGGCCAGGCACTCTATCCACTCCATCATCTAGCTGCCCATTACCTGGGGATCCATTAACTTATTTAAAAAAATAATTTTTTATAAATATAATTGGTATTTTATTTTATGCCTTTAAAAAGCATTATTCTGAGATGGGGTCCATAGGCTACACAAGATTGCTGAAGGTGTCCGAGAACCCTTGCACTACTGAAATAGGCATGTGTAGGGTTGCCTGAGCCCCATGCCTCTTGGTGGTAAAGGGCTTACATTCCACTAGCAGTACTTCATCCTTTTGGAGTTGGCCAGTACCCTGCTCATCTAAGTGTGGTGATCAGCCACGTCTGCCTTGCATTGGGGAGGGGGGAAAAGAGGGCCGTGTTGACAGGGAAGGTCAGGCAGAAATGGAGATCCTAGTGGATTTGGGCAAGAAGAGACTTCTCTCAGCCTGTTCTTCAGACCTCTGGTAATTGTTAGAACTCTGTTGTGTTCATGACCCAGTCATGCCCACCCCAAATAGTCTGTCAGCTATACGTCCGCAGCATCTCCAACTAATGGTGTGATGTCATCATCCCAATTATACTCCTCTAGTCATGCTTTAGTTTGTCAAAGGCTTTTTGGAAAAGTGGCACTTGGAACATGGTGTTCTAGCCATGATTAACGAGAGCTTCTCAGGTTACAAAGTTGTTAATTTTTTAAAAATTAATTTTTTTTCAAATGAACATCCACCACCTTTGTTCCCCTCCCACCTTCTCTACCCTACAATGAGAAAGCAATAAAAACAAAATCCCTGTTAAAACAAATTCCTGCATTAACCATGTCAAAAAAAAAAGGTTCAATGTGCCCTCTGCATCCATCATCTCTCGGTCTGGCCTGATTCATAATGAGTCCTCTGGAATCTTGGTTGGTCATTAGGCTGATCAGAGTTCCTAGTCTCTCCCAGTTGTTTGTGTTTACACCGTTGTTACTATCGTATAAATTGTTCTCCTTACTTTACTTAACTCACTTTTATGCCAAAGCACTGTTTATTCATTGTTTATTAGAGTCTAAGAATAGCCCTGTGAGATAGGTGGAGCAGTTACCATTATCCTCATTTTATAGTTGCTGTTCAGTCACTTTTCAGTTGTGTCTGACTCTTCATGACCCCATTTGGGATTTTCTTGGCAAAGGTATTGGAGTGTTTTGCCATTTCCTCCTCCAGTTTATTTTGTAGATGAGGAAACTAAGGCAAACAGGTCACACAGCTAGTAAGTGTCTGAGGCCAGAGTTGAACTCAGGAAGATGAGTCTTCTTGACTCCAGGGCTGGAGCTCCGTGCACTCTGGCACCCCCTCGTGGCCTCATTTTACAGATGAGAGATCTAAATTTGAATGAAGTTGTCCTAACTCCAAGTCCAGCGCTCCTTCCCCCAGGTCCAGCGCTCCTTCCCCCCACACCACAGGTGTCAAGTAGGCAGCTGGCACACAGCCCATAATATTCCCAAGTGCAATGGGAACCAGATTGAAAGGTAATTAGGAAATATTTATCAAAATGAATAAATATGCAATAGAATGTAGATAATGTTAATATGTGGTTTTCTACGTCAACATGCTGCCCTCAAGGATCCTTAATTATGGGTTAGTGGCTCATCTGTTTGATTTGAGTTTGTCACTACTTCCTTGCACTTTGCTGCCAGTATTTAACAGTGCTTGGCCCTAAAAGACTTGAACCCAGGGATCTTCTGATGACCTCCCCACATAGGGCCATCCTGAGTCCTTCCATTGTGTTGAGTTGTAGAATGTATCTAGGCTTCAGTCACATTGTACTCCAATACATGGAGCTCAAAAAGGACTCCTGAAGCCATCCCCAGGAAATTGGTTAGTAGAATGTAAGCTCTCTGAGGGCAGGCACTATCTCACTTTTGTATTTGTATCTCTAGTAACTGGCACAGTGCCCATCACAAAATAGATTTTTACTAAATGCTTGTTGGTTGGACTTCAAAATTATTCCTCAGCTGTAGTCTGAGGAACGTGCAGTCTACACTCTGGAATTTCCCTTAGTATCTGTATTTCCTCCTAAGGTCTTTATTTTGGGAAGAGGCCCAGGCCACTCGGGCAGCTAGGTGGTACAATGGATAGAGTGCCAGACATAAAGTCGGGAAGACTCATCTTCCTGAGGTCAAATCTAGCCCCAGACACTTACCAGCTGTGTGATCCTAGGCGAGTCACTTCATTTTATTTGCCTCACTTTCCTTATCTGTAAGATGAGATGGAGAAGGAAATGGCAAATCACTCTAGTATCTTTGTCAAGAAAACCCAAAATGGTGTCACGAAGAGTTGGGCATGACTGACATGACTCAACAACAACACTTACGGGACAGCTAGGTGGCAAAGTGGACGGAATACCCTGCCTGGAGACTGAAGGACCTGAGTTCAAATGTGGCCTCAGACACTCACTAACTGTGTCACCCTGGACAAGTCACGTACCCATTTGCCTCAGTTTCCTCATCTGTAAAATGAGCTGGAGAAGGAAATGGCAAACCACTCCAGTATCTCTGCCAAGAAAACCTCAAATGGGGCCACACAGTGTCAGACACAACTGAAAAACAACTGAACGAACAAACCAAGTCACTCAACCTTCATTCTCCTGGTTGTGCATCTGACTTTCTTGAATTTTAACATCATGCCCCTTCACAGGTACCTTCTCCATTCCCCTACTCCCTCCCACTTCAAGTTTTTCAGTTCTCTCTTAGATGTTGTCCTCCTCCCTCAGATTATAAGCCCCTTGAGGACAGGGACTGTGGGTTTGTTTGTTTGTTTGTTTGCTTGCTCGTGTTTGTATCCCTAGTACTTAACACAGTGCCTGACACAGAGCAGGCAATTAGTAAATGCATGTTGCCTTGACTGATTGATCAGAAGCCTTCATGTGAGGCACCTGCAACAGGTGCCTTATCTTAATAGATAGCTGTGCTGATGGTGGGGTCCAGAGTTCTAATGAAAAGGCCTGGGAACAGGCAAGGCGAGCAGGCCAATGGTGGGGTATCGTGGAGACCTGAGACAATCCTCAGTGCCTTTGTGTGGGCCAGAAGGGAAAACAGAAGCTAAATGCCCAGCTGTGGCAAATGTATGTTCAAAGGGTCATGGGAAGGCCATTGTTTTCTATTCTTGGCTGGGGAGTGAGATAGATACCACACGATGTAAACACCATCCACGTTCCGCCTGCTGTCTTCTGTGTTTGTTGAGGGGATTTGTAGAGTTTGAATTTAACTGATTTATTTTCCCATTTTAGTCTGATTCCTCTCAAGAATAAGGTTTAGGCAAAGAAAGCCTTTCCAAACAACAGCAATCATGGTGATATTATTATTACCTTTCTGCTCAGGACAGGTGTCTCAGAGGAGACTTTGAAATCCAGCCCCAGAAATCCATTTGCTCTGTTTGGCAGAGAGAAACGAAAGCTTTCTGGCGGCTCTGAGTGCTGAGGGGCAATTGACACATCACTCTAATCATTTGATGACATGACTGTTGCAATGGCCTGGTTGTTCTAATGGCCCATCATTGGCCACCACTCATTATCCCAGGTTTTATGGCTCACAGCCGTCTAATAAGCCTGGCAGATGGAGTTGAGGGACTTGTTTGGGGAGGTGACTCATCCACAACCTGTAGTTTGCCTCTCTTTACATTTCTGCTTCTCCTTTTCCCAGTGAGGATGAATGAATGTGCCAGGGAGACATAAGAAGGTAGCAGGTTGCCAGCCCCTATCAGCACTGTCTGTGAACAGAAATCTGGTTCAATGTCGTCGTGATTAATTTGTGTCAATCAAATCCTATTTTTTAACATGGCAAATGTTTAGGATAATTGTTTTAGGACTGGAAGGGATTAGAAAGTCCAAAACCCTCATTCTACAGATGAGGAAACTGAAACCCAGAAAGGTTAATTGACAGATTGGAAATGGCTGAGACAGGGTTTAAATCCATGTGTCCTCTGATTCCATACCAAGAGTTCCTTCTCAATGTACCCTGCTACCTCCAGGGCATGAGGGGAACATCCCAAGCAGGCCCGTTGCCCTCCTATCTAACACTGCAGGTGAAGCTAACACAATCAAACAGGACCCTGTGCTTTGTGTTCCCGGACAGATACTGTTTATCCACCTAGTGGCATGAAACAAGATGGTAGCCCATTACCTAGTGCCCTGATTGCGCCATCCCCCCACCCTCACCCCAATGAATCTATCCTGGGGGATGTGAAGGAAGTATTTGTTTGTTTTCATTTGGATTTTCATCAAGTTAGATTTAGGGGTTATATGTGTCATAGATGTGCTGGTAAATGTTTAACAACAGGCTTTCTGAAAATGTGGGACACATTTTAAAATTTAATCTGCATTATTAACACTTCTTCATCACCTTCTTAAGTCTAGACTAGACAATCAATAAAGCAATAAATTAAGCCCTGATTTGTACATTTGCTGATTTTTGAGGTGTAAATGCTCACAAACGAAAATTTAACAATTGGCTCTAGGGAACCTACAGGAGCCAGCTTCAGCACATCCCTGGTATATCCCGAAGTTGAAGTTCATATTAATTGTATGAAGGAAATACCTAGCTGTCAAGTGCTTACAGGTTCCTTGATAATTACATGCTAATAAGCTCCTTGACATGTAGGGCTATGGTTTATTTCCAGAATTAACCTTTCTAATTCATTCCCTGATGACAACTTGTCAAATTATTGATTGAAGTGTTGAGAATTAATTATTGAAGAGCAATACAAGTTAATAAGAGGTATGAAGTGTCTTTTATCATTTTTCAAAATCATCAAATGCTGAAACCAATTCACTCTGCTTTATCACCATATCACCAGTGACAAGAAACACCAATCACTTTAATAAAAATAGAACAAAACAGTAAAACCCAAACCCCAAATTTGAGTGTTTTTCTTGTAATAAAAAAAAAAAGGTCAGGGCGGCTAGGTGGCACAGTGAATAGAGCTCTGGCCTTGAAGTTAGGAGGACCTGGGTTCAGATATGGCCTCAGACCAAACACTTCACATTTACTAGATGTGTGACCCTTGGCAAGTCACTTAATCCTGATTGCCAAAGCAAAAAAAAGAAAACAATTAAATTTAAAAAAAGGTGGTAGAGGCAGCTAGGTGGCAAAATGGATAGAGCAACAGCCCTGGAGTCAGGAGGACCTGAGTTCAAAAGTGACCTCAGACACTTACTAATTTTGTGACCCTGGGCAAGTCACTTAACCCCAATTGCCTTAAAAAGAAAAAAAAAAGGTGATAGTACGGTGTATGGGATGGAAGGCCAGATTTAGAGGCCACTTCTGATACCAGTTGTATGAACTGTCATTTAGTAATAATAAAAATAATAGCTGGCATTTATGTAATAAATTTATTTTTATTTAAATTATAACACTTTAAGATTTGCAAAGTATTTTACAAATATTATCTCATTAGATCCTCACAACAATAATAGGTGCCATTGTTATCCCCATTTTACAGAGGAGGAAATTGAGGCAGATAGAGGTTAAATGACTTGCCCAAGGTCACACAGCTAGTAAATGTCTGAGGCTAGATGTGTACTCAGGTCTTCCTGAGTCCTGGTCCAGTGCCACCTAACAGCCCTGTAGTCCAACCCCTTCATTTTATAGATGAGGAAGCTATAGCTTAGACAGGTCAAGTGACTTGCCCTGGTGACAAAGAGTTTGAATGGTACAACTTAAATATGAATTGAGGTCCTATGGCTCTAGGTAAGAAGAATGAAACACAGAGAGGTTCATCAGTTTGGCTAAAGTCACACAGGTAGCCAATGGCAGAATCAGGTTTTGAACCCAGGTCCTCTGATGCCATAAATCTTGTGTTCTTTCCAGTATACCAGCTGCCTCTTCTATTTGTATTCTCTTACAGTGCATGCCTCACAGACTCATAGGCATAATGTGTGTCAAACCCTTGCCAACTTTTAAAACACATACACACACACACACAGAGGTATACAAGTCTTCCTTTGTTTTAGGTACTTAACTGCGGGAAGGGGAGGTGGCGGGGGGATGACAGGACATGAGCGGTAAGCCTCAGTCACTGGTATGATTTCATTGTCTTTCTGAGAAGGTCAACACATATCTCTTCCTGTAGGCCTTGAAATTTAGACACTCAGGAATCACCTTATATATCTTCTAAATGGCCTTGCTATCTAGACACTGCAATGAGTTTGTTAAAATCAGTGTTATCTGCAGGCTGCCGCAGTCCTCTGTTGACTCAATAGAGAAAAGGGAAAGAAACTTAACCAATCACAGTCCAGTGTTTCGGAAACTTAGGGTGACAATGAGCATTAAATATCCAAGGTTAGAGGTTATACCACCCTGGACTCTACCCCTCATCCATATGGGTCCATCCAGGTCTAAGCGTGGTTGATGGACCCGACTGAATTATGAATTAATCAATCAACTGGCAAGCATTTATTAAGCACTCCCTATGTGTCTGGCACTGTTAAGTACTGGGGATACAAATGAAAAATTAAAAAAAAATAGTTCTTACCCTCATGAAGCTTACATTGTAATGGTGGAGATGACACATATACAAACACACACACACACACATATATATGTAAATATATGTATACCCTCATGTGTAAGTACATACAAGATCTATAAGAAGGCTCAAAATATAGGAAGTGTCTAGGTTGTGAAGTTTTAAATGCCAAACAAAGGAACTTTTATTTGATCCTGGAGGTTACTGGCTGCCTCTGAAGTTTTTTAAAAGTTATTTTTATTGATTTTGTTAAATATCTCCAATTTACATGTAAAAAAATTTGAACATTCATTTTTTTAAAAATTGTGAGTTCCAAATTCTCTTCCTCCTACTTTCCCCTCCCCCATTTGAGAAGGCAAATAATTTGATATTGATTATACATGTGAAGTCATTGTAATGAAGTTTTTGAGGAAGGGGTGACATTGTTGCACTATGGTTTAGGAAAATCACTAACGGTGATCTGGGGGTCTAAATTCTACCAGGTACCCAAGCCCAGAGTAAGGAAGATTCAGGACTGCATACTGGAAAAGGAGATTCTTCAGTCTACTGTGGTCTGGACTTCGGGGCCTATCCTAGAAGCAGTTTCTAGAGCATGGGACATGGCCTTTGCTACAGATCTTACTCAATAAGCTCCAGTGACTTCCTATTACCCTGAGGATCACATATAAATTCTTCTGATCGGTACTAAAGTCCGTGCACTGTGGCCTGATTCTACCTTCCAGCCTTATTTGTTACCCATTACTCTTCATGCACACAGACCCTTCGTCTCTGGTCTTCATGCTTTTGCACGGGTTGCCTCCCACTCCCTCACCAACACCTCTCAGAATAATGAAAATGATAAAGATAGCTAGTATTTCTATAGCTATTGCAATGTGCCAGGCACAGTGCTAAATGCTTTACAATGATTATTTCATTTGATCTTCATAACAATCCTGGGAGGTAGATGCTATTGTCATCCCAGTTTTACAGATGAGGAAACTGAGGTGGAGGTTTCACTGCATAATTGTCACATCTAGTTTGGGTTTTTTTCCCCCAGTTCAAATCGTGGTTTGTAACCTTTCATCCCATAATTGTCCCATGGTGTAATTCTGTTCATTACCCTGCTTAAAAGGTAAACAGAGCAGCAATGTATTCACCAGAGCATATGGATACGCATTTATCTCTCTCACATTGGGAGCCATGAACCTAGAATTCTCAGCACATACATATTGTCAGTATTCAATTTTAACATATATTCACGAATAGTCCATGCATCCTAATCTTGCACCAAAGACAATTTAGTAATACATGATTTTTAAGTAATACCAGCACATTTTTTTTTTTTGGTGAAGCAATTGTGGTTAAGTGACTTGACCAGGGTCACATAGCTAATAAGTTTCAAATGTCTTAGGCTGATTACACAGTATAATACGGTTGAGTAACTTGCCCAGAGTCACACAGCTAGTAAGTGTCTGAGGCTGGATTTAAACTTGAACTTTTACTTGAAACTTCTTGACATCCCTTCCCCCAACTCCCAGCTACTAGTGTCTTTCCCTCTCAAAAATTATTTTACATCTATTTCACTATATACCTATATATGAACCTAAGTGGGCGGTTCTAGACTGGAATCAAGAAGCCCTGAGTTCGAATCTTGCCTCGTATGTTTACTAACTGTGTGACACTCTTTCAGCCTGTTTCTTCATAAAACAAGGATAATAAATAACACCTCCCTCACATGGCTGTCCTAAGACTCAAGTGAGGCAATAAAGTGAAAATGTTTTACCAACCTATATAAGTGCTACTTATTATTATTAATTATTGTCTTCATTCTTATATACGTGTAAGCAATTAGGTGGCAAAGTGGCTAGAAAGTCGGGCCAGGGGCAGCTAGGTGGTGCAGTGGATAGAGCTTCAGCCTTGGAGTCAGGAGGACCTGAGTT
>NW_020954552.1:4412973-4434825 GCF_900497805.2 Vombatus ursinus
GAAAAAACCTGAGTTCAAATATAGCCTCAAATTCTTCCTATTTGTGTGACCCTGGGCAAGTCACCTAACTGCTGTCTGTTTGAGTTTCCTCAACTGTAAAATGAAGATAACAGCGCCTACCTCCCAAGGTTGTCATAAGGAACAAATGAGACATTTGTAAAATGTTCAGCACAGTGCCTGGCACAAATTCGGCACTTAATAAACACTTGTTTCCTTCCCTCCCTCCTCTTAGGCAAGGTCTCTGAATGCCTAGCGCTCAGCGTTGTCCTTGTCTAATAGAGGCTTGAAGAATGACGGACTCTGGGTCGATTATTTACTTTTCCCGGTTGTTCTTCCACCTTTGAACGATTAGAGGCAGCTAGTGCTTTTGTCCCAGGGAGATCAAAGGGAGCCTCTTGGCTTCCTCTGCCTGGTTGCTGAATCTCAGATTCCCCAGCGCCACAGGGATCACACTGAGTCACTGAGGAGCCCGCAGAGGGGTGAGGTCTCCAACAGCCTCCACAAACTCCTAGGCAACTGGAACGGAGGATGGAAACTTTTCCCTCTGTAATTTCCTCAGGCCTCCTTCTCTAGTTTATGCTGCTCATGCTTTCACAGTATTTCCAAATGCTGGGTTTGTTCTCCCATGACCCTAGCGGGAGGATTTTTGCCTCTGTTTTTAACCAGTGAGGTCCTGATATTCCGAGGTGTTTGCTTTCTTTAGAGGCAAACTGGTAGATTTAGAAGACAGTGTTAATAACAACTGAATGGAGTAATAAGAGTTTAAAGTTGGCCCACCCCATCTGTAAAATGAAGGATTTGTTATTGGTAGTCAGTCATGTTGGACACTTTGTGACCCCATTTGGGATTTCCTTGGCAAAGATACTGGAATGGCTTGCCATTTCCTTCTCCAGCTTGTTTTACAGGTAAGGAAACTGAGTTTTACAGATAAGAAAACTGTGAGGTCACAGGGTGAAGTGACTTGCCCAGGGTCACCCAGCTAATATGTGTCTGAGGCCAGATTTGACCTCAGGAAGATGAGTCTTCTGATTCTAAGCCCAGTACTCTCTCCATTCTACCTATGCAGCTGCCCTGCAAACCAGGATGAGTGAGAAAGGAATGTGGTGTCAGCTACTTAATACACACTTCTTAAGCACCTACTATGTGCCAGGCACTGTACTAAGCTCTGGAGATTACAGAGTAAGATAAAAGATAGTCACTGCCCTCATGAACCTCACAGTCCAATGCAGGAGACAAACTTGCAAAGCTACTATGTGCAAACAGGTTATACACAGAGTAAATAATCATCAGAGGGAAAGCACTGGAGTGAAGAGGAGTCAGGAAAGATGGAATCTTGACTGGGACATGAAGTAGATGAGGAAGGAGAGCATTTCAGGAATAGGGGATTTTGTTGTTGTTGTTGTTCAGTTGTTATCAGTCGTGTCTGACTCTTCATGACCCAGTTTGGGGTTTTCTTAGCCAAGATACTGGAGTGGTTTGCCATTTCCTTCTCCAACTCATTTTACAGATGAGGAAACTGAGGCAAACAGGATTCAGTGACTTGCCCAGGGTCACACAGCTAGTATCTTCCTGACTCCAGGTCTGCATTATCCACTGGCACTGTCCTCCTAGCTGCCCTGGCACAGAGGATAGCCAATGAGAAAGCTCTGAGTCTGGAGATGGTGTGGTGTCTCTTTTGAGGAACAAGGAGGTCAGTGTAACTGGATCCAAGACTATGATGGGGTGTAAGGTGGGCTTGCACTACTCACTACCTTTGAAGCTTTGGGTAAGTCACTTAATCATTTGAGCCTCAGTTTCCTTATCTATCAAATGAAGGTGCCAGAGAAGATAACCTCTGGGGTCTCTTTCACTTTCAGGTAGATTTATCTTCTAATTCCAGACTCAGATAAATGGTACAGAAAATCTACTCACCAAGTAGGACCACTTCAATGATTAACCCCAAGACAAGTATGTGTTCTACTTTAAAAATCTATGGAGATGATCAGAGAGGAAGCGAAGTGTGAGTGGGAAAGACTTGGGTTTAAATTTTACTCTTGATGTAGCATTAGGAGAAAGTCATGTCACCTCTATGAGGCTTAGGCAACTTCCTAAGGCTACCTGCTAAAATCCTCGTCAGGTAAGTGGGTAGAAATCACAGGTCCTAGACAAATAGAGGCAATTATTAAACCTCGCTGACTTTTTGGTTTTTCTGTAGTGAGGAAGTTGTTCACTGCATCTTTTTTATTTTATTTATTTATTTATTTATTCTTGCTCTAATTGAAAACTGTCTTACACTAAGCAAGTGCTCAAACTGTTCAGTTTTTTTGGACACATGAAAAGATGGAAAGATTTTGCTGGAGATTGTAAGCTCCTTGAGGGCAGAGACTGTCTTTTGCCTCTTTTTGTATCCACCGAGCTTACCATCGTGCCTGGCACATAGTGCTTAATAATACTTAATAAATAGTACTTCATAAATGTTTATTGATTGATTGTATATGTTGGGGGTGGAGGTTACTGTAGTACTATTTCAAAAAGTGTTAGACAAATCTTATGGGTATGACTAGCTTATTAATGATCAGTCATCTTACTATTTAGTCACCTTCTTTGGAAGATGATATGTTGGGGTGGGCAGAAGCTGTCAGTCAGTAGGTTTGAAAAGCATTGTTCCCTTTCAGCTGGGGACATTAATTTTATAAATCATTGGCAAGATTGGCAAGAGTTTAGAGCGCCTCCCAAGAAGACCAATTCATCCTGAACAACAGTAGATTGTAAACTCCTTGAGGGTCTGTGACTTACTCATCTTCCGTCTCTTAACACTTACAGTAGGCATTTAGTAAATATTTAGTAAAAAATGTATTGATTCAATGAATAAATGGAGCTTCCAATTATGTGCAGAGCACTTGCTAGATTCAGGAAGAGGAAAATAGGTTCCTCTAGCGGCTTAGAAGTTAAAGGTAAGACCTCAGAAATAAAGACACAGAAATAAATGCAAATATGTGCACATAAACATTTACCTAACTAATTATAAGGCAGCGTCTTGAGCGCGGAAGTTGACAAAGATTGGATTCCCTCGGTGCCTTCACGTGTATGAGTTCTGCAAATTCCCTAACAACCAAGTCTTTACAGGTTCAAACCAGCACCATCTGCGAGAGAAGTGTTTGTTAGATTATTCTAACCGACTTTTTAATTGAGGAATGTAATTGTTAAGTGGGGAGGAAGATGTTTATTTTTGAAAGGGGTAAACCTTGAGAGGTATTTTGGCGGTGAAGCAGTGGTGTCAAACAAATAGAAATGGATCCCCTTGGGACACATATTGACTTAGAAAACCACAAAATAACATTATTCTGTGTTGCATGCTATGTTTATTTATTTTGTTAAATATTTCCCAGTTGCATTTTAATCTGATTCTGGCTGAACTCTGGAGTTTTTCTGGAAAGGAAAGCACTTGGATTTGTAATTCCAAAGACCTGGGTTTTAGTCTCCCTTCACCTACATACTAGATATGTGATCTTGGATGAATTATCTTTTTGTTTCTTCATTTTCTCTTCTGTAAACTAGGGGAGATGAACCAGATTATCTTTCAACTCTAATAACCGTAGAGTTTTTTGAAAGCTAGAATTTGGTGAGAAGATGGGGGAAGGGATTTCCAGCAGAATTTTCTTTGATTTTAACGTTTATTATCTTTGTCCTCAATCTTCACCATTTTTACCACTCCTCCCTTTAAGCACTTAATGACAAAGCACATTTAAGGTGTTCATCAATAATGACTATTCATTCTAATGTTATCATTTGAGATGCAGTGGTGTTGATTGGACCGAACCATCTTTCATTAAATTTAGGTGAGGCATTTTGTTCTGTTGGCCTGTAGTTTGGTTTAAACTAAATCTGACTAGGAGGGATATCTCTGGACTGAGAACCAAATCTCTTCTGGTTAGAGGTGGTAGTGTCAAAGATTGTCCAATTAATTTCCCAAATGATAGCTATATGGCCTGAAATAAATCAACAACAATGGCGCCGTGGAGAGGGCGTGCCTATATCTTACCTAGTCATCAGCAGACCTAAACTCTTACATTCCAGTTGTTGTTCAGTCCTTTCAGTCATGTCTGACTTTCCCGACCCCATCTGGGGTTTCCTTGGCAAAGATACTGGAATCGTTTGCCATTTTCTTCTCCAGCTCATTTGACAGATGAAGAAACCGAAGCAAAAAGGGTTAAGTGACTTGTCCAGGGTCACACAGCTAATTAAGTGTCTGAGGCCACATTTGAACTCAGGTTTTCCAGGTACTAGGCTCTATGCTCTATTCCTTGCCCCAGACCCAAGATTACAGGCTTGCATTAATTACATCTGTTTTAATTTCTTTCAGCCTTGTTATTCAGGATTTTGTTCTAGATAACCAATTTCAAATCCCCAGTCTTTGATCCTAAGAAGGCACTTGACCTCTCTGAGACTCAAGTTTCTTTATCTATAAAAGGGAGAGGGTTAAATTAGATCATCTCTAGATCCCAGGACCACAATTCATAAATTGACAGATGAAAGGGGATCAGGCCTTTTCTACTAATAAGTTTCGATGTAATTAAATGAATTCAAGGAACCTGTCCAGGGCCAGACCAATACCATCAAGCCAAAACATCAACCAGGGGTTAAGATAAAATGAGTAGACTGGGTTGGACACACAGGTCAGGATCCAAGGAGAAACAGACCCAATAGGCCAGAAACATGAGAGATTGGTAGGGTTAAACAAAGCCTATCAGGAATAAACAGATGTGAGAATCAGAACAGTGCTTAACACATAGTAGATATGTTAATAAATGCTTATTGATTGATGAATTGAATAAGTTCTTTACCTGGGTTTAGGCTGGATGAGGAGGACGAAAGGAAGGCTGGGAGGAATGAGAATCACTCTGCAGTAGAACGAAAGCTTCTGTAGCTAGCATTTATAAAACTCCTTAAGGTTTGTAGTCCTGACAAATATTACCTCATTTTATCCTGACAATCACCTGGGGACGTAGGTGCTGTTCGTGCCCCCATTTTGGAGATGGTGAAACTGAGGCTGAAAAGTTAAGTAACTGTGCCAGAATCACATAGCTAGTTCAATGTCTGAGGTCACATTTGAACTCATGACTTCCTGACTGTAAGTCTAATACTTTATTCAATGTGCCACCTTGTAGGGGCTTTTTTTTTTTTTTGGTCTTTTTACCACTAGAGCCCACCACCTACCTTGAGAGCTTCATGAAAGGGTTGGGATTCGAGTTGATCCTTGAAGGATGAGTTGTTGTTTGCCCTTTGTTTTCAAAGAGGACCAAGGACATCTTGGAGTGATGCCTTGACTTGCTCATGAATTGTATTTAAATGAGGCAGAGTCGCACAAAGTACGACTTACTCTCTCTCCCAGAGTCACTGTAGTCCAGATCAAACTCCAGTGGCAGGACAAAAGTCAATGGCCAGGGATTTAGTGCATGATTTTGGCGTCTTCAATGTCTGACCAAGTTCTAAGCGCTTCGTGGTACCTGCTTCAATTGCTTTCATGGCTGTTGTAACAAATTGTTTCTGTCCACCCATTTCTCCTGGGGAGGTTTTCACATGCTTGGGGTAGGTGTCCCCCTAATTCACTGACAGATTTGAGGTCTGTCTGTTACCCTCAACCTGGTCTAGCTCATCGGTTGAGACAGTTTATTGGGGTGTGGTTGCTGCACATGCTACAGCTTCTTCTCACACAGGTGAGAGCTGGGTGAAGATGGTCCCCAAAGGTGGATGAACAGCCCTGAAAAGGGCTGGGCCGGCCCTCACACCAGAGGTGCTAGTTCCCATACAACCATAGTGGAGGAGGAAGCAACAATAAAAGTACCTGGAATGCCCAAGCAGTGTTGCATTGAGGGTGGGGTTGGGGACGGGGTCAGTAAGCAGGCCAGTCTGCCCACAAAGGAGGGCTTGTGTCCTGGAATAGTGGGAGATAACATTTGGAAAAGTAGCTTGAGGCCAGATTATGAAGGGCCTTGAATACCAAGTTTCTGAGGAAGGTAATGATGTAATAGAACGGAATTTTAGGAAGAAAGAGTCAAATATGGTTTTCACGGTGCTTTGAAAGGAGGTTGGAAATGAAAGGGAACAATCAAGAAGCCATAATGAAAATGTGAAAACAGGGGCCTTCTTAGTATGGTGGCAGTGGGAATGTAAAGAACTAGGTGGGAGAGAAGAGTCCGCGTAGGTGCCCTTTGATATATGTTAGATGTTCCTGCTTTGCTAGCAGAGAGCTCGGCTAATTTGTTTTTTTTCCCCCTTATTATCAAAATCCATCTAGTATACTTTTTAAGAGTCTTAAACTGCGGTTAAAAGTATTAGTGCATTACACAGAACTTGTTGCTTGTTTTTAGTCATGAGTAAGCAGGCGTATTTATACTACACGAGGATTTAAAGGCTGTTCTGAGGCAAAATTGTTCTCACTAACCTCACATAAAAGACACGGTGTTAAATTTTGAAGAAAAAAAAAAGATCATCTGATACCAAGAGTGGGAAGAGGTTTGAAAGAGACAGTGGATGTCGGTAAGGGCTTGGAGGAGGGGCATTTTCTCCTATTATCATCAAAGAAACTACATTTTTTCCAGATGATAACATTTAAGTTTGCTGGGAATTGGAAAAGTTCTATTACAGAATTCAATTAAACAAATATGGATTAAATTCCTCTACAAACGGAGGATTCTGCCACTAAGGGAAAATGGAGAGTGGGGTGCACGCCAGTGAGGTAAAAAGGTTCCAGACCCCTCTGGCTTTTTATGTTGTGAGCCTGGGGCCAAATTCAGTCTCCCGTGGCCTAGAACTCGGGGTTTGCTAGTGTCTGGAGCTCCAGCTAGTCAACCTCTCTCTATGTTCTCCCATCCCTTCGCCTGCTTGATGAAAAGGTTCAGTACCAGGTGTCCAATAGAAGCAATGTATACAGTTAAAAACGCCCCCACTTCCCTTTTAGGCAAAGGCTGTCATGTTATGTAAAGTGCTCCCTAAGTATACTTCCTAGAGATTGCAAACACCAAGTGTTCTTTCAATCAATAACCTGAAGTACTTTGGGAAGGGGACAGAAGTCCTGGTCCTAAAAGCCATTGCCTTTCTTCCTATTTATCTTGTATATAGTTCATTGTTGTTGTTCAGTCCTGTCTTTGTATTTGTACTATTTTCATCATGTATGTTCTTATATACCTACTTATATATGTACTTGTCCATTAAAATGTAACCTCTTTGTAACTAGGGATTACTTTTTTTTTTTTAAGGCAATTGGGGTTAAGTGACTTGCCCAGGGTCACACAGCTAGTAAGTGTCAAGTGTTTGGTCTGAGGCTGGATTTGAACTGAGTCCCTCCTGACTTCAGGGCCAGTGCTCCATCCACTGCACCACCTAGCTGTCCCTGCTTTATTCTTTTTACTTGTATCCCCTGCATAGTACCTGGAACATAATAGCTGTTGTTCTATAGTTCTATTTGGAGTTTTCTTGGCAAAGATACTGGAGTAGTTTGCCATTTTCTTTTTCAGCTCATTTAACAGATGAGGAAACAAGGCAAACAGGGTGAAATGACTTGCCCAGGATCACCCAGCTTATAAGTAAGATCAGATTTGAACTCAGGAACCTGTCTTCCTGACTCTAGGCCCAACATACACTATCTCACCTAGCTGCATTAAGGTGTAGAACTTTGATTTTTGCCCTTGTATTTTGATACTGTTCCTCAGTGGCCCTCTACATGGTTGTCGTTCAGCCACGTCTGACCCTGTGACCCTGTGGACCACACTGTCTGTGGGGTTTTCTTGGCAAAGATAATAGAGTGGTTTGCCATTTCCTTCTCCAGTGGATTAAAGCTAGTAGAGGTTAAGTGACTTGCCCAGGGTCACATGACTGGTAAGTGTCTGGGGATGCATTTGAACTTAGGCCTTTCTGACTCCAGACCCAATGTTTTATCCACTGAGCCCACTAGTTTCCTCCTGCCTCTTTTTGTATATATTTGTTTGCCTGTTGTTCACTTGTTAGATGAGGGTAGGGACTATCTTTTGCCTCTTTTTGTATCCATAGCACTTACCACAGTGCCTGGCACATAGTAGGCAATTAATAAATGTTTATTGATTGACTGACAAAAAAATAAAACCTGGTCATACTTATTCCAGCTATACAGGTGTCTGGGTTAGTCAGGTGTGTTTTTGGCCAGCCCACACAAAGAATCCAAACTTTGTGTAAGGTTAATTCTCTCATTGAACCTTTCTATAGTTTTTCTATTCATGAATGGAACAGATTCAATTCCACAAAAATTTATTGATTACTATGAAATACTGGGCTGTAAGATTTTGTGTTTATTCCTATTAAATTTTATCTTCCTAGGGGTGGCCTGATGTTCAAAAATGTTCAAATCTTGTGGAGCCTGTCATTCTCTGTATTAACTATCCCTACCAGTTATACGTCATCTGAAACATCAATAAGGACATCATCTCTTCTAGCTATGTTGCGCTTTATGACCACTGATTCCTTTTTTCCCCATGTCCATTAAAATTCCCTTTTATTTTCCCAGGAATAGAGGTCAAGTTAGTTAGCAGACTCCATTCTGTTCCCTTTTCCAAAAATTGGGAGAACATATGTTCTTAGCTCATTTATTGGTACCACTCCAATTCCTCATTATCATTCAAAGATCATTGATTCTACAATTGATCACATTTGCCTTTTTTTTTCCCCTAGTACCTGAGGCTATAGTTTTTCTGGGCCAGTTGAATCAAATTCTCTAGGAGCAACTAGGTGCTCTCTGACTATCTTGTTACTTTACATTTCAATTCTTTATTAGATATTTTTGTTTCATACTTTCCAATCCAAAGATCATCCTTCAAAGAGAAAACTAAAGCAAGGTAAGAATTGAGACTTTTTCTTTTTTCTGTCATTAGTTATCATTGCCCCTTCCGCCCAGCATAGTGAACCTATCCCTTCTGTACCCCCTCTATTCCCCCAATATATAGCCAAAAAACCCTGACTCCTTTTGTTGTAGTTAACTTTTGTTGCCAGGCTCTTTGAATTTTAGCATCTAGATGCTATTCGGCAGATGCATCACGTTTTTGTATTCATCTTATGATACCTGTCTTTGCTCCCTGTGTCTTTTAAAAATCAAACTTGGTTGGTGACTTTCCTGTATTCTCTCTGGACACAGGTTAGAATCCTGCCTCTGATATTTAATAGCTGTGTGATCTAGCTCAAGTCAACCTCACTGAGCCTCCCTCAGCTTCTTTATCTGTAAAATGAGGATAATAATGGCTACAGTGCTTAATTTGTCGAATTGTTGTAAGGATCAAATGAAATAATGTGTGTAAAACAGTCACAAAACCTTAAGTGTCACTTAAATGTCAGTTATTATGATAGGAATTATGGGGCCTAAGAACTAAATTTTTGAAAGATAAGTTGGAAAATTATAATAGTTTTTTTGAGGTCAACAACACGATTTTCCATGTGCCAATTAGGTGGGACAAGTGTGGGGGAGTTCACTCCTCCCTTTGACCCAACCTGTTACAGTGGTAGTAGATGAGTGAAGACATTTTCCCTTGAGATCAGGAGAAATAACGTGAAATGGTAAAGGCGCCAGAAGGTATGCTTGTCTTGTCAGAGGTCACCTAGGATGGCTACCGGAGTTCATGGACTCAGAGGATCACAAATTTAGAGGCGAAATTGACCTCTGAGATCTTCTAGTTCAACCCTTTGGTTTATAGATCAGGAAAGGGGATTTGTTTTTAAAAAAATTAATTTTCAAGGTTTCATCTTTAACCAGTAAAGTCATCAAATATCATTTTTGGAAAGAAACAAGAGGAACTTAAAAATGTTATGTCTTCTTATTAATGTCTAAATTGCATGAAAGATTTAATGTGAATTTCCCAAAAAAATTATACATATGACTTGTGATACAAGTAAAAATAGGAAGAAACTGAAAGCAAAATGTATTTAAAATTTGTTTATAGAAAAGCATTTTTTAAGAAATCACTTCAAAATGTGACAAGTGGCCATGTTTTCCTTCAAATAGGGAGAGTGTCATCTATTCCTTGCAGTGAGGACACACATTACCTATGCGCCTTTGACCTTTGGTATTTCCTTCTCTAGATTCTGGTTTTTCACCTGTAATTCTTGGGTGGTTGGGTGGGTGTGGGTGTCTGTGGGTGTGTGCCTTATGTCTTTACCCAGCCTTGACTGACTTAAAGAAAAAGAAAATGATTCATCATCTAACTTTGGGTCTCTTTTGGAAAGAAAACTATTAGAAAATAGTCAGAGCAGCTGTTTAGTCATGGCCAATTATATCTATACCCTAAGAACTGCTGGTGCCAAACCTAAACAGCTACCAGTTGGGAACTGGACTCAGTTGGATAATAATAATTGATCAAAACTCCATTACTTACCTATTTTAGAATGAATGACTGGTTAAGGATGGTAACTTTTTAAACAAAAGGAGGTTGCGACTCTCCTGGCTAACAGAGGCCCAGGCCTTTGAGCACCTGAAGTCTGTTCTACCTGGTGCCAAGCCATGAGGATGCTTTTTCTGGAAAGCAGAATGGAGGGAGGGCTCTGCCCTCTGCTTCAGAGGTCTTCTGTGACTTATCCTACTTGTGTAGTGATGAAAAGAAAGCCTTTTAAGTTGCTGCTGAGCCAGAACCAAGGGTGTATACCAAAGGCACCATCAATAGGCCAAATCTCTCTATTTTCCTTTCAGATCCCTTCTCTGAAGTCTCTCAGTCAATCAAGAATCATGTCTCCCTACATGGAAGCAATGCCACCAGGCTGTCTTTCCTGGGATTGCCAACCCCTCCTGGGGCAGGGACTATATTAGGATTGTAAACTACTTTCCTCGCACAACTACCTTGTGAAGTAGGTACTGCAAGTATTTTCAGGCACATTTTACAAATGATAAAACTGACGCTCAGAGGGGTTGAGTTACTTGCCCATGGTTGCACAGCTAGCTAACCTCAAAGCTTGAAATGTACCTCCGAGTTCAGCATTCTTCCCACTAGGCTCTATTGCAGATGACATAGGTCAAAAAAGTCAAGGCTCAAAATAAGGCACCATGTAGCTCTAGTCATACTTTAATAAAAAAAGTATAGTATTAAAAATTAGTCCCAATTTTAGGGAGTCTTTTTTAGTTATGATGTTGTGCCTGGATTTAGGAAGACGTGAGTTCAAATTTGGCCTCACCTATTTACTAGTTGTGCAACCCTGGGCAAGTTACTTAAGCTCTGTTTGCCCCAGTTTCCTCATCTGTAAAATGGAGATAATAATAGCATCTACCTCTCAGGATTATGGTGAGTATCAGATGAGATAATAATTGTAAAGCGCTTAGCACATGCCTGGCACATAGTAAGTGTAATAATGTTAGCTGTTATATAGCTATTAGTGGATATTTCAGCAAAGTCACTTCTGTGGCTCTGGTGACCCTCTTGAAATTGATGGGAGGACAACAGGGATAGGTTGAAGTTGGAAGGGGAATGGAAGAAGAAAAGGAGGGAGAGGTTATTTCCTCTGTATTTCCAACTCTGTATTCAGAGTATTGGCCTATAAGTCACAAGACTTGGATTCTGATTCCTGTTCTATCACGAGTTGTGTGACTTTGGGTCATTCACTTAGTCTCTCTGGGCCTCAGTTTCCTCACCCAAAGTGTGATGGTATTGTACTAGATGATTTCTCAGTCCCTTAGAGTTCTCAATTATTAAAATCTGTGATGTTGTTAGAGAGTGAAGCAAGATGCAAGCGTGATATCTCTGGACCTTTGCAAGGGAGTGTGGTCATAGCCTTCCAGGCTAAGATGTGCTCTTTGGTCCCTAACCTCCTCCAGGGACAGATAAATGCTAGATTTTCCGCATTGGCTTCCTTGATCACCATCTAGCAACCAGTACAAGCTTGAGCTCATTCAAGGGCAGTCTGAAGCTGAGAGAGCTTACACTTGAACCTATAATTCTCAGGACATTGGGAGTGCCTTTCCCTCCTTGCCTCCCCATCTTTTCTGCATCTGTAGTTCCAAAGACCTCCCACCACTGTGATCAGCACTCACTTCGCTTTCCCTTTCCCCTTACTTGGCCAGGGATACTTGACTTCTTAAGCTGGTTAGATGTGACTAGTGTGACCAACTCTATTCCTTCCAATGAGAGAGGGAAGGAAGATTTACTGGGTCTTCCAGTCTGCCTTATCTTTACATCTGCAGTCTTGTCTGTCCTCTAACCTACTTATGTACCCTAAGGGCCTCTGGGCCTTGACATCCACTCCTCTGTACAACTCTTAGGACTTCTGGAGACTTTTCTTCTGCCCTGCTGCTGAACTTTGTTTTAAGTGTTATCTCCCTCAATTTGAGTGGGGGCTCCTTAAGAACACTAGTCTCTCCTTTTCCACTTTTTTGTTGTTTGTTTTTTGTATTTTGTGAGGCAATCGGGGTTAAGTGACTTGCCCAAGCTCACACAGCTAGTACGTGTCAAGTGTTTGGTCTGAGGCTGCATTTGAACTCAGGTCCTCCTGACTTCAGGGCCGGCGCTCTATCCACTGTACCTCCTAGCTGCCCCCTCCTTTTCTACTTTTATTCCCAATACTTAGTACAGTGACTGGCAGGGAGTAAGTGCTTACTCAATACTCTTTCTTTCATTAATAATTAATTAATTACTTCAGTAATGAAACAAGGGTCAGAGAAATGCTACAAATCAGACTAACAGCCATGGTACAGTAGAAGGAACCCTAAATTTGGAATAAAGGAATATGGATTTGAATCCAGGTTTTGCCTCAAGTTAGCTGTCGGATGCTGAACAAATTCTTTTTCCTCTCACAGCCTCAGTTTTCCCATTTGCAAAATAAAGGGGTTGGACTATATCTTGTCTAATGTCCTTTCTGGCTCTAAATCCCATGATCCTCTGACTTCCGACTTGTTATACCCTGCCCTTGGGCTGTTACTGGAGTCTAATGCCAGCCAGGTCTAGCAGATCTGTTGTCGATTCTATAGTCTATGTGCTGAAGAGTTCCTCTGGAAATTGAAGAGAATTTCGGTGCTATTTTAGGTACAGAAAGTGTGAGTCAAGAAAGAGGTAAAATAACTTCCTAGAGATCATATAACTAATGAGCACCGGAATGTGCACTGGAACCCAGGTCCCAGACTTGGGACTCTGCCAGGTTCATCCTGCTCTTAACCCCTCCAGCAAAAATGTGCAACCCTCAGGGGATTTCTAAGTAACCTGGGCTCTGGCTTCAGCACAAAGCAGGCACTTCCAGGGAAGGCTCTGAAAGATAAATAGTTTGCTTGGGAACAACCTTGTCTGTAATAAGGGACTCAGCAGTTTGGAAACTGGCCCAAGTTCAGGGTATACAACAAACTTTGTTAAGTACATGCTGCATGGAGCCACAAATACATTAAACACTTATGCACAACTACAAGCATTTGTTAATCACCCACTATGCACTGATACATAGTTTAGGTAAGACTTTGTCTTTTCTCTCTCACAGGGCTGAGACAGCCCAGGAAGGGAAATAAGACACACACACACACACACACACACACACACACACACACACACTGCTATAATGTTATGTGAAAAGTACATTGGATAGTAACAAAATTGGACTATGTCTGTGTGGAGGTCTAGGAGGTGTCAAAGAAGGTTTCCTAAAGGAGATAGAATTTGAGGTGGGCTTTAAAAAAGATGGGTAACCAAAGAGAAAAAGGGAGGACATTCCAGGCATAGTGGAAAGTTTGAGCAAAAGCAGAGGCCTGGAGACCTGAGAGTAAGTGAATATTCAGAGTCAGAAAGAGGTTTCTTTTGGAGCAGTATCCTAACTCCTGCCCCCATGCAAGTTAGGTCACTTTTTCCTTAAAAGGTATTGAGACCATCCTCCAGTTGGGGTGGGCTCAGAGGAATAAAGGTTCAGGCTCTGGACATCCCTTCTTGGTCTGCTGGGTACAAAACAGGAACTCCAGGCCTAGTTTCTGATGAGTGGCTGTTGAAGAATGATGGTCAACTTAGGCAAGGAAGCTTCAGTCAGCTGAAGGTGTCAAACCTAAGCCACCAGGGGACTGGCTTAAGTGAGTCCTCACCTAGAACACCTGAAAAGGAGTAAAACAAGATTAGACTGGAAAGGAGAGGAGGTGCAGGATTATGGGAAGTATTGAAAGTTAAGTAGAAAAGTTGGCACTAGATGTGGTAGGTGCTGGAGAGACATTGAATGAGGACTAGGGAAGCATCATAGCTCATGTAACTCTTCTCTCTGTGTCTCATTTCTCACAGTTCTGGGCCCACTGATTTTAGGTGTAAATGTGAAGGCAGCAACTTTGAGACCAGCTTAGTGCTTTCATGTCTACCTTGTTGAAAATTTATTATTCTCATTAGATTGTACCCTCCTTAAGGGCAAGAACTGGCTTTTGCTTTTTTAATATAAAATACTTTTTAAATTCCCAGCACTTGGCACAGTGCCTGGTACATCGTAAGCACTGTATAAATATTAGCTATAATTAGTAATAGATAGCATTTATATAATGCCTATTATGTGCCAAATACTATGCTAAACACTTTACATTTATTATGATCCTCACAATAACCCTGGGAGGTAGGTGCTATTATTGTCCCTATTTTACAGTTGAGAAAATTGAGGCAGACAGAAGTTAAGTGACTTGCCCAGGGTCACATAGCTAGTAAATCTCTGAGGCTAGATTTGAACCCAGGTCTTTGGGGTCAAAGACTCTGGCCCAGCACTCTATCCACTGTACACCTTACTTCTCTCCCAAAACTCCTGTAATCTTTGGCTGTATTTAAAGGTAGAATATCCAGGAACTAGAGATGATAACCCCAGGTCCTCTGCCTTGATCAGGACACATATGCACAGGATTCCACATTAAAATTGATATCTATAAGTTGGCAGGCAGCCAGGGGCAAGCAGTGATGTATGGCCTTGAGTTTGGGCCAAATGAAGGAACTTGGGGTGAGTTCAGGAGAGAAAAAGACTTGGGATTTGGATTATGGTAGTTTTCTTTGAGTATTTAGAGGACTGTGCCCTAAAAACCTGTTTTATTTGCCTGCAGGAGACAAAACTAGGACCAATGGTGATGATGGTGGAGAGAGGGGAGGGAAGGGAGCTAAGTAAAGGCAAACTTAGACTTAATATAAGGAAAAGACTTCCTGACATGGAAGGAAGAGGTGCCTCTGAAGGTGGTGGGCTCCCTCCTCCCCAGAGAAAGGTTTAAGCCAAGTCTGGATGACCATTTACCAGGCAGGTTGTAGATAGCGATAGAGACTAAGCCTGTGGTTTCATTTATATAGGGAATTCCTGAATGAGGAAATTCTCTCCACAGAAGCAGGTTGGCACCTTCTCTATTAAGCACTGACAGGATAAGTGACTTGCCCAGGGTCTTAGTGTGTGTTAGAAGTAGAATGTGAACCCAGATCTTCCTGGCTCCAAGGCCAGCTCTCTATCTATTGTGCCATATTGGCTCTCTTTGTTATACAAGGAATTCTTCTTGATGATTTGGACTAGAATGTTCTCTGACATCCTTTCCTATTCTGAGCTCTTGTGATTACATGCTAAGCATAAATTATATAATCTAGTTGGGAAAATAAGAGAATGCATGGACAGATAACTCCTGAAACTCTCAGTGTCTATAGTATTCTTTGTGGCCATAATGATCAATGCCACAAAAAGTAAACAAAAACCAAAACCAAACAAACAAATAAAAACCTCAGGCATTAAAAGACTATAGGAGTTCAGAGGCGGCAAAGCTGGGGTGACCAGGGAAAGCTTCCTGGAGGAAATGAGATTGGAGATGAAATTTGAAAAAAAAAAAAAAAAGGCAGGATTTCAATATATGCAGAGGAGGCAAGGAGGGCATTTTTAATGGAAGGAATGGTGTAATCTAAGGCAAGATTGCATAAGGCAGGTTCAGGGAAGTGTAAGCAAACTGGTTGGCAAGGAGTATCTTAGGCAGTAGTAGGAAATGAGATGGGAAAGACTGATGTTGAGTTCAGGTTGTGGAGGACCTTGGGTGCTAGGGTAAGAAGTTTGTGCTGTATCTAATTAGGCAATGGAGAATCTTTAGGTTTTTGAATGAAAGTTTTTTTCAGTGATGTATAGGACTGGTTGGAGAGAGACGGTGCTATAAAGGATGGCTGTCCAGGTAGGGAAGGAAGGAGAGATCCATTTGGAAATCAAGCTAATGTAAAAGAATAAGGTCCATAGTTGAAGTATTATGGTAATTTAGGTGTGAGCAGATAAGTGTCTGACCCAAGGTTGTGGCAATGGGAATTGAAAGGAGGGGTTGGGTTTAAGGGGCATTTTGAAAGAATTGAAAAGACTTGGTGACTGAATATAGGGACTGAGGTCGGGGAAGAGAAGAATCAAAGAAAGCTAGGAGGGCTTGAGTCTGGGTAATTGGCAGATTGGTTGTGACAGCAAAAAAATAAGGAAGTAGCTGGAAGAGCCGATTGGAAAAAAAGATGTTTTATTCAATTTGACATGTTTAGTTTTATGGAGACCTCAAGTTAGGCATTATCTCTTCTTCCCAATATAACAATTCCTACTCTCTCCTAACCCACTTAGCTTCCTGGGAGCAGATTGGTCAGACTGAGTGACCATTAAAACATCCTCTGATCAGTGATTTAGATGAGTCTTCCTGACTCCAGGCCTGGCATTCTATGAGGACAGGCACATATCCTCCTTTAGTCTTCTCTCTTCCAGGCTAAAGACCCTCAGTTTCTTCAGTTGACCCTCACATAGTACTATCCCAAGACTCTTCACCATCCTGGTTGGCCTCACTGGACTTAACAATGTCCTTTTGAAGCTTTGGTGCCCAGATATAGGCTTACCAATGACAGGATTGCAGGAATATCCTTCTCTTCCTCCTTCTCCTTCCTTTTCTGGACACTATGCCTCTCTTAGGGAAAAGCAACTTAGATCTCTGTAGCCCCTAGTATTCCCAGGCAGACTTCGAGGCAGAATTCCAATTCCACTTAGCTTCTGAGATCATTGGTTATCAGGCATGTGCATTCAGGCTGGTGAAGTATGGCATAATGGGATTTGGACTTCAGATCATGTGTGTGCTGACTTAAAAAAAAAAAGAACAAAACAGCTTAAAAATTTTAGTTCAGGAAAGAATTTAGGGATTGTCTGGTCAAATTCCCTCATTTAACACATGAGAAACAGATCTGGAGTCACTTGTCCAAGATTTCTCAGCAGGTTAATGGAGGCTCTAACTCTGTCCAGTGTGTTTGCCATCATTTTAGTTTTTTAAAAAAAATCATTGGTGATAATTTATTTTTTCATTGCCTTTAATTATATATGTGCATATATGTATACACACACAGACACACACACAGACATACATTTCTCCCCTCTGGGACCCTGCCCAGAGAACCTTTTCTTATAACAAAGAAGAAAAAAGAAGAAAAAGTAGTTCAGCAAAACTAACAAATACATCAACTGAGGCTGATAGCATATGCACCATTCCATACCATGGTCCCCCACCTCTTCTATACATTTTCTCCTCACTTTTCGCATTGATATCATTTAACAAATAGTCAATCAAAAGGAGACATAAGCAATTGTTCTCCTAGGTCATATTATTGTTTTGAGGGAGGGTGGAAGTCCGTCTTCTTGGTGGGGAAGATTTGATTATCTCATGTGATGAAAGATCCCAGGAGCTGCATTGATTCTGTTCCTCACATTTCCACTCACTTTCGGGGACATCAGCTACCCTTAGCCTCACTTGCCAGAAAGGCTGAGCTTACCAGCCATCTGGTGCAAAGCTCTGAAGCAATTCTGGTAAAAGAAAAAAAGTATCTTTAACCCAGCAGCATCCTTACAATCAAAATGCCTTTCCCACTTCAATAAGTCATAGGAAAGCTATGAAAGGCCCAAACAGTATTTAGTTGTACCATACGCAGTTAATTAGATTAGTAAGGGCAAAGACTGAGAAAGTTAGCAAAGTTTCTAAGAATATGCATCTGTAGTTCTTATTCGTCAAAGTTTCCCAATGCTTTTCCCTTTTTTCTCTTCATATTTTCCAAGTGCTCTGGCTGATTCAGACTCCCAGAAGGGCAGGGAAGCCTTTTCATTGAATGTTGTCCTTTGTGTTGATGGAAACAAATCTCTAGTTTTAGTGACGTCTGAGGTAAGAGATTGTTTTTCAGGATATTCAAACTCATCTTCTGGGTCATTGGTTTCAAGTCTGAAAATTACAAGATGTTGTTTCCTCTTTCAGTCTGTCCTTTGCAGCAAGCTTGCTTCATAACTCTTAGTCCTTGTCCTCGGGCAATGAGAGAATAACAGTAACTGTACATTTTGGCTCAGAGGAGTTATTTTATTTATTTTGGGAGAATATAGAAGGCTTTTTTTTAGCATATGTGAGGGCATCCCAAACACTGATTTTCAGAAATTATGATGTTAGATTTCTGATAAAATTGAGTAGATCTCCTTTAAGCATCTCCATAATTTTATTTTTTCCCCTTTTTCTTTCCCCTTTTGAGTTCATTTCTTCAAATTTAATGAGCATCTCCATTTTCTCTCATCCTCAAGAAAACATCCCCCGGGCTCATTCTTTCTATTGTTTCATTTCCCTCCCTTCCCCACCTCTCCCAAACCTAATGTGATAAATCTACATGTACTATCACCTCCTTATTCATACCCATGACCATCAACTCTAGTAGATTCTCATCTGTTGTTGTTCAGTCATTTTCAATGATATCGGACTCTTCATGACCCCATTTGGGGTTTTCTTGGCAAAGATACTGGAGTGGTTTGCCATTTCCTTCTCCAGCTCATTTTACAGATGAGGAGCTGAAGCAAACAGGGTTAAGTGATTTGCCCAGAGTCACACAGCTAGTAAGTATCTGAGACCAGATTTGAACTCAGGAAGATGAGTCTTCCAGAATCCAGGTCCTGCACTCTGCACCATGGCGCCACTTAGCTGCCTCAGACTCTTAACTGGAGCATTACAATAGCCTTCTAACCTCTCTCCTTGCTTTTCTTTCTCCACCAGTCCATCCTACACATCAGTGCCAGATCACTCTTCCTAAAGCACAACACTGATCTCATACTTTCATTGTTTCACTGGATCCCCATCAACTACTGAAAAGTTCAAACTGCTTAACCTGGCAGTCAAGGCCTGCATAATCTGGCTCCAATCTCCTCCCTTCAGTCCACAAATAAACTAGAATACTTTCTGTCTTCCAAATGCATTCCTCATTTCCCCTATGTTCTTCCTATCTTCTTCCAGGATCTCGGCTTGCCAGTTAGTTCAGCCTCAGATCAGGGGCCACATATTCCAGGGAGAATTCCCTAATTGAGGCAGCTAGGTAGTTCAATGGATAGAGTGCTGGGTCTGGAATCAGGATAGACCAGAGTTTGGATCCAGTCTCAGACACTTAGTAGTCACCCTGGGCAAGTCACTTATCTTCTGTTTACCTCAGTTTCCTCAGTAGTAAAATGGGGATAAGAATAGTACCTACTTCTCAGGGTTGTTGTGAGGATCAAATGAGATAATACTTGTAAAGCACCTGGCACATAGTAGGCACTTAATACTTATCTCCTTCTTTCCCTAGTTCTTTGCCATCATAAAAAAGAGTTGCAATAAATATCATTGTATGTTTGGATAGGTCTTTTTTCTCTTTCTTTGATCTCTATAGGGTACAGGACTAGTAGTGGTATTGCTGGATCAAAGCATACACACATTTGGGGGCATAATTCCAAACTGCTTTTCAGTATGACCATTCACATCTCCATCAACAGAGCATTAATGTGCCTGTTTTCCTGAAGCTCCTCCAGCATTTGTCATTTTCCCATTTTTGGTCAACTTTACCAATCCCATGGATGTGAAGTGAAACTTCAGAATTTCTTTAATTTGCATTTCTCTAATCATTAACCATTTGCAGCATTTTTTCTTAGGAGTGTTGCTGGCTTGTATTTCTTCCTTTGAAAACTGCCTGTTCATACCCTTTGAGTCCCACACTCAGGCAGTCAGTAAACATTTATTAAGTGCCTACTATATGCCAGGCACTGTGCTAAGCTCTGGGGATACAAAGAAAAGCAAAAGACAGTCCTTACCCTCAAGGAGCTCCCAATCTAATAGGGGAAACAAAATGCAAATAACTGTACAGGCAAGCTATATAAAGGATAAATCAGAAATAATTAAGAGAGAAGGCATGAGTCCCTTCTTAATCCCTCTTAGTTCTCATGCCTCAGTTCTTTGTATATCTTGGAAATGAGGTTTTTATCAGAGAAATTTGCTGCAAAGTTTTTTTTTTTCCTCCGGTTACCTGCTTCCCTTCTAATTCTAGTGGTATTTGTTTGTATAAAACCTTTTAATTTTATGTAATCAAAATTGTCCATTTTTATCAGCTGTGATCTTTTCTATTCATCATTTAGTCAGAACTCTTCTCTTATTCCTAATCATGAAAGGTAATTTCTTCCTTGGTCTTTTAATTCATTTTGTTTTGGAGCACCTAGGTGAGGAAGTGGATAGAGCTCTGGGCCTGGAGTTAGGAAGATTTGAGATCAAATTCAGCTTCGGACACTTGCTAAGCTGTGTGATCTTGGGCAAGTCACTTAATTTCTGGTTGCCTCAGTTTCCTCAACTGTAAAATGGGGATAATAATAACACCTACCTTTCAGGGTCATTGTTGAAGATTAGAGGAGATAATATTTGTAAAGCTTAGCATAGTGCCTGGTGCATAGCAGGTGTTAAATAAATGCTATGCTTCAATAGGAACACATCTTGGTCTATGGTGTGAGATGTTGCTATCCAGATAAAGTTTTTGCTATGTAGAGTCTTTCCTGTCTTCTCAACAGTTTTTGTGAAACAGTGAATACTTACCCTAGCAGCTGGAGTCTTTGGATTTATCAAATGAAATACTCGATTCTAATCTTTCACCTCTCAGAGTTTTTATTTTCCTTCAGTGCTCAGTCCGGGTGACATCTATCCTATAGAATCTTCCTTGCCTCCTTCCCTCAGTCAGGGCTGTTTTTTCCTAAAATTACCCTGCACTTACTCACAATGACATATTTTGTTGTCTCCTTATCCCCAGAATGTAAGCTTTTTTATTTATTTTCTTTTTTAAACATTTTTATCCTCTCAGCACTTTGAATAAATATTAGTCGATAAACATTTATTAAGTGTTTACTATATGCCTCTGTGCGAAAAACTGCGGATATAAAGAAAGGCATGCACAGTTCCTGCCCTCAAGGAGCTTATAATCTGATTAATGGGGGAAGACATAAAAAGAAGCTGAAATGGACTGGGGCCAGGAGAGTTTACTCAGGGGTATGATGAAGTCCTGTAGCAGGGGTGGGAAATCTGAGGAGGTGAGAGTTTGTAGAGGTGACTCCAAGGCCGGAGCTCGATCCACTGCGCCTGCAATTGCATAAATGAAAAGAACTTTCAAAAGAAGCTAAACTCTGAGTAATTGTAATAACCAATTTTGGTACTAGAAGATAAAGGATGAATCCCGTCTCTCTCCTCCTGACTGGGCAGTAGGGGTCGACAGGTGTAGACTGCTGCATACATTATCAGTTGTGACCTCCATATCATCTGTTTTTGTTGAGCTGTTTTTCTGGTTCCATTCCAGAGGTTGGGGGATGGCCTGGGTCCTATTTCCAGAGCTGTGGTTGAATCATTTCAGTCGTGTCCAACTCTTCGTGACCTCACGTTGGGGTTTTCTTGGCAAAGATACTGGAGATGTTTGCTATTGCCTTCTCCAGCTCATTTTATAGATGAGGAAACCAAGTCAAACCCTGTGACTTACCCAGGGTTACACAGGTAGTGTCTGAGGCGGGGTTTAAACTCAGAAAGATAAGTCTTCCTGACTCCAAGCCCAGAGTACTGTGATAAAAAAAAAAAAAAAAAAAAAAAAAAAAAAAAAAAAAAAAAAA
>NW_020954552.1:4434855-4436479 GCF_900497805.2 Vombatus ursinus
CAGCAAAGGTGTGGACAAATCTGTGTTGTTTTTTTTTAAAGAAAATTTGTAATTTTGGTATTAAAGTTGACAGTCAGGAATTATTGTTTTTTGAGGAAATTTGAATTTCTAAGACTTTATTTGTGTAAATATAAATATTTTTGCCTTATCTCTCAACTTTAGTTCTTGCTTTAATATTTCAATATTATATATAAATATGTCAGTATGAACAGAGGCAGTTTGGAGTAATGGAAGCAGTCTTAAAATCAGCAAGACCTGAATTCAAATCCTGCTTCTGATTCATACCGGCTGTCACTTCACACTGGGCAAGTCACTTGAACCTCTCAGTGCTAAAGTCAATTCTCTCAGATTTTAAGGTACAAAGAAAATTGCTGATTTGCATTGATAGAAGGGATTTTCTTACTGGGAGTTCCACATACCAATGAAATCACAAATTTGGTCCAAAAAAATCAATATGAAGAAAATAAGCTTTTTTTTCAAATAAAAAAGAAGCAGAAAATGGCTCTAATAGTATACATATATATGTATATTATATATATAAACAAATATATATACTTGGTTTTATCAGAAAAGTTAAAATGAGAAAAATCAGAGGACAATGTCATATGTTGGAATTGAGTAATAAGAAGCAGGCTGAAGCATGTTGTGGACATTTCAGAATGTCCTCTTGAGAAATATGAGAGTTCTTCAAAGTCCTAGCCTGGAGAGCAGGGAATCTCGAGAGGATGGCCACTCAATGCTGAGAATGACTGGATTGCAGTCAGGAAGAGTGTGGGGAGAGAGAAATAGAAGAGAATTCTTAGATTTCCATTTTTGTTCTCAAATATGAAATCTTAGAAATGATAATAGTAATAGCTAATATTTATATAGCGTGTAGGAAAGCTAGATGGTACAATGGATAGAGCACCAGGATTGGAGTCAGGAAGACCTGAGTTCAAATCTGGCCTCAGACACTTACTTGCTGTATGACCCTGGACAAGTCACTTAACCCTGTTTGTCTCAGTTTCCTTATCTGTAAAATGAACTGGAGAAGGATATGGCAAACTACTCCACTATCTTTGCCAAGAAAACCTCAAATAGAGTCACAAAGAATCAGATACAACTGAACAACAACTTTGCTCAGGATCGCACACCATTAGTAAGTGTCTGAGGCCGCATTTGAACTCAGGTCTTCCTGACTCCAGGCCCAGAACTCTAGCCATTGTGCCGCTTGCTGCCCCCTGAAAGAGAAACATAATGATTAGATTTGAAATAAGTATTTCAAACAGAGGAGACTGAAAAGTCAGAAGGTCAAAAAACAAGTAACTGGAGTTTCTTCAGATAGGGGGTTAGTGAAAAGAAAGTTGTATTAGGGATCAGAACACCTGGGTTCCAACCCTGGCTGTGAGAATCTGGGAAAGTCATTGAAGTTTTAGTTTCCTCATTTGTAAAAGGATCGCGCTGGACTTCTAAGGCTGCCTCCACCTCACAAAGACTGAAACCTCAGAGAAACGTGGAAATTCCCTCAGTATGCAAACTCTCCCTTTCTCTCTCTGTCTTTGTCTTTGTCTCTGTCTCTCTCATTCTCTCTCTCTCTGTCTCTCTCTTTCTCTCTCTCTCTCTCTCTGTCTCTCTCTCTCTCTCT
>NW_020954552.1:4436517-4441012 GCF_900497805.2 Vombatus ursinus
ACTATTATGTTTTCGTAATTCTTGAGTTGCAGTGCCAATGGACAGGATCCAATGCATATCCTGTCCCTTCAAAGCTGTTGGGGCAGGACTCGTCCTGGGCCAGGAAGCCAGAGTCTCTTGCTCCTTTCTCATGCAGTGTTATAGACTGGAGAAGGCTGTGTAACAGGTTCCAGTTCCCACAGACGCAGGGCCGGGGCTGCCAGGCTGGGGCTGCCAGGCTGAGGCTGCTGGGAGTGTTCTGACATGCGGTCACAAGGGTCACATAATGACCAAGTGGGAAGCTGGAGAAAAAAACCACCACATTGCCACAGGGCGAAGAAAGCCCGAGGCTGCCCTGGCTCCCAGAATAGGTCTAGGTAAGCTCCTTCAGCTAGTCATTGGCAGAAAGGCAGCAGATGCCCTACCCAGAATGCCTGGTTTTCCTCCTAGTGCCTTTAAAGAACAATAACAACCTTTTAAAACCTTCTCATCAGTAAACTGATCCTTCCTAAAGGTAACTTCTAACTCTCTTATTACTTGATATGATGCATTGGACAGACTGTTGGATTGAATGAATTTGAGTTCAAATACTGGCTCTGTGTCACCTGGGGCAAGCCCCTTCATTTTCTGGCCTTGATTTTCTCATCTATAAAATAATTTACACTAGGTGGCCTCTACACCTCCTCTGAACTAAAGATGAATGGTTATCATAAGAACTAACTTCTTGTTTTTTCTTCCTCTTCTGGGAGACCTTACAGCCAGATCTCCTTAGTTTGTTATTAAAGCTTCCCTTTCAGCAAATGCATTTTCCCTTGGGGATGGTCACATTTCTGGTATTAAGGAGAATTTTGAACCAAAATCATTGTTAAAATGTAGATGCAGTCAGATTGTACACTGTCTTGGGATTGGGGGGAGAGGGGAGAAAATTTGGAACTCAAAATCTGATGGAAGTGAATGTTGAAAACTAAAAATAAATAAATGAATATTTTAAAAGACGTAGATATAAAGGCTGTTAGGATCTTACCCTTTTCCTCCTCCCTTTGGGTGACTTGGGAGGAGGGGTCTGGCTAAGAGCAAGCTTGCTTGTGGCCTGGTAGAGACACTGACGAACTTTGTTTAAAGGGAACTACAGAATGGAGGACAATAGACCATGGACAATAATGTCTATAATCTTAAGTGGGACCTTCCTCATTTCCTTGTAGAGATGATAATAATAATAGTACTAGTAATAACAGCTAGCATTTATATAATGCTTTAAGGTTTGCAAAATGCTTTACAAATATTATCCCATTTTATCCTCACAATAACCCTAGAAGATAAGTGCTATTATTAATATTTCCATTTTACAGATGAGGAAACTGAGTCAGAGACAGGTTAAATGAGTTGCCCAGAGTCACACAGCTAATAAGAGTCTGAGGCTGGATTTAAACTCAAGTCTTCCTGATACCAAATTCAGTGCTCTAACCACTGTGCAATCTAACTGAGATAGCGGATAAGAGTGCTGAAGAGCATAAATTACATTAATGTTTTTGCTAAACAGTTTTTCTTTTGTAGGAAGTGAGGGGTATGCATGTGTCTTGTTTTTTGTTGTTTGTCCTTCATTCTCAGAAAGGATTGTGACATCAGGAAGGTGATGTCATAACTTGCAAGTGAATGGGCTTACAGTGAGGCAGGGCTGTGCAAAGTCACCAGTCTCATTCTCTCCTCTGGAGCCATCTGGATTCAGTGGCCAGATATAGATCAGGATGACTGGAGATGGCCCAGGATGCAGTGGGAGACCTTGGCATTTTTAAGGTAAGGTCTTTCCCAGGTCTCAATTCATTCAGTGATTAAGTCTAGGTAAGAAATGAGGCAAAGATTGGCCTCTTTTACCTAGTCAAAAAAAAATCAATCTGGGAGGGGGAAGATCCTCAGGATTTCTGGCCAAAGCAGAAATTACTGTTTATACTCACTCTGAGTCATCAGAGCCCAAACAAACAGTGACCAAGTGGGGCTTGGGCTGGGACCTATTGTTGGCCAATCAATGAGACCCAGAGTGATTTGGGTTTAAGGCATGGTCCTTAAAAGAAATCTAGCCTATAATCCTCAAGATACCTTGAAAAGTTTCAGTGATCAAAATTTATATTCCTTTGGGCAGAGTACCCAAAGGTAAGGGTGTGATTCCCTTATGGTATGAGGGAGATGGAGGGAAGAAGGGAAGGAAGGAAAGAGGGAAAGAGAGAAGGAAGGAAGGAAGGGAAAGAAGGGAAAGGAAGGAAGGAAGGAAGGAAAGAAGAAAGGAGCTGCATTGTCCAATTGGAACTGACCAGTTGGGTCCCCAGTGGGGCAGCTACTCCTACTCACAGGTTGTTCTTTGTCCTTTGTTCTGGAAGAGGCCCCTGATACCGGAAGGTGATGCCATGATTCTCAAGTGAATTGGATTTAAGTGAGGGAGGCTTATGGAAAGTCACCAGACTCACTCTTTCCTCCAGAGCGATCTGGGTCCGGTGGCAAGATCAGGATGACTGGAGATGGCCCCCCACCAAATGCTAGTTCTACAATGAATACACATAGCAAATAGCAAAGAAACTCACTTATCCAACTTGATAGCAAAACAGAAATTAAGGGGAATACACACACACATATGAATATATACTGGATAATACAAAGTGAAGGGACTTTCTCAATGGGAGTGAGATATGTGAGATCAACAAAGGGAGAAAAAAATCACAGATCTCACCCCAAGAGAAATTCTTTGAAGTCTCTAGGACAGGGATTAATTCTGAGGACAAAGACATAATAGACTGCCATGTTCTCAAATGTAATCTTCTTCCAAACATTTTTCTCCCCTTTTAGGGTGAAGAGAAGTTGGCATTGAGCATCTCCTCTCTTGAAGCTGGAAGCTAGAATCTTTCTTTTCTTCTGCTCTCGCTAACTCTATCCCACCTCCTCACGCAAGCAGAGGACATTGATCTCAACCAATGAGGAGAGAATCCCATACTAATGAACTTTGGAACTCAGCTTACACTTTGTTACTAGGGAAGGCTCACTGAGTGGGGGCTAAACAGAAAACGCTTCAGTAAACTCTTAATTTAAGTAATAAAATATTGACTGGTGAACTGACAGGTGGGAAAGGAACTGACCTTGTCAGGATTTTAAATGACTTTAAACTAATAGACACACTTGAAGTCTCTTCATCCTGGAAGATCACTTCAGGCTGGACTTCACACCCCCCCCCACCCCCGATTGCATGGCACCTTCCAGACCTTCCATTTAAGGCGGCCACTCAGACCAGCCATTAGTATACTAGGTAGTATCAGGTAATCATTTTCCTAGATGTTCTGGGTGGGGCCTTTAGGCTACGTAAGTAAGAAATGCCCCAAAGCACCCCTGGTTTCTTTATATGTCATGAGATCCTCTTAACAAAAGGATTCTCTTAACAAAAGGACACTCTCTACCTGTGTGACTTTAGGCAAGTAACTTACCCTCTCTGAGCTTCAGTTTCTCAACTGTGAAATAAGATAATTGGACTAGGCCCCTCTAAAAGTCCCTTTAAGTCCCTTTAAGGTCTAGCTCTACAACCTTGTGATGTTTTCTGGTTACCATGTCACCAATAGTGAGAAGTAACAGGCCTCTCTTGTTCAGTAGTGCGTGAATTTAAGATTACTGATGTCTGTATAAAATTCTTTTACAAAGACCCATTGGCTTTATCAGGGCCTAGGGTAATTTGGTGGTTGCTTGGGGAGCTCAGTTCCTCTCATGATGTAAATAATAAATGATAAATTATTTTTAAAATTTTTTTAATGATAAATTCTTTTAATGGCTTCCTGTTTTCATTGGAAACCTTTGTTCAGTTCTTATTGTTGTTCAGTTGTTTTTCAGTTGTGTCTGATTCTTTATGACCCCATTTGGGGGTTTTCTTGGCAAATATATGGAAGTGGTAGGTCATTTCCTTCTCTAGCTCATTTTGCAGATAAGGAAACTGAGTCAAATAGGATTAAGTGACTTGCCCAGGTTCACACAACTAGAAAGTGTCTGAGACCAGATTTGAATTCAAGAAGATGAATCTTCCTAACTCTAGGCCCAGCACTTTCTCCACTGTGCCACCTAGCTGCCCATTGAAAACCTTGGCACTCTGCGAATCTATTTATAAAAGTGCATTCATATAATTCACTTGTGATTATGTGATGACATACTGGGCTTTAGTTTTTCAGTGACCTCAAATGAAGTAGAGAGAATGCAAGCAATTTCTTCCCATGCTTCACACAGCACTGCTGTGATATAAGACAGATCACAAGGGTTGTTGAGTCCAAACCCTACAGAGAACCCCAGGCTCTGAGATTATACAATGGGAACTAAGTCCCCAGATCCTCAGATGTATGAAATGCAAGCTTTTTTGTCTGGCTGTCATCCACTGACCTCCACAGACGAGATGATGAAAAACACAAACAACTTCATTTTTTGGGCAATGGTGCTGGTATTTTAAAGAGGTCATCATCATCATCATCATCATCATCATCATCATCATCATCATCAT